>NC_089586.1:72093184-72428476 GCF_019320115.1 Miscanthus floridulus | reverse complement strand
ACTACATATGTTTGCTTGCATAGCACAAGTCTTTAAATTCCTTATCTATGCTTGTGTGGTGTATGCTAGTTGTAGGATTGATTGATGAAATGCAAAAACTAGCATGCATAGGATGATAGTTAGATGCGCCTTGCTCACTGTTCAAGTGGGTACTAGAGTAATGTTGATCTCACAAGGTATTTAGTGTTTGTGTTTTGCAAGTGCTATCTAACTAACCATGGTGCTAAGGATGGTATTATTGGAAACTCCGATTGGTATCACGCTTCAAAAGTCTATTCTTTACACCTTAGCATCACTTGGTAGATGTGGCAGAACCTCCTAAATTATAGGGCCCACATGCACATGTCATTGTCCAATGATTCCTGACAACTATGCATATGTTCCTGGCAACTTAAGAAGCATGTCGGGTGTCCTCAGGAAACCCGAATCATCCATGATTTCTTCCGATCAGGATCCATTACAGAGTCATTGCAGTATTACAATAGTTTATTCATTAATATACATTAGAGTAAAATAGCGAAAGTTCTTACAATAACTTAGTTACAAAATAGTTGTTTCACATACTAAGTATGATTATTATTACAAACCATAGTTAGTGGAGTAGCTTAGTAACATAAAACAAAAAACACAATAAAGTGCCCTGCCCAAGGGCCACGCATTTACTTGTCATCGTCGATTTGAAAAACCATCATGCAGCACGGTCCAAAGCAGACCTGCACATGAGGCTCACCTGCAACAAGGGTTTAACGAACCCTGAGTACAAAAGTACTCAACAAGACTTAACTGAAAGTAACAATAGATAAGACTCAGGAATGTAGGCTCGAGGATTCAAGGTAAGGCTTTAGCAAGAATCAAAGTTCTTTTGTGTAAAAGCTCTCTAACAAGATTTTTTCTTTCAACATATAACCCTCATCAAGATCATATATGAATCTACCATGATCCATATTGAGATCATGAACTTCATATCAAAACCATTTCTCAAATCTTCCTCAAGTTTCATTTATTAACTACGATGATGAACAGTGAGTTGAGTCTCCATAACCGAGGAGCAACGATGATTCGAACCGATTATAACCCAGCTAGGGATTCCCAACCACATGATATATGCAGGTCCCTGACCTACATATACCAACCTACCCTTAGATCCTCTAAAACAAGAATGGGTCCGCGCCACCCGAGAATACAGTACTCCACCAATCCAGCCTATTGCCACGTGGGTACACGCTACTCTTGCTATCTCTCCACTCCTAGTGCGTGAGTAGCCATTCTCGTAATAGAATAGCCGAGTTAAGGCTTACCGAAGTATGTGGCTAGTACTACAAAGTCTCACCTCATGCAATTCAACAACGAACGGTTCTTAATCGACACAGGCGGAAAGAATCCGCTCACAAGACATCCATGTCTTGTGGCTCTCATACACCGAGTCCATTCGGTCTAAATTTATTACTCCACATGATTATACCTCATGATAGCATAAATAACCAATCATATCCAAAAATCCATGTATACCTCATAGGTGACCGGTAATCACCCGACCTTTATCTGTCTAAGCATGGCTAAGCATAACTAGACCTTCTCGAATTAGAACTGGTAACAAGGTTGATATGGAAAAACAAGGTTGGTAATGCATCAATTAGGTTTCCACTCAACCCCTAATCACTTAATGCAATATATAAAAGCAAAAGCAATATAAATTTGTAAAACACAAGGTAGGTTTAAATGCATCCGGGGCTTGCCTTGATTGTCGGAAAAGTCCAATCCCGAAGATGTTCCACAGATATCAAACCCGACCTCAACAGGTGGATTAACTTCCTCGACAACTTGGTTGACTACCACGTTCTCACTTTCGTTCACTACACATAGTAATAATGCCATGTTTAAAATGATGCGAGATATAAACATGATGCTTAACGATGGATGCAAAAGTTAATTTGAATACAACTTTCCTTCGCGGTATAGTTACAAGCCAAAAACTAACTAAACCCCTTTTTATAAACTCAAACACTTACTTTAAATATCAAGGATCATTTTATGCTTATGACCCAAGGTCATCACTCAATCCTAGATTCAAACAACACCTAAGTCATTAAGGGTTAATATTTGTTTTTATTAATTAACAATTAATTCAAAATTATGAAATAAATCAACCTTTTCCAATTGAGCTCAAAATTTTTGTGAAGGCTCACCACATGATAACTAAGTGTAAAAACAATTCTCATTATTTTTGGATAATTATACAAGCCTAGAACAAATCATGAAAACCCATTTCTTAATTAATTTGAGCAAATTTTATCACATTCAAAATGCACTGAAAAGTAACATTTAATATTTTTCCTAAAAAGTTTACATCTCAGAGAGGTCACACAAAAATTTTCATAATTTTTGGAGCTCTATTTAATTCTTCACAAAATAAACAAATCACAACACTATTTAATCATTTCAGCAAAATAGAAAATTTCATTTTCAAACAAACGGTCGCTGACATCAGGGTCGCACCCGTCAGTGAGAGCAGCGCTTTGTCGAGCCTCTGACCAGCGCATTCTCGTTGGCGGCGAGGTCTCCGGCGATGGGAATCGAACCAACATGATCTCCTTGACATTGCGCACACACCGGTGGCACAGGTTGAAGCTCTAGGTCACCGGAGTGACCTTGCCAGTGATGATGGTGGCTCAGCAGAGCACGCCCGACGTGCCTAACGATTTAGTACCTCACTGTTGAAACTAAGGTCATTGGCGTACTCAGCAACTTCTAACGGACTTAACCGAGCACTTAATCAGTCCAACAGCGCTTTACAACGCAAGCAGCGACGAGCGCAGCTGCACGGTGGAGCAAAACTCGCTGGCATCCCGTGGTCCAGTGGCTATGGCATGGTAGAGGTTAAATAGATCACACAGGCATGATCAGTGGCTCACCCCAAAGCTGACGCGCTCGAGAACGACGGTTGTGGCGAGTCGGAGCTAAGTCGTCGACGTTGGAGATGATGGCGGCGGCATGAACTCACGGTGAAGCTCCATTTTGAGAAAAGTAGCTGACCAAACAATCAACGATCAAGCTCATGAGCATCACGAGAGAATGAAGATCAAGAAACAGCAAAAGCTGAAGCAAGAATCCCACCCAAACTCCCTGTCCACGGTGGAACTAATCTCGACGGAGCCTTGCCGGGGTTGGAGAAGACGGAGTTACGTCGGGCAAACCAAAGGGAAAGAAGCTAGGCAAGTGGGTGATCTGGAGGCGCTAGGTGATGGCAATCATGGTGACGTGCTCGGCTAAGACTGGGAGGGCTCTACGACTCCAGCGTGAGCTCATCGGAGCAAGGCGGCGCTGACGGGAAAAACAGAGGAAGGAACGGATGAGGATGACGATGGCATCTCGGCTTTATAGGGCGGCCAAGGAACCTGGAGACGACACGCAACAGTTTCCCCATGCCAGCGCGAAGCAGGAGGTGGCAACGGCCGCGCCTGGAAGCCGGTAGAAGCTCACCGACGGTGAGAGTCTGCCTGCTTGCACTGTTTAAGCAAATTACCAAATTGCCATTCGCTCAATTTCTCAAATTACTCTCAAATTTGTATGGAAACTCAAAAATATCCAAAAATAAAAGTTGTTCCAAATCCAAAGTTCTACAACTTTGCTTTGATAACCATACCCAAATTATGTCTAGATTTGAAAATGCAAGTTTGAAATCAAAAGGGGACACTTATAGAATTTATCCCCTTTCAAATTACTCCAAATTTTACATAACAACTTTGAAAACTCTAAAAACCAACTTTGTTCACATTGACAAGCTCTACACTTTTCCTTTTAGGCTCAACCCCAAAATGTGCTTAGATTTTGAATTAGGTTTTCCAGGGTAGAATTTAAATGCTGGAAATTAGGGTTTTGGAATTCAAATTTAAAACTAGAGTTATGAACTTGATTCATCCATATAAGTCAACACATATAATCATAAAAGTAAACTTGTTTTAGTGAATGCATATCAAAGTTTTCACTAACTCAAAAATGATGTGCAATGCATATGATGACATGGCATCTTTTAGGGTTTAAAACACCATAGGTGTTACAGTAGACAATACTTCCCCACACTTCCTAATCTATGCATATGTGCAAGCTTTCAAATCCAAACTCTTAAAACATATATAGGGGGGCTAATGCTACCAATTTGGGTTTATGAAACTTGTCCATATCCTTTACACATGGTAAAATACTTGGGCAAGCAATATGAATCCAAGAAAATTTCATTGAATATCTTTGTAAAAAGGTTGTCATGAATTACCAAAAAGGGGGAGATTGAAAGCCCTAGTATGGTTTTGGATAATTGATGAAACATATGTACTAACCTTGCTATCTAAGTGTTGTGAGAGATAGATTGGTACATCCAAGTGTGGAGCATGGTGGCACTCAAGTGATGGTGATGATCACATGAAATGATGAAGATGGCCACATGTGATGATGATCAAGTGCACAACGTGGAAAAGAAGAAAGAGAAAAACAAAACCCTATGGAGATCAAGGCAAAGGTATAAATAGGGGTTTTTCTTTCGGTGATCAAGACACTATAGAGAGTGTGATCACGTTTAGGATAGATGGATGTACTATTAAGAGGGGATCTCTACTAGATAATTCGGTCATCTGGTGCCACTAGGTGTTGGACTTCATGCATTGCATTTAGGCCTAGTGCGCAATCGGAGAGCAAGCAAAAATATTTATTGAAAATGTTTTAAGAAATGTTAACTTGGCTCTAACATGTTTTGAGAAAACACTTTGAGAGTTAGCATCGCTTGCGAGGAGTTGCTTGAGTTGTCGTGGATCGAATCGAGACAAAGTTTGCAATTTGGCGAGCTAGTGGTGGTGTCTAGGTGGCACCGCCACCCATTGTCCGATGCACCGCCACCCCTATGGCGGTGCCCACCTGGACTTGGCCGATAAGGGCAGCTTTAGGGTGGTCACCGGACACGCCGGTGTACACCGTCTCAGGCACGGCGGTGCACCACCATGGGCTGTCCGGTGCCACCGCCATTTATTTCTCGAGAGCAACGAAAACCAAACTTGTGGTAGGTTCTTGACCTTTCCCCTGTGGAGAGCCAAAAGGTACTCTATTGTATTGCTCGTGTCATTGAGCTATCTCACTTGTGGTAGGTTCTTGTGGCGCCAAGTATTGGCTAGGTGTGTGATACCTATTAGCCGCCGAACCACCAAGTGTTGGTCGACTCAACGGGGACTAGCGTGCTGCAAGCACGTGAACATCGGAAGAAAAATCATGTGTCTCTTGTCTCTTTGGTTATCTACCGGTGCTCATTGGTATTCACATTGATTGATTGAGCGCTTGCCTCGGACAGTATAATCACCCTACCACTCTCCTTTGCACTACTTTGTTTCATACTTGTTGTAGAGGTAGTAGTGTAGTGTAGCTCTCTTGCTAGGTAGTTGTATAGCTTAGTGTAATTAGTTGATCTAGTTAGCTAGCTCACTAGTGTAGAATTAGTGACAGCCTTGTGTGATCTAGAGACAATAATCAATTAGAATTGTTGGTGTAGGTGGCTTGCAACCGTTGTAGAGCTAGAGCAAAATTGCATTTCGTCTTTTAGGTTACTAACCACTTGCTCTAGTGTTTTTGTAGAGATTTTAATAGGCTATTCACTCCCCCTTCTAGCCATTTAGGACCTTTCACCGTGCCGGCAGGCCCCCGCCCGCGCCTACATATCGCACACCCACGTGGGACACGCGTCCCCTCCCGCTTCAATTCCCACGTGCATCCCATGTACAACACCTCTATCTACTTTTGAAACATCCAGATGCAACGCTCGCAACATACATACATCTGAAGACAGATGAAACACTTGAAACATGTGTCTAAAACACTTGAGAAACACATGAAAATCATTGCAAACATACGCAATATCTAGATAAAACACTTGCAACGTATGTGTGAAACATATACAACATACGTCTAAAAACAGATGAAACATTGGGGATAGACGCTTGAAACATACGTGTACAATCATTGCAACATGTGCAACATCCCGATCTACTTTTTGCAACATCCGTATAAAACACTTACAACATACCTCTGAAACATTTAAAATGTACGCTTACAACATTCATCGTATCCCGGTGCGGCTTCCTCCACTGTCTGTATCGGGGGCGTCGGGGCCATCGCAGGGCCAGAGGGCTTCCGCGTCAGGGCCTAGCACTTCTCCTTACACCGGCAGCACCTATCGGTGTCATCAGACGCAAGCATGCGCGGTGGCAGCCTTGGGTGGCCAACTTGCAGCCGAGGAAGTGGTCCCCATGCGTGGGCATGGCGGTGCCCGCGTCGTTAGGCAGGGCTGGTGGTGGAGCAGGAGCAGCGGCGAAGGAAGGTCCAGTGGAGAGGAAAGATGGCGCCAAGTAGGCGGCCGGGCACACCGCAGCAATCACCATGGGGCACGACGGAATCCGCAACGGCACGAACAGTGGAGGTCACGTCTGGGCGAGTGGATTTTTTTTTTTTTTTTTTTTACAAACTTCAGGAGTAGAGCTGTTGAGGGCAAAAACGCAGTGAGCTGTTTGGGCCATCGCTGCCCACTTACATCAGGAGCATCCGAACGCCCTAATAAGAGCAGTTGCGTAACATAGACACTCCAGAAGTTAGAGGACCAAAATGACAGCCAGACAAATTTGAGGACCAGGTGTAAAATTTACTCCTAAATATATCTATCTAGCTGCAGTAAAAGATACGTACTAAAAAAGCAAGAACGACGACTAACGGAAACGGAGTATACTAAGCTGCAGCCTGCGGGCGGAGGCGCCCAGGGCCACGAGGAGGAAGACGCAGCTAAGGTGGAGATGAGGCTTGACACTGGACAGAATAGCGGCGTTCCAGGGGGAAAAAACAGTGTTGCGCCGTCATTATTAATTACGGTATATGGCTCTCTGCGCTCGTTTCCAGAAAGTAGGCATGGGACAGCATGTGGGTACAACGCAAGCACACCTACAAAAGAGGGGCAGAAGGCACACAACTGCCGCTTAGTGTTACAACTTTACAAGCGTATTCCAGGTTATGCATTATACACATTGCTTTGAGCTACGGTACTATATGGAAACAACCAAACTGTTCGCTTCCAATGTATCTTGTCCTTCAGTATCGACGGCCGCCACCAGTCGACAAGAGCACTCTAGTTGCTTTCTTACCCTTCTTCCCAGCGCCATTTGCTTTCTGCATCTCCGAGTTGTCAGCTGCAGCCACAGCTCTGCTGGAAGATATGATGCTGGCAAATGATAATGCGGGTGTCGCTAACAGCCCTGCATATAACAGAAATATATTGTTACCGCCAGGACTTCATTGGAAATCAGGTTCTAATTGTAATACACTGATAAGTGTCCAAACTCCTAAACAGACCAGGTATCTCGTACCTTGGTCTCTTGAGTTTTCACTTTGGCCATTTGCATCCCCAGTTCCGAGTCTTAGGGGAGGTGAGTCTTGAGCAGATGCAAAACCCAGGCGTGTTACGTCAGAGAAAAGCTTCCTTTCACTGACTGGTGGACTGGTGGATGGCCCAGCATTGTTTCCCAGAGCTTCAGTGGAAAGAGACATCAAAATCAGCGCCAACAAGAATGAACCCAATGCGGACGTGCGTAATAAAGCAGATGAGAAAATGGGCAACAGCCAAATGCAAACAGAAAACTGCGATTTTAAGGATATCAACAACAAGCAGGGGGGTCAGACTAATTATGGAACTCTATTCAAAGTTCAGTAAATTTACCTTCGAAGTCATCCAGTGAGAACATGACATCGTTGTGACTTTGAGAGGAATTTGCATACTCAAACCGCATAGCTGATGCCTGCACAGCAGCAGCAACTTCCGCCTTTGCTCTCTCACTTTCTTCCTATAAAAACAGAGGAAACATGTGAAAAGGAGACAAAACAGGCCACACACAAGCAACATGGAAAGCAAACCATGAAACTTAATGGCCCTTGTACAGAATGATGACCTCCTCATACTGTATTTGGATTCCAATTGCATCTAAATTTCCAGAAATGGCCAAGGTCCAAATTAACCAATTAGGTAAGCAATTTGTAGGTGATAAGCATTGTGAATTAGAGTTGCAAATCGGCATGTAATCAGACCGTTTTTCTACCTATTAATGAGATGACACGCAGCTCCTGTGTGTTTGAGAAAAAAAGAATGAGTTGCGAGTTATATTATGCCTGATGATTCTGCGCTCATCCTTGCTAGACATATACTAGGTTTCATGTCCCTCTTTAAAAACAAACTAGCTGCCAAAACCAGTTGTAAAGGGCTTCACCATCCCCCAGATGGGATTATGCATAGCAAAATGGATGTACCAAAAAAGTCGAAGCGACTTATAATTTGGAACGGAGGGAGTACTACTTTTGGGAAAGAACCAACAAATATAAGACAAAACCAAGCAGTAACAGGAACAAAATTTGCATCTAGGCATTGTACAAACATCATTGTTAAGCAATGAGAAAGCCAATATCCAAATACCTAATATTCATCAACTAACTCTTTTAACAGTTACCCAATTCAGGGCACAATCTAGATCTGGCAAATCCAATGGGGATGACTGCTACATAGCACAGGCAAATCAAAGTGACATTCTTAATGATCATCAGATTTTTCAGATCCAGTTTTCCAAAAACCTGGCCACTTTCACTACTAAACAGTTCCAAGGCATTTATATCATGACTCCTAGGGCAATCCATATTTCAGACCCCAAGAAACTTAATTTGCAATTTTTGTAAACTAAATCTGCAATTGGCTGCCCTCCACCAGGTAACCTGCTAATAACCTGGTGGTTTTGACCCCCAGTCTCTACTACCCTGATGCACATGATAGTTCTGATGAGTTCTGAATGATTCAACAAAATAATGTGCAATGCAGCCAACAAACTTGTTACCTTCTTGGCGGCTCGTCTTCTTTGTTTCTCACGCTTCTTGATTTCATCCAAGAATGGAGCCAATGAGCTAGGAGATACTATATCACTCAGGTCAATTTCACAGAACTGCATAATGTATCAGATGTGAGGCATGGTCATTGGCCAAGAGCAAAACTTGATCTTCACACCAACTTCACCTGCATGTGGATGTTAATAAGAATACCAAATTTACCTGGAATGTAGTTGTTAATGAAAAGTGACTCAAAAACCGATAGCGCTTCCTTATAGCCTCAGACTGTGTTACAGTTTCCAGCTCCAATATTTTTGCAGTTATTCTGTGTACAAATTAGCAAAGTCAGTAACATCAACGTGATTCAAGCACCAATCAAAAACAGCAACAGTATTAAAGTGACAAAAGATACTGGCATTGTGGTAGCATTTCAAAGTAGTTTTTATTCAAAAAAATTATGGGGCTGCAACAGGAAAAAAATTCATAATTTTCCACAAAGGGTGTGGCGCAGAAACTAATCTCAGAGCTACATGGTAACCAATGGCTACAGAAAAATTGACTTGAAACAGGGATGATGGATTGAGATAATTGATACTTACCTCCAGTCAAAAATACTTGTTGCATTTGACCTTGCAAGGCCTTTGATACGTATCTTTGACCACTAGTTTCTTCTAGTAAATATTTTTAAAATCCTTCAAGTCTGATATTTTGCAAGTCTACTTGAATAAAAAACTACACATATATCTTATGTGTTTCCACCCCCAGATCCACCGTGCAGCGACCCGGGCCGGTCGCCCGGGCTCTGCCGGAGGGCAAAAGAGATGTGTCTTGTCTAAAGGATAAACATAATATGTTGTAGGTAATACTCTTGTATAGTGAGGATCAACCAGGCTCCAAGAAATTCCTGGATCCGACACTTAATGTTTCCAATTCAATAATCGAAAAGTTATGTATTTGTACTTTTTATTAAGGTTTGACCATATATTGTCCTAAACGACATGTTTTTATGACAAGAGGGAGTAATAAATTGGCTTAAGACGACTAAAATCGCACATTCAGTTTAACGATTCACACACATTTGTGAGAACCCCAAGCGCAAAACATCTTTGACTGGACCAAATACTGCAAATAAATATGCAAACATCAAGCCCTCCAACTAACCTAATTGTCACAGGTCAACTGTAGCTGCAGAGTACAACATGCCTCACACGTCGCATGTAGGCACTATCTGTGCTCTTGGACATTCAGGTAGATTGTAGTGCTAGAAGCAAATAAGGGCATTCTAATAGCGCTAGAAGCAAATAAGGGCATTTTAAGTCAGTATCTTGAAGTCCTTATTCCTTAAACAGAATGCAAGTTACACTACCATACTAGAGTTGCACTTGCACGGCAACAACAAAATAGTGTGTAAAGGTGCTAGAACTAAACTTTCAGGGAATAAGCAAAGATCATATTACCTAGGTGGAAGCATATCAGAACCTCCGAAATGGTTTAGAAGACATCTCATGTTTAGTGGATGAAGAATTAGGTGTTGGCCATCTGACACCTGCAACAATATTTAAAGCCATCGGAAACTCTGAATATGTGAAACCACAACTTGGAAAATTCATCAGTATCAAAAGCCTGAAAATCTCAGACCTGGTAAAATGTGTATGGATCATGTTCATTTGAATCAATGGTGGTGGTACATTTCTCATTTACTTTAGACATTGTTCCTTTACCAGAGCTTGTGCTCAACTCAGGAGACATGGAGAGTTCTGAAATACCATTGACCATATCTCTATCTGAAACAGAGGAGATCTTGTGCCCACTGATCTGGTGAGAAGTATTCACATCAAAAGAGTTCCTAGACTTGAAACTAGATCCAGGAGAGAAGCTATCTTTTGATGGAGGGCTACCACCATAGTTTCTGTACTCAATCCAATATTTCATCCTTTCTTCCAGTTGCTCCAAAGCAGCAGAAACATATGGAAGTTTCTCCAAGTCATCAACAAGGCCTAAGTCAGCCATATGCAACCAATTACTAAGATCCAATTTTGCCTCTCGAACAGACAACTCCACGTCAGATGTCAAAATAAACTTTGAAAAAACATTATATGGATCTTCATCTGCTGTAGAACTTTCACTGGAGGAGATTTTAATGGAAGGAGTGAGCGAATTTCTTGACCGGCTCAGAAGTGTAAATGTGGCAATGTCACCAGCACAGAAATTCTGGACTTGAGTAACTTGTATTGTATACAAATCCTTTGTTGATACCATCATGAAACACAGAGGACACTTCTTCCAGCACTCACCTCTATAATCCTCTTTGCCCATCATTAGATAACGCAAAATGCATGGAAAGCAATATATGTGTCCACACGATGTGATCTGTGGGCACAATGGGCTTTCCAAACAAATAGGGCATTGTACCTCAGAAGGGCTATAGTACCTTACACAGATAATATCTTCCCACTGAAGCATCTTATCAGGATCCATTGATTCAATCTGGTAATTCCCAGTATCCAACACAACAAACTTATAGTTTGCTTGGAGGAACAGATCCTTGTTGTAAGGTTTGATCTTCCTTTGTCTTCTGGGAGGATATGTTCTAGGGCCTCTGGGCTGTGGCCGAGAAATAGGATCATACTGGAAATTCAAGAGGTGATTGGCATTCACGGCCTGATTCTTCCTGGCAGCTATCTGAGTCCCATTACGCTGAAGTCCAGTAGAACCTGAAGCCAAATGGTCAGCCTGAAGGGATCCCGCCATTTTAGGTCTCTCAGGATATGACCCAACTGAGCCAAAACTATCTACAGTGAAACCCGAATTCTCCTGTTCTGAAGATTGGCATTCTGCAATATTGCCAACCACTTGAGTACATATCTCTTCCCCAGATATTATAAATCCAACTACCTGGAAGTTATTGCATTTTATCAATATGTTAAGAGCAGTAACTGGAGTATTTAACGCTAATGTGCAAAGAAAAGATGAAAATGGCAATAAGCTCCTCAAGCACTTCACCTTTTCGGGAGCATTAATAGATTCTCTAATAGCTGGAACCACTGGGTCTGCAAAATACGAATTGCATTGTAAAGATTCATCTGAAAACAGGAGGGCTAAAAATGGCATGGCATCAACGATGAGAATGCAACATGAGGTTATGCATACTAGTCTAACAAGAAGATAATGAAAAAGCTGACTTAAGATCTTAATAATAACCAAGTTGTGAAAGTGAAATAATGAGTATGATGACACCATAACAACATGTATAGAGCGGCTTGATTGGAAATAACAAGCAAATCAAAGGCAAGTATCTCCATTGCCATTGGAATATTCACTTCCAATATTAGTACTACACTGGGAGATGTCCATATGAAAACCAGTTGTTCAAAATTCAAAATGCTAGCACTAGAGCTTCAGTAGCATATTTTTTTCACTAGCTCTAAAAGAACCAACTGTAGGGTATAAAACTTGTAAATTAAAGGTCACTGCTGATCTAACTATAAGACGTTCATTTTTATGAAAAATTGTAACTTGATCAGGTAAACATTCAATATGAATTTCAGCCATCGACGCGCTGATACACAAAATATGGTCAGATTTAAACATCTAGATCTAGACGACCTGTACACTAGACAATCTTATTCTTAATGCAATGTATTGAATCATTGTCATACATAGAGTTAGGCACACAGATCATGACCATATTGTACACTAAAAACAGAGTGTGGCCATCAAATATATATGGAGAAACAATGGTTATGATGAAATCTAAATTATGTTGCTACTGTATTTTCTGCTGGATAAGAACTGAATCAAATGAAAAATACTATCACCTGGGTGTCTGAATCTAAACTATGCTTTCGTCCTTCAACACAATAAACAGCAACTCAGCAAATGTTTTGCATCCAAATTCAATCAAACCTAATAGTAGCAAACATACAGTAACTACACTTAAGTCTATAACCATCCCGCTTGACCAAGCCCAAGCCCACGAGCATTTATGCACGCGAAATTTGACTCCAGGCTATCAAATCATTCTCAGCTCAGCATAAAACCTAGAATCCATGGCCAATCACATGAGTTAAGCCGCTGAAAATCTCAGTCCCTAATACGCAAAGAGAACACTGTAAACTTGCTAGGGGAAATAATTCCCTCCAAGCTTGTGCTCAGCCAAGGCACCAGCTGGCGCCAAACAACGGCACGCAATCAAACCAACACCACAGCAGATGGTAGCTCTCAGAGTAACAACCAACCGAACCTAGATCCAGCCTCGCCGGGAATAGGCGCGTTAAATCGATCTACGGGTGCAGGGGAACGATTGGGGAGGAAAACTCACCGGAGCTCGAGCCGACACAACCGTCTCCGGCCGCCGCAGCGGCGCCGGGTGGCGAGACGGATGCCGGAGGGGAGCGGCGGCCGTGGCGGCGTCTGTCGCTGCCATGTTGGGGACTAGGGCTAGGGTTGTGCGGGCGCGAGTAATAGTGTCCACCGGTGCGTTCGCGTGGGGAGATGGACATGAACCCGCGCGGGAGCTCGTGGGGTGGGTGAGCGGCGCTCGGTCGGTCGGCGGCGACGGAGAGGGCGGTGGCGCGGGGAAAGGGACAAGGTGGCGTGGGATTAATACGGTCGATGCGTGGTAGGATCGCCGGGTGTTAGGCGTTGGGCAGGCAAGGCCGCGCTCACGTGGACCAACCCACGTGTGGGGTGATAAGGGATGAAGAGAAATGCGGGGCCCTGACGTCAGTAACGTGGTGTTGGGAAATACTGTGGACTGCGTTCATGCGATGGGGCGAGAGGTGGGGATTTGGGGACAGGGGTAGTACGAGGATATGCGGTTGACGGGTTGAGTAACGAAGCCCTTGTTTAGTTTCACCTTAACTTCCAAAAAGTTGCTATAGTATCTGTCACATTGAATATTTGCGGTCCGTGTATGGAGCATTAAATATAGACGAAAAGAAAAACTAATTGCACAGTTTGGTGGGAAATTGCGATACGAACGTTTTGAACCTAATTAGTCCATGTTTGAACATTATTTGCCAAATAAAAACGAACGTGTTACAGTAGCCCCAAAATCCAAATTCCTATAACTAAACACAGCCGAAGTATGTGTCCGAGGATACGCAGCCTTGTTCGGTTTGTTCATATGGTTACTGCTTTGTTTATGTGAAAGAGAAGTATTGCTGGCTGATTCATGTAAATAGTATATATATGAGGAGGTTGGCCCGTCAGCCTAGCCAGCCAGCCCTAGCCGATCGGGCTGATGGATTTAAAAAACAGAACGTCTAAAAAAGATTTAAAAAATAGAAATGCTAGGGTCAGTCTGATCGTTCGGAGCATGCACCTGCCCTCTGCGCCACCATCACCTGTGCCGCCCCCACCTCTTTATGTGCCGTCGCTCAGCTCCGTGTCGTCGGCGAGCACACGGTGACCTCCGCGCGTCACTCACCCACCCTCTATGCCACCGCCACCCATGCGGCCCACCTCGCCCTAATGCACCGCCGCGCGAGCACACTAGTAACCTCTACGCGTCGACGAACCTACACAGCAACAAGATGTTTGCGTCGAAAGAGCAGGTTGCAAACGTATGTTTTAAGTGTTTCAGGTGATTGAGAGGTATGTTGCAAGTATTTTATATCGATGTTGCAAAAGTAGATTGGGATGTTACATATTTTGCAATGTCTATACACGTATGTGTTTAAGTATATGTTCCAAATATTTCATCTTTATCCGATGTATTTGCAGGTGTTTTATCTGTATGTTGCAAAAGTAGACATGGATATTGCATATATATGCATGCTCCAAGCGTATGTTTCAAGCATTACAGGTGTTTGATACGTATGTTGCAAGTATTTTATCTGAATGTGGTATATATTTGCAATGGCTTTCAAGTGTTTTTTAGGTGTTCTGCAAATGTTTTAAGATATATGTTGCAAGTGTTTCAGCTGTTTCAGACATATATTTCAAGTGTTTTATGTGGGTGTTGCAAAAGTAGATCTGGTATTGCACATATTGTAATAGGACCCACCTGCCGCATCCACCTATCGCAATTGCTGGGTGACGTCCAGGTGGCACGGGCCCGCTGCTGGGACGCCACCGAGCGGACACAGATAGGCGCGTGAGAAATCGAGCGCGGGTGTGAGGGCCTACACAATGGGCGGGCAAAAAAAAAGGCAGCACGAGCTCCACTTCTCTTGCGTGCACGGCACTGTCCGATGCTAGCGTTTCGGATCGAACGTCCAGACGCTAGTAAGTCTTTTTTAAAACAAATAACCTTTTTAGAAAAAGATATTTTACAAGTAATAATGTGTTTTAGTTTTATAGGAAAATGTGTGAGTCCCGGCTGCTAGGCCAAGCCGCTCACACATGAATTTGTATGCTCATTCTTTCTCTCTTCCTTTCATCTTTTTATTCAAACCCAAGCATTCTCAAGTTCTTTTGATACAGGTATAAATCAAGCATAGAGGGGTAGGTGAATAAGAGTAATTTAAAACTTTAAAAACTTTATAGCGGATTAAATCACCGGTACCAGAATTTTCAGTCCCAGTCGGAATTTTTGGACTTGTCTAGAAATTCCAGTGAGGATCAAATTTTTGGGTCTTAAGAGCGGAATGAGCTAACTAGGGTTAGGAAATTGAAATTGCTCAAACACTAAATTGTTTTACCACACGTCTAGTCTAGGGAAGTAATACAAAGTAATTCCATGTTGTCATTTGTTCCAACACCTACACACGATATAGATAGGGCCACCACAATAAATAATACTTCCTCCGTCTACAAAAGAATACAATTCTCACAATTCGAGGAGTCAAACCATTTAAACTTTGACTACAATTATATAAAAAAACTACTTACACCCATTTGACAAAACAAATACTTCGTCTCAGGATAGAAGGCGCAACTCCCTTTGGCACCAAGACCAATAAGTAAATTGACTCCTACACATTAAAGGCATTTTGGTTCTCCATCCAATTTACTGTAATGTCGCATGCGTGCATGCAGAAACGGTCTAGCCAATTAGCTTCCAGCATTCATGCATGCATGCAGCACAAATGCATTCCTGAGGGAGCCTAGGAGTCAGATTTGGTCCTACATTAGTTGCTGCATGCGGGAGCTAAAGTGCAAGCGCCTTGTATCATGGGTGAAAGCATCTAGGCCCCTTGTTGGGTTTCGGTGATTAATGACAATACAAGATTACTATGACTAACGTGTGTTTTGCAGAGGCAATTAAGTTAGGTCATGGTAATGGAGATCAATTGGGCAATCAAGGTGGTCATGCCCCTATGATGGAAATCATTTCGGTTTTCAAAGGATTGATGACAAGGTTAAGGATGACTAGTTCTAAGTGTTGATTGGAGTTGGAGAGACACTTAGAGTAGTTTAGGACTTTGTTTTTCCTTTGGTCATACTATTAAGGGGGGTATGGACGGGTAGCTTGACCTAGATGAGTCTAGTGAGTTAGGTGTGGTGCACACTTATTAAATCTAGCACTAGCTAGCTCCACAACAGCCCTATGATCCTATGGAGCAAACTTCATTCACATATGTTCGAGAGTTGGAAGTGAATGGAGGGTCAAATATTGACCGGACGCTGGCTCCGGTTGGACCGAACGCTGGCTGTAGGGTTCGGTCAGTTTATTTGACCAAGGTGATTGCGTTCGGTGTGACCAGACGCTGAGTGGTCGAGTGACCAGACACTGAGGACCAGCGTCCGGTCGACTCCAGTAAGGTTCTAGAGAAGGAATTCTGCAACCGGACGCGATCGGTCAGTACTGACTGGACCCTGGGGGTTCAGCGTCCGGTCGAGTACAGTAAGGTTCCAGTGAGGGTTTAATGCAACCAGACGCGTCCGGTCAGTGGTGATCGGACCCTGCCAGTGTCTGGTCAACACTTAATCATTGGTGTGCGGGTTGAACTGACCGGAGCGTCTGGTCACCCCGCAGAGGCACATAACGGTTCGTTTTTTAGGCTACCTTATAAATAGAAGCTCCACTCGTGTATGGAGTTACTTTTGCTCATTCCAACAGCTGAGAAACACGTTTGTGAGTGCCAAGAAGAGCAAGGTCCTAGTGAGGTGATTGAGATTTGAGAATCCAAGAGAGTAGCCTCATTAGTGAATCAAGAGTAGCAAAGTGTGCATCCACCATTCTCATTAGGCTTCGTGTGGTCAAGTGAGAGTTCGTGCTTGTTACTCTTGGTGATCGCCATCACCTAGACGGCTTGGTGGTGATTGGGAGCTTGGTGATCACCCGACGGAGCTTGTGGGTGACCCAACTCAAGTTGTGAGCGGTTTTAGGTGATTCACCATGACAGAGTGTCGAAGAATCAATCCGTAGAGAGCACTTGATCCTTGCACGGATCAAGGGGGAGCTACACCCTTGCGTGGGTTCTCCAATGAGGACTAGTGGGGAGTGGCGACTCTCTGATATCTCGGCAAAACATCATCGTGTTCCTCTCTCTCTATTTACTTTGAGCATTTACTTTGAGCAATTTAATACTTGTTTTTACATTCATAGAATTGTCATGATAGAGTAAGTTTAGAACATAGGTTGCAAGTCCGTTGTGTGTTAGATTAATAGAAACACTTTTCTAGGCACAAGGGATTAATTGGGCTAACCGTAGGATTTACTTATTGCAAGAAAATTTAGAATTAGCCCAATTCACCCCCCCCCTCTTGGGCATCTTGATCCTTTCAATTGGTATCAGAGCCTCGTGCTCACGTTTTTAAGCTTAATCGCTTAGAGCAAGATGTCTCATGGGGATGAACCTCCTCCTATCTTTGAGGGAGATGACTTTCCATATTGGAAAATCCGCATGGAGGCGTACTTAGAAGCTCTAGACGTTGGTATACTTAGAGCCACCACACAAGGCTTCCCAAAACCTCGAGATGCTACACATTTATAAGGCGATGAGGTTAATTATGAAAAGTAGAATGCAAAGGCTCGAAACACCATCTTTAGAGGTATTTGCAAATATGTGTTCAACTGCATAAGGAACCACAAAGATGCCCATACACTATGGTTGGACGTTTGTGCGCTTCATGAGGGAACCAAGAGTGAGTGTGAGGAACGCTATCATCTTGTGATTAAAAAGCTAAATTCATTTGAGATGCTTCCCAAAGAATATGCTAATGAGATGTATTCACGTTTGAATGTTCTTGTAGAGGAAGTCAATGGGCTTGGACTTACTCAAATGTCACCATCCGACGCTGTGAGAAAGATCTTGAGTGTCCTGACGTCAGTAACATGGTGTTGGGAAATACTGTGGACTACGTTCATGTGATGGGGCGAGAGGTGGGGATTTGGGGACAGGAGTAGTACGAGGATATGCGATTGACGGGTTGAGTAACGAAGTATGTGTCCGAGGATACGCAGCCTGTTCGATTTGTTCATATCGTTACTAGTTTGTTTATGTGAGAGAGAAGTATTGCTGGCTGATTCATGTAAATAGTATCTATGTGAGGAGGTTGGCCCGTCAGCCCAGCCAGCCAGCCCTAGCCGATCGAGCTGATGGATTTAAAAAACGGAACGTCTAAAAAAGATTTAAAAAATAGAAATGCTAGGGTCAGTCTGATCGTCCAGAGCGTGCACCTGCCCTCTACGCCATCATCACCTATGCCGCCCCCACCTCTTTGTGCCATCGCTTAGCTCCATGTCGTCGGCGAGCACATGGTGACCTCCACGTGTCACTCACCAACCCTCTATGCCATCGCCACCCATGCAGCCCACCTCGCCCTAATGCACCGCCGCGCGAGCACACTAATGACCTCTACACGTCGACGAACCTACACAGCAACAAGATGTTTGCATTGAAAGAGCAGGTTGCAAACGTATGTTTTAAGTGTTTCAGGTGATTGAGAGGTATGTTGCAAGTATTTTATATCGATGTTGCAAAAGTAGATTGGGATGTTACACATTTTGCAATGGCTATACACGTATGTGTTTAAGTATATGTTCCAAATATTTCATCTTTATCTGATGTATTTGCAGGTGTTTTATCTGTATGTTGCAAAAGTAGACATGGATATTGCATATATATGCATGCTCCAAGCGTATGTTTCAAGCATTACAGGTGTTTGATACGTATGTTGCAAGTATTTTATCTGAATGTGGTATATATTTGCAATGGCTTTCAAGTGTTTTTTAGGTGTTCTGCAAATGTTTTAAGATATATGTTGCAAGTGTTTCAGCTGTTTCAGACATATGTTTCAAGTGTTTTATGTGGGTGTTGCAAAAGTAGATCTGGTATTGCACATATTGTAATAGGAGCCACCTGCCGCATCCACCTATCGCAATTGCTGGGTGACGTCCAGGTGGCACGGGCCCGCTGCTGGGACGCCACCGAGCGGACACAGATAGGCGCGTGAGAAATCGAGCGCGGGTGTGAGGGCCTACACAATGGGCGGGCAAAAAAAAGGCAGCACGAGCTCCACTTCTCTTGCGTGCACGGCACTGTCCGATGCTAGCGTTTCGGATCGAACGTCCAGACGCTAGTAAGTCTTTTTTGAAACAAATAACCTTTTTAGAAAAAGATATTTTACAAGTAATAATGTGTTTTAGTTTTATAGGAAAATGTGTGAGTCCCGGCTGCTAGGCCAAGCCGCTCACACATGAATTTGTATGCTCATTCTTTCTCTCTTCCTTTCATCTTTTTATTCAAACCCAAGCATTCTCAAGTTCTTTTGATACAGGTATAAATCAAGCATAGAGGGGTAGGTGAATAAGAGTAATTTAAAACTTTAAAAACTTTATAGCGGATTAAATCACCGGTACCGGAATTTTCAGTCCCAGTCAGAATTTTCGGACTTGTCTAGAAATTCCAGTGAGGATCAAATTTTTGGGTCTTAAGAGTGGAATGAGCTAACTAGGGTTAGGAAATTGAAATTGCTCAAACACTAAATTGTTTTACCACACGTCTAGTCTAGGGAAGTAATACAAAGTGATTCCATGTTGTTATTTGTTCCAACACCTACACACGATATAGATAGGGCCACCACAATAAATAATACTTCCTCCGTCTACAAAAGAATACAATTCTCACAATTCGAGGAGTCAAACCATTTAAACTTTGACTACAATTATATAAAAAAACTACTTACACCCATTTGACAAAACAAATACTTTGTCTCAGGATAGAAGGCGCAACTCCCTTTGGCACCAAGACCAATAAGTAAATTGACTCCTACACATTAAAGGCATTTTGGTTCTCCATCCAATTTACTGTGATGTCGCATGTGTGCATGCAGAAACGGTCTAGCCAATTAGCTTCCAGCATTCATGCATGCATGCTGCACAAATGCATTCCTGAGGGAGCCTAGGAGTCAGATTTGGTCCTACATTAGTTGCTGCATGCGGGAGCTAAAGTGCAAGCGCCTTGTATCATGGGTGAAAGCATCTAGGCCCCTTGTTGGGTTTCGGTGATTAATGACAATACAAGATTACTATGACTAACGTGTGTTTTGCAGAGGCAATTAAGTTAGGTCATGGTAATGGAGATCAATTGGGCAATCAAGGTGGTCATGCCCCTACGATGGAAATCGTTTCAGTTTTCAAAGGATTGATGACAAGGTTAAGGATGACTAGTTCTAAGTGTTGATTGGAGTTGGAGAGACACTTAGAGTAGTTTAGGACTTTGTTTTTCCTTTGGTCGTACTATTAAGGGGGGTATGGACGGGTAGCTTGACCTAGATGAGTCTAGTGAGTTAGATGTGGTGCACACTTATTAAATCTAGCACTAGCTAGCTCCACAACAGCCCTATGATCCTATGGAGCAAACTTCATTTATATATGTTCGAGAGTTAGAAGTGAATGGAGGGTCAAATGTTGACCGGACGCTAGCTCTGGTTGGACCGAACACTGGCTGTAGGGTCCGGTCAGTTTATTTGACCAAGGTGATTGCGTTCAGTGCGACCAGACGCTGAGTGGTCGAGTGACCGGACGCTGAGGACCAGCGTTTGGTCGACTCCAGTAAGTTTCTAGAGAAGGAATTCTACGACCGGATGCGACCGGTCAGTACTGACCGGACCCTAAGGGTTCAGCATCCGGTCGAGTACAGTAAGGTTCCAGTGAGGGTTTAATGCGACCAGACGTGTCCGGTCAGTGGTGATCAGACCCTGCCAGTGTCTGGTCAACACTTAATCATTGGTGTGTGGGTTGAACTGACCAGAGCGTTTGGTCACCCCGCAGAGGCACATAACGGTTCGTTTTTTTGGCTACCTTATAAATAGATGCTCCACTCGTGTATGGAGTTACTTTTGCTCATTCCAACAGCTAAGAAACACATTTGTGAGTGCTAAGAAGAGCAAGGTCCTAGTGAGGTGATTGAGATTTGAGAATCCAAGAGAGTAGCCTCATTAGTGAATCAAGAGTAGCAAAGTGTGCATCCATCATTCTCATTAGGCTTCACGTGGTCATGTGAGAGTTCGTGCTTGTTACTCTTGGTGATCGCTGTCACTTAGACGGCTTGGTGGTGATTGGGAGCTTGGTGATCACCCGACGAAGCTTGTGGGTGACCCAACTCAAGTTGTGAGCAGTTTTAGGTGATTCACCATGACGGAGTGTCGAAGAATCAACCCGTAGAGAGCACTTGATCCTTGTGCGGATCAAGGGGGAGCTACACCCTTGCGCGGGTGCTCCAACGAGGACTAGTGGAGAGTGGCGACTCTCCGATACCTCAGCAAAACATCACCGCGTTCCTCTCTCTCTATTTACTTTGAGCATTTACTTTGAGCAATTTAATACTTGTTTTTACATTCATAGAATTGTCATGCTAGAGTAAGTTTGGAACATAGGTTGCAAGTCCGTTGTGCATTAGATTAATAGAAACACTTTTCTAGGCATAAGGGGTTAATTAGGCTAACCGTAGGATTTACTTATTGCAAGAAAATTTAGAATTAGCCCAATTCACCCCCCCCCCTCTTGGGCATCTTGATCCTTTCAATTGGTATCAGAGCCTCGTGCTCACGTTTTTAAGCTTAATCACTTAGAAAAAGATGTCTCACGGGGATGAACCTCCTCCTATCTTTGAGGGAGATGACTTTCTATATTGGAAAATCCGCATGGAGGCGTACTTAGAAGCTCTAGACGTTGGTATACTTAGAGCCACCACACAAGGCTTCCCAAAAACTCGGGATGCTACACATTTACAAGGCGATGAGGTTAATTATGAAAAGTAGAATGCAAAGGCTCAAAACACCATCTTTAGAGGTATTTGCAAAGATGTGTTCAACTGCATAAGGAACCACAAAGACGCCCATGCACTATGGTCGAATGTTTGTGCGCTCCATGAGGGAACCAAGAGTGAGTGTGAGGAACGCTATCATCTTGTGATTAAAAAGCTAAATTCATTTGAGATGCTTCCCAAAGAATATGCTAATGAGATGTATTCACGTTTGAATGTTCTTGTAGAGGAAGTTAATGGGCTTGGACTTACTCAAATGTCACCATCCGACGTTGTGAGAAAGATCTTGAGTGTCCTCCCCATTGACAAATATGGGCATATTGTGACCGTGCTACACCAAGGTGATTTTCCACCTCTACACCGATACAAATCTTGGGAAAGATCAATGCTCATGAGATGTACATGCACATCATGCCACAAGATGGCTCATCCTCTACCAAGATGAAAGAGAAGGACTTAACATTCAAAGCTAGACAAGATAAGGGCAAAGCAAGACTTGAGTATGAGAGCTTAAGTGATGAAGAAGATGAAGATGAAGATCTTGCTCTCATGGTGAAGAAAGCCACAAAAATGCTAAAGAAGCTAAATAAGAGTGGCATCAAGTTCGACGGCAAGAAGAAGAAGTTCTTCACAAGCTCTATAAGAAAGCCAATCTCTGAAATGGATTGCTTCAATTGTGGTGAACTTGGTCATCTAGCACATCAATACACCAAGCCTAAGAAAAACAAGTTCAAGAACAAGAACAAGGGCAAGAAAGATGACTCAAGTAACGAAGATGAAGATGAGAAGAAGAAGAACAAGCCATACAAGAAGAGAGATGGCAAAAAGTGGGACTTTCACAAGAAGAAGAAGAGTGGAAAGGCCTACATCATCGATGATTGGCTCACAGATATTGATTCATCTAGTGGATCATCCGATGATGATAGTGAAGATGAGAAGGTGGCCGCCATTGCTATTGATCTTTCATCTTCACTGCCACCATCGTCATCATCCTCTACACACTTATGCCTTATGGCCAAGGGTGAACGCAAGGTAACTAATAATGATGATAGTAGTGATGATGAGTAAGCTAGTGATGATGATAGTGATAGCGATGATGATGATTCACCTTCATATAATGATCTTGTCAAAATACTAAGACAATATACTAAGATCATTAGAAAGAGTAGAGCTAAAAATGAAAAGCTTGATGCTAAAAATGATTCACTCTTTGCAAAATGCGATACATTGGAAAAGGCTAATGTTGAGCTTAAAGAGACAAATGATGCTATATCATCCAAACTCAAGGAGCTCAAATCTTCTAAGAAAGAGCTTAAAGATAAACATGATAAACTTGAGTGGGTGCACAATGAGCTCATCACTAGCCACAACAGGCTAAAAGATAAATATACAACTCTAAAGATCAATTATGATACTCTTGTTATTGCTCAAGAATTTTTGCCAAATGAGCCACATGATGCTATTAACCATGTTGTTAAGATTGATATAGCTACATCATGTGATGATTTGATTGATGAGAGCATTGAGCAAGGATCTAGTGGCAAAGGCAAGAAAGTGGTTGAGTGCAATGACTATGATGAATATGTCAAGCTCAAGAATACAAATGAAAAGCTCATGAAAGATCTTGAAGAGATGAAAAGCCACAACACCATTGTGCTAGAAATCCTTGAGCATGATGAAGAGTTGATCCTTGAGAATGAGAAGCTCAAAGAAGAGAACAAGAAGCTCAAGGAAGAGAAGAACAATGATATTCTCAAGGAAGAGAACAAGAAGCTCAAGATGGAGAAAGAGCATCTCAAGATGGGATTGAGCAAGTTTGAAAGAGACAAGCATCTCCAAAGTGAGCTACTCATGAACACCGTTATGAAGATGGATAGAAGTGGCATTGGATAGGTGGCAAGTGTAGAGAAGAAGAAGGCTCAAGTTCAACAACAACAATCAAAGCCAAAGACAAAGCCAAAGAGATATTTTGAGTGTGGACAAGAAGGCCACTTTGCTCATGAGTGCCAAACTCTACCGTCACAACCCTTGCCCAAGCATGCTAGACCCTTTGCCTTCAATGATCACTATATGCTTAGAAAGGATTCTAGTGGAAAGATGAAAGTCATGTTCTTAGGACCCCCTAACAAGAATAGTCCTAAGAAGATTTGGGTGGCTAAGTCACTTGTTGAGAAGGTGAAGGGCCCTCAACAAGTTTGGGTTCCTAAAGCTTGAATCTCTTGTGTATAGGTGAACTACAAGATCGGTGAAAGTCATTGGGTTATTGATAGTGGTTGCACTCAACATATGACCGGTGATCCTTGTATGTTCACCTCACTAGATGAAGAGGTAGATGGACAAGAGAGAATAACATTTGGAGATAACTCAAAGGGCAAGGTTAAAGGATTGGGCAAAGTGGCAATATCAAATGATCATTCCATCTCTAATATGCTTCATGTTGCTTCATTGAGCTTCAACTTGCTATCCATTGGACAATTGTGTGATCTTGGCTTCCAATGTTTGTTTACCAAGAAGGAGGTTATTGTATCCAAGGTAGATGATAATCAAGTGATATTCAATGGATTTAGATACAACAACTTATATCTAGTGGACTTCACCTCTGAAGATGCAAATTTGAAGACTTGCCTATTCACCAAAACAACACTTGGGTGGCTATGGCATAGAAGACTTGCTCATGTTGGGATGAGCTCACTCAAGAAGCTTATGAAGAATGATTTGGTGAGAGGGTTGAAGGATGTGAAGTTTGAGAAGGACAAGCTTTGTAGTGCATATCAAGCCGGCAAGCAAGTTGCAAATACTCATCCAACCAAAGCCTTCATGTCAACCACAAGAGTGCTAGAACTCCTTCACATGGATTTATTTGGACCAACAACATATAAGAGTTTGGGAGGAAATCTTTATTGTCTTATGATTATTGATGACTACTCAAGGTATACATGGGTATTATTTCTTCATGACAAATCCAAAGTTGCATCTTGCTTCAAGAAGTTTGCCAAGAGAGCACAAAATGAATTTGAAGTGAAGCTCAAGAAGATTAGAAGTGATAATAGCAAAGAGTTTGACAACACAAACATAGAAGCTTATTGTGATGAAGTTGGAATCAAACATGAAGTCTCCGCAACTTATACTCCTCAACAAAATAGTGTAGTTGAGAGGAAGAACCGGACATTGATCACTCTTGCAAGAACAATGCTTGATGAGTATAATACCCCTGAAGCTCTATGGGCGGAAGCAATCAACACCGCATGTTATGCATCCAACCGCCTATTCCTTCAAAAGTTCCTTGGCAAGACACCTTATGAGTTGCTCAATGGGAAGAAGCCAGACATCTCCTTTTTAGGGTGTTTGGTTGCAAATGCTACATCTACAAAAAGAGGCAACACCTAGGGAAGTTCCAAAGACGTTGTGATATTAGTTTTCTTGTTGGTTACTCATCAAAGTCCAAAGTATATAGAGTATTTAATCATGCCACCGGCTTGGTTGAAGAAACATATGATGTGGAATTTGACAAATCTAATGGCTCCCAAGGAGCACATGAGAATCTTGATGATATAGGTGATGAACCATTGAGGGAGGATATGAAGAATATTCCAGTGGGAGACATCAAGCCAAAAGATGATGTACAAGTCATTGATCAACCTTCTTCATCAAGTGTGCCACAAGATGGTGAAAAGATGGGAGAGTAGAAAATGAAGATACTCATATCTCCCATGAGCAAATGGTGATACAAGCACAAGATGTTGATGACATCAAGCCAAAAGATGATGAAGATGATGTACAAGTCATTGATCAACCTTCTTCATCAAGTGTGCCACAAGATGGTGAAAAGATGGGAGAGTAGAAAATAAAGATACTCATATCTCCCATGAGCAAATGGTGATACAAGCACAAGATGTTGATGCTCCATAACCTCCCCCTCAAGTGGTCAATAGAAGAAATACACCTCTCCTATAAGATGATCCACAAGATCTCATCATAGGGAGTCCATCAAAGGGTGTAATGACTCGATCTCAAAAACTTGCTTCATTTATTGCTCATCACTCTTTTGTCTCTTGCTATGAGCCTACCAAGATAGAAGAAGCTCTTAAAGATCTGGATTGGATCAATGCCATGCATGAAGAGTTGAACAACTTCACTCGCAATGAAGTTTGGACTCTTGAAGAGCGACCAAAAGGTGCAAGAGTCATTGGAACAAAGTGGGTGTTCCACAACAAGCAAGATGATTAAGGTGTTGTTGTGAGGAACAAGGCAAGACTAGTTGCAAAGGGGTTCTCCCAAGTTGAAGGTTTGGATTTTGAAAAAACCTTTGCACCGGTTGCAAGATTAGAAGCCATCCATATCTTACTTGCATATGCATCACATCATGAAATGAAACTATATCAAATGGATGTGAAAAGTGCATTTTTAAATGGCTTTATTAATAAACTCGTCTATGTTGATCAACCTCCCGAGTTTGAAGACCCTAGATATCCTAATCATGTTTATAGGTTGTCCAAGGCACTATATGGGCTTAAGCAAGCCCCAAGAGCTTGGTATGAGCACCTTTGGGACTTCCTTATTGAGAAGGGCTTCACCATTAGGAAGGTTGACAACACACTATTCACTAAGAAGCTTGATGGGCATATCTTCAATTGTCAAGTATATGTTGATGATATCATCTTTGGATCATCAAATGAAGACTCATACAAAGAATTTGGTGAATTGATGTCAAAGGAGTTCGAGATGTCAATGATTGGTGAGCTTACATTCTTTCGTGGTTTTCAAGTCAAGCAAATGAAAGAAGGCATCTTCATCTCTCAAGAGAAATACACAAAAGATCTTCTCAAGAGATTCAAGATGGATGAATATAAGTCCATCAAGACACCAATGCCTACCAATGGACATCTCGACCTAGATGAGGGAGGTAACCTAGTTGATCAAACTCTCTACCGTTCTATGATTGATAGCTTGTTATATTTAACCGCATCTAGGCCCGACATCATGTTTAGTGTGTGTATGTGTGCTAGATTTCAAGCTAATCCTAAGGAAACATATTTAATTGCCGTAAAAAGAATCCTTAGGTATCTTAAGCACACACCAAGCATTGGCCTATGGTATCCCAAAGGAGCTATATTTAAATTAGTTGGCTATTTCGATTCAGATTATGCCAGTTGCAAAGTTGATAGAAAAAGCACATCCGGAGGGTGCCATTTGCTTGGTAGATTACTTGTGTCTTGGTCCTCCAAGAAGCAAAATAGTGTGGCTTTGTCCACCGCTGAAGCGGAATACATTGCCACAGGTGCTTGTTGTGCACAAATATTATACATGAAACAAACTTTGCTAGACTATGGTGTAGTTCTAGAAAAGGTACCTCTTTTGTGTGACAATGAAAATGCGGTAAAACTTGTAAATAATCCAATTCAACACTCTCACACCAAGCACATAGACATCCGCCATCACTTTCTAAGAGATCATGTTGCTAAAAATGATATATCACTAGAAGGTGTAAGAACCAAAGATCAATTAGCGGATATCTTCACTAAACCACTAGATGAGGCTACATTTTGTAGATTGCAGAATGAGCTCAATGCGCTTGATTTTAGCAACTTCACTAAAAGTTGAGCTTGTGTTGTCCCTTGCATTGCATTATAATATACAACATGTTTAATGCTTTATAATGCATATAGGACTTGTCTAACATGGTTAAGATAACAACCGAAAAGCGTGTGAAGAAGCTTAACCTTGGATCAAACTTGACAAGCAACTAGATTTACTTACAAGTATTGCATATGCATGAATGTTGTTTTGTTATTTTGTTCCAGTTGCCCTTTATTGCCTATTTTCATAAAAAGAATTATAGCCTAAGGCAAAATATTTTGAAAAACTTGAGGGTTTGAGAGAGGTCACTCACATCAGTCTCAATTGGTGTCTATTTGGATCTTATTCAAGTTGGGACTTGATTGGGAACAGGTAGCGCGAAGGAACTTTGAAGATTTACTGGAAAAGAGTGATCGGACGCTACATCGGACTCCGTATTCCAGCATCTAGTCAGTTCACAGGAGGTGAACTCGCTGCGAAGGAGTGACCGGACTCTGTCTTTCAGCATCCGATCAGATGACGTCTCAACATCTGGTCGTGTGAAGAAGACAAAGGCTAAGTTGACCGGACTCTGGCTGCATCCGTTCGGTGTCCACCGGACGCATCCGGTCGTGATTCTACAGGAATTGGACCTCTCTGGAATCGACCGGACGCTGGGTGGTAGCATCCGGTCGCTACCACCAGAGCATCCGGTCAGTAGATTTTGTGCGGCATCAGGACTCTTATCTTTGTTTCCTTTTCTGACTTGGGGGGCCACCCTATTTAACCGCGCGCCGTCTATCTAGTCCCGCATCTACCGTGCCCTAGCCACCATGAGTCGCCACAACCGCCATCTCCAGCCGCCAGCACGCATGCCGCCGCTAGCCCGTGCGCATGCCACCGCCTGCTCCTACACCGCCAGAGCCTCACCAGTGCTGCCCTCCACCGAACCAAGCTCCACCATAGCAACATTGCCATTGCACTTGCCCTAATCACTAAGCTCATGTCCTTCATCCTCTCGACCATCGATTCACCGCTTGCGTCGCCAATCTTTGTCGAGTCAGAACCCTAACCCTAGCCGAGTCAGTGGTTCCCCGCTGGTCGCTTCTCTTCTTCTCGGATCACCGGTTCATCAGGTAGCAAGCCACTCGCTTCTATTTTATACCTACATTGCTTGCTCTCATAGGGTTTCACATCTATTAGATATATCATATTTACTTGTATATCCTTCTATTCCATCGTGCAGCAAGTCGGTGCCGTTGAGGTGTCAGTGGTAGTTGACAGTCAACTCGGAGCCAAGCTTGCGAGTACGGATCGAGGCCAAGCCTCGAAAGTGTTAGTGGATAGTTGATCTTGTCAGCGGCAGTGGTTCTAGTTAGATCAGATGGCTCGCACCAAGAATGTTGGTGGTGGTCCAGGAGATGATGATTGGAGGCCTCTGCCTCGCTTGCCCGCAAGTACTAAAGGCAAGGCAACAAAGAAGGTTGCATCAAAGAAGCGAAAGTACCATGATACAGAGACAACGAGAGCAACAGCAGTTGTAGAGGCCATAGAGTGTGCCAAGAGAGGAGGTGCCTGCAGTGGAGTTGTCATTGCAGATCATCTGTCACCAGAGGCATAGGGTAGACTTGAGCAGATTGAGCGTCTTCATGGTAGTCCACCTAGGACTGTCATGATGGCAGGACGATGTGTTCCTATTATAGATCCTCAGCCTCAGAGGGAGTCATAGTAGGAGTCATAGTAGCAGCCCCCACCAGCAGAGCCTCAGCCAGCTCAGGAGACATAGGAGGGACAGCCGTCATGGCAGACTCAGGAGGGCTAAGGAGGCCAAGGAGACCGAGCAGGCACCCCAACCACAGCTACGCTGCTCTAGTCGTACCCGTGTTCCAGTCTCACCGAGGCTGCCGACACAGCGGAGGGGATCATGTCCATCACCTAGACCACAGGGTCCACCTCTAGTGATCCACCTTGACTTGAGGGCCACCACGGCCAAGCAGGTTCGGCAGCTTCGCTTCGTGGAGTTTGATGTGTGGTTTCCACCCAGGAGGGATGAGAGAGCAGCAGACGGTTTCTATACGCCACTGTAGGAGGATTTCTATAATGCCTATCTAAACAGTGGAGCAGTCTTTAGATCTTAGAGGGTCTGCAACATAGAAGCTATAGTCGTAGTAGCTAGAGAACACATTCGCCCCTACCTTGCATATCTGCCGGGGCTGACAGATCTGATTGGCCGGACATGATTGTATGTACCATCTTGGGTTCGGCTGTTCTATGCCTCGCTCTACATTGACCCGTATCATAACTTTATACACTTTACATTTAGAGGCAGAGACTACAGGATGATGAGTCAGAGGGCTAGGGAGATACTAAGGTTATAGGAGCAGCCTACATGATCTAATTGGCCGAACATGATTGTATGTACCATCTTGGGTTCGATAGTTCTATGCCTCGCTCTACATTGACCCGCATCATAACTTTATACACTTTGCATTCAGAGGCAGAGACTATAGGATGATGAGTCAGAGGGCTAGGGAGATACTGAGGTTATAGGAGCAGCCTACATGAGGTATGTTATGGACAGCAGGAGCCTCCCATGCGCCCTCATGGTGGTATGGTACCCCCTACAGATCTTGTGCGCCATTGCTTCAAGGAGCCCTTTGGTGAGGGGTCGAAGAGGAACCCCAGTGACCTTACTCCTATAGCTAGAGTGCTAGAGGCTATCATTAGGAGGACACTACTTCCTAGGATGGGATACTAAGAGGGTTTGACTCACCTCCAGCTTTGGCTCCTCAACGCCCTGATGCAGCAGACTGTGTTTGATATTTGGAACCTCCTTCTATCAGAGATGGAGGATACTATAGCTGAGGGCTTCAAGGGTCGTAGGCAGCTTCCATATGCACATTGGATCACATTCCTTATTCTCAAGGCTATGCAAGTTAGGACACCAAAGATGGTTGTAGAGTATAGAGGTGCCACCACAGAGTTTCTAGCTTATAACATGGCATAGAGGATCAGGCATAGCACTCCATAGGCACCCACTTAGCCTCGCCGTCATCTAGATGTACCAGAGTCCACAGCTTAGTAGGACGAGATTATTAGAGGCATAGCCGCTACTGAGGAGGAGCAGCTTAAGGCTCAGGAGGAGAGGAGCGAGTCTAGTGATAGTTCAGATGACGACTATCTACCTATTCCTCAGATGCCTCCATGTAGACATGATGCAGAGGCCAACAGTTCTAGCTCCACTCCACCTGCACCGCAGATGAACCTTGCTTTGATTGCTATCCTTGAGCAGATGCAGTAGGATCAGGCTAGACAGGCTCAGGAGACCACTACCAACTTTGCACAGCTTCAGGCTCATCAGGATGAGTTCCAGCGACAGCAGCAGGTCCTCCAGCAGCAGAAGCAACAAATGCATCAGCAGCAGTTACTCATGTAGCAGCAACTTTTGGGATTCATGCAGCATGTAGTGACAGCCATTAGGGCCCCACAACCATAGCCTTTGCCCCAGATTGGTTAGCCTACTACCACTATGACAACTCTAGCAGTATAGCCCAGTGGGCTTCAGAGTTAGAGACAACCTCCAGCTCCATTTGCTTCTTCCATAGTACATGTGTCCCAGTGGTTATCCTTGCCAGTGGTAGCCCCGCAGTTCACACCACTTCAGACGGGCTTCACTCCAGATCAGTCACCCTCGCTATTTGTGCCTGACACGTCAGTTTCCAGGAGTCTTGGAGCATCTTTTAGCGAGTTGATAGGGATGCCTACACCGCCACATATGTATGCCCCAGGTCCTTCTACAGCAGCTCCTGTCGCCGTGACTACTTAGAGGCTCCCTTCTTCTGTTGCATCTTTAGATCCTACGATAGACATACCAGCAGCTTCACAGGCAGCACCTACCCCAACTCAGACCCAGACCTCTTCAGCGATGCTTCCAGCCACAGAGAGTCAGTCAGTACAGAGCTCAGGGTCAGATGATGATGGCGCCCAGTTCTAGCTTGCCCCTCATACCTCAGCGCCCGGCTCGTCCGCTGCAGCCCCACCGACCGACCCTTAGGTTTTGGTGTTTGACGCCAAAGGGGGAGAGGGTTTGAGTATGTAGACTCAGGGGGAGAAACTTTTAGGGGGAGCTTAGTTAGCCTTTAGTCTACTATATATACATTTGGAGTTTTATTTGTGTGATACACTATTACTATTATGCATCCGTGTGTTTACGTTCATGCGTACTATTATATCTATGTGATAGTGATATCTACGTGATTGTGATATTGACATGTATGTTCTCTACTTTGAATTCCTTTACATGTCATATCACTTGTGTTATGCTTATTTGTTTTTGCTTCCACGCTTTACTCCGATGCAAATGAGCTTCACCACTTGTACTCATGCTTATTTCATATCTTTTGAGTACATCATGTTGGCTTGGGTCATATAAGCTTGCCTAACTATTTTGTTATTGTTGACAAAAGCTTATATGAACCAAGCATGTCAAAAACCTCACTCTTTCACATACTCGAGGTAGTATTGTCATCAATCACCAAAAAGGGGGAGATTGAAAGCATCTAGGCCCCTTGTTGGGTTTCGGTGATTAATGACAATACAAGATTACTATGACTAACGTGTGTTTTGTAGAGGCAATTAAGTTAGGTCACAGTAATGGAGATCAATTGGGCAATCAAGGTGGTCATGCCCCTATGATGGAAATTGTTTCGGTTTTTAAAGGATGGATGACAAGGTTAAGGATGACTAGTTCTAAGTGTCGATTGGAGTTGGAGAGACACTTAGAGTAGTTTAGGACTTTGTTTTTCCTTTGGCCATACTATTAAGGGGGTATGGACAGGTAGCTTGACCTAGATGAGTCTAGTGAGTTAGGTGTGGTGCACACTTATTAAATCTAGCACTATGTAGCTCCACAACAGCCCTATGATCCTATGGAGCAAACTTCATTCACATATGTTCGAGAGTTGGAAGTGAATGGAGGGTCAAATGCTGACCGGACACTGGCTCCGGTTGGACCGAACATTGGCTATAGGGTCCGGTCAGTTTATTTGACCAAGGTGATTGCGTTCGGTGCGACCGGACGCTGAGTGGTCGAGTGACCGGACGCTGAGGACCAGTGTCCGGTCGACTCCAGTAAGGTTCTAGAGAAGGAATTCTGCGACCGGACGCGACCGGTCAGTACTGACTGGACCCTAGGGGTTCAGCGTCCGATCGAGTATAGTAAGGTTCTAGTGAGGGTTTAATGTGACCAGACACGTCCGGTCAGTGGTGATCGGACCCTACCAGTGTCCGGTCAACACTTAATCACTAGTGTGCGGGTTGAACTGACCGGAGCGTCTGGTCACCCCGCAGAGGCACATAACGGTTCGTTTTTTAGGCTGCCTTATAAATAGAAGCTCCACTCGTGTATGGAGTTACTTTTGCTTATTCCAACAGCTGAGAAACACGTTTATGAGTGCCAAGAAGAGCAAGGTCCTAGTGAGGTGATTGAGATTTGAGAATCCAAGAGAGTAGCCTCATTAGTGAATCAAGAGTAGCAAAGTGTGCATCCACTATTCTCATTTGGCTTCACATGGTCAAGTAAGAGTTCGTGCTTGTTACTCTTGGTGATCGCCATCACCTAGACGGCTTGGTGGTAATTGGCAGCTTGGTGATCACCCGGCGGAGCTTGTGGGTGACCCAACTCAAGTTGTGAGTAGTTTTGGGTGATTCACCGCGATGAAGTGTCGAAGAATCAACCCGTAGAGAGCACTTGATCCTTGCGCGGATCAAGGGGGAGCTACACCCTTGCGCGGGTGCTCCAACGAGGACTAGTGGGGAGTGACGACTCAACGATACCTCAGCAAAACATCGCCGCGTTCCTCTCTCTCTATTTACTTTGAGCAATTTAATACTTGTTTTTACATTCATAGAATTGTCATGCTAGAGTAAGTTTGGAACATAGATTGCAAGTCCATTGTGCGTTAGATTAATAGAAACACTTTTTTAGGCACAAGGGGTTAATTGGGCTAACCGTAGGATTTACTTATTGCAAGAAAATTTAGAATTAGCCCAATTCACCCCCCTCTTGGGCATCTTGATCCTTTCAATGGGACTAAGAAAAAAAATAGTTACGCCTTATATACTAGGATAGAGGCAGTATTAGATTAGTTATAGAATATATTTTCATAATAAATTTATTTAGAGACATAAAAGATAATATTATTTACTATAAATTTGGTCAAACTTAAACTCGTTTGACTGGACTTGTTCCCATGATTATATTCTTTCCTAGATGGAGGAAGTACATGATATGCAATCACAAGGTCACAAGCACATGGGGACACAAGTTTTGTATGGGGTTCGGCGACACCATAAAGTTGTGCCTACATCTCCATTGTTTAGGCAACCACAAAGTTCTTTAGAGTCACTTTCACCTCCCCTCTTTCCGTAGTAAACACAAAGATCAAGCCAGGAATTCAACTAGAACAATGTGGGCAAATACAAAATTCATGGAGCATCTCATAAACAAGATATGAGTGCTTCAACGGGCAATACCTAGCTGGCTAGGGTTCTAAGAACCAGAGAGTAATAAACCAAAAAATAAATCACCGGCGGGTGCCATAAGTGCTCAAGAGATAGATCTTACTCCTAGAGTCACAAGCACAAAAAATCTCACTCCAAAGTTTGTGAATCAAACTTGAGTGAGAGTGTGGGAGAGGGAGAAAGTGTTAGAGCTTTTGTCTAGTTCACACCTCGTGGGGTGAACACTAGTAAAAGGACCGGTAATAACCTTAGGGGCTTGCCTCAATGGGGATTAAGTTGTTGGCAAGCCACTAAACCTTAGGATAAAAATTATCATGTCATCTATTTATATCATGCTCGGTTTGCATCCCCTACACTAGCTTATTTTACTTGCTCATACTTGTGCTAGTGTAATTGCTCTTGTACTAGTTAGCTTGTGTAGTGTAACTAGTTGAGTAGTGCTAGTGTAGTACTAGTGTAGATTGTGCATGCTTATTTGACTAGTTGCATAAGTTTGTGTGACCTTACAAGCTAAAATTGTTTAGGCAAGCTCTCACTAGCTCGACATCTTAGAATTACATTGTAGGATTTTTTTGTAGGGTGTTAGTGTTAATAGGTAAAGAGTGAAGTAAGGGCTAGATGATGAGTTCAATTCTACTGTTTTGATTGGTTGGCCAAAGTGATTAGATGTAGAAATGACTATTCATCTCCCTCTAGTCGGTCATCTCGACCTAACAACGAAGAGCGACTCTAGTGGAGTCGGGTGTTGAGAGCACCTTGTCTTCGTGCCGGCTTGAGATCAAGCGCTCATGTTGGAAACAGGCTTGTGGCTTGGAAGCTTGATAGAGGACCAGGTGAACCTTGGTCTCCCCAAACCAAATGCAACCATGTTCTTAAAATTTCGGTGCTTACATGGTCTTATAAGTAAAAAATTTGAGTGCTTTTGTGAACAATTTTTTATGGGGCTACTTAGGTTGTGTTCAGTTCAACTTGTAAAAAGTGCTTCTGCTACTTAAAAAGCAGAAAACCAACCAAATGAGTGCAACTTGAAGTTGTTTTTTTTCTAGAAGTAGCTGACTTCATATAGCACAATTTTCGTAGAATCTTAGACCATGTTTGTCTTTTAGCTTTTTCCAAACAGATGAAAATAGAGAGATGTTTTATAGCAATTTCAAGGTAGATAAAGAGAGGGAATATTTTTCATATTTGTTTCAACTTACAATTTTTTAATAGCACACAGCTCAAGCTTTTTCATAGGCCACAGCTAAACCAAATAACTCACAATTAAAATTTGAAGACTTCCATGAACTATTGTATGCTTCATCAGTCCTGAGGCCTCCTTTGGATTGTAGGAAAAATATAGGATTGACATTCCTATGGATTTAGTCACTGTAGCATCCTTTGGTTCATAGAAATTGCCTGCACAAAAAACGTAGGAAATTTCCTTTTGTATTTGATTTCGTAGGCAAAACAAGAAGGGGCTTAAGCGTTTCTACCCCTATTTTGAAGCCAAATTATGATTTTACCAATTGAAGGGGTCTATGACGCCTAAGAGGGGGTGAATTAGGCAACTTAAAATTCTAACTCTAAACTATGGCCTCTAATTTCAACCTTAGTAAAACATATGCAAAAGATAAACTATCTAAATATGCAACTACAGTTTTACTAGTGTGTTGCTATCTCTACCACAAACGGAGTAATGTAAACAACATAAATGCAGAAGCTAAAGAGCAAGGTAGAGATATGCAAACTCTCATCGACGACTCCAGTATTTTTACCGAGGTATCGAGAAGCGCGCAAGCTTCCCTCTAGTCCTCGTTGGAGCCGCTAGCCAGGAATCCCTCTCAAGGGCCAAGCTCCTGATCGGGTAACTCCGTGGATAGTCTCAGGTTTTTCCCACACGCAAATGGGTCTTCAACGTGCCTTTCGGCAAGTCTCTCCCAGATGCTCTCCATCATCTTCACTATCAAGCTTCCGGCCAAAACACCGTGGGCCTTATTCCCTCTGGTACACGGTGGTGGCTACACCACAAACGCAGTTGGTGTGATCTCGCAAGACTACAAGCCCCTCCGATATACAACAATGGTGCGTGCAAGCACCAGGTAGTAAGAGGTATGCAAACCTCACTAAACACTAGGCCTAAACCTAGAGCAAGCACATAAGCGGTGGTCTAATCAACCTAAACACTTCACAAAGCACCTACGCTAATCACCTAATGAATCACTAAGCACTATGCAAGTGGAGATCACTAAAATGGTGTACTAGCACCCTCGGTATGTTTCCTCAGCTCCACACATCTCAAATGGCCAGTTAGGGGTCTATTTATAAGCCCCACTGAGAAAGTAGACATTTGGGATAAAATCCCACTTTTCTACTACTAACCCAGATGCTCAGGTCGTCCTGATCAGACACGTCCAGTCATCCCGACCATTAGAGCCATGATCAACTGATCGGATGCTGCCAGCGTCCGGTCACAAGCCACCGGACGTGTCTGGTCGTAATTTCGCCACTCTGGAACCTCTCTGTACTCGATCGGATGTTGTAGTCCTACGTCCGGTCAATTTGCGGTCAGCGTCCGGTCAATGCTGAGTCTGTTGCTGGGATGATGAATAGTACCATTAGTGCGTCTGGTCACTTTACTGTTTAGCGTCTGGTCACTGCTGCTGACGCCTACTGTTGCCGAGCCTCTTGATCGGAGCGTCTGGTCACTTTTCGCCAGTGTCTGGTCCAGCATCCGATCACCTCTGTGAGCTCGTTTTCTTCGTGATCTTGCGTCCAGCGTGGTTCCTATCTTCATGCTTAGACTTTGCTTGATATCTTGAGTCTTCTCTTGTGCTTCTAGGGTGTTGCTTAAGGTGTTGATCATCGAATCATCACGTCGCCTTTGTCTAAGCCACGTCTTGCACCCTATTGAACTACAAAATAATCACTTGCAAATTCTTTAGTCCAATTTGGTTGTGTTGGTCATCAAACACCAAAATCTAAAGTAAATGGGCCTAGGGTCCAATTTCCTTACAATCTCTCCCTTTTTGGTGATTGATGACAACACGACCAAAGCAAGCAAATAATAATAATTTAGAATTTAAAAACTATCTACTTGCTAGGATGCAATGCAAAAAGGCAAGGTTAAAAAGATACTACTTGTAAGACTAAAAGATACCACTTGAAAGCTTATCTTGCCCTTGCAAATGTCCCCATGTGGTATTATGGGTTTAATCCTTGCTTTTTGGTCTTATAAATTCTTACCATTACATAGACTAATCCATAATCCACTATCCTTCCTTTCTCAGACCATTACCACTTGTAGACCATTACCACTTGTAAATTATTATGATCTTGCTTTTGGTCCTATAAATTAATGCTTGCTTTTGGTCCTCTAAATTCTCCCCCTTTGGAATCAAACACCAAAAAGGATGACATTAGTAGCACAAGAAGGGTCAAACTTTGTGATTGTGACAGAACCGCCCAATTTATACAAGATCAAGTATGGTTGTCCCCGCTAATATGTTGACACACCCATACTTTCACTCATATAAACCCGGTAGTCTGCCAAGTGTCCCGAAAGACCTCGGTAAATCAACATCACAACCAAGATCGCGTGATTAAGCAAATACACATCACATACATAGGGTTACAGCGGAAATAATATTACAAATGGTTAACAAATAATAGTACAAGTTTGGGTTTCAAAACTAATTAGTGAAAACAACATAGCTTTCAAATGATTACATTAATATAAGTTCCAAATATATGGCTAGCATAGTGACATCATCCGACAAAAGCATATAGATGAGAAGTAAGTATAGAATCACTGAGCCCACCGGTGGTTAGCCACCATCATGAACTGGTCAAGAACATCACCTAAAACAAGGTGGGATAAACCCTAAGTACTCGAATGTACTCAGCCAGACTTACCCGTCTTAAACCAAAATAAATCGACACCAAGGATTATGCATGGCTTTCTTTAGTGGGCTAGCTGACTTGTTTGCGAAAAGCATAAGCTATCATGAAGAAACCATTTTAAGTACTTTGCATCATCTTTATTATGACCTATCCATCTAGGTAAGCACCTGTACTATAGCAATCACTTGATTAACCAATAACATCCAGTTACCAATTTAGATTTTAGCATATCCCATATCATCCAGATAACCATCCTTGTTCCATAATAATTACTATGATGTCGTAACTCGAGTCAAGTGCTCACTATCTAGGAGCGATGGCGATTCGAATCGATTCCTAACCAGCTGGTGATTTATTCCTTACACAAACCTCACTCACCCGCTAAAGTGAGATATTGATCACCGAGTCAACTATCCAGGAATCTCGAGTTTGCCAGGAACCACATGTACCCGGGGGCCGACCGACTGCACTTTGGTCTTATCATCTCGCCCCCGTGTCCTACCACACCTGCTCCAGCACAGTGCGCTACGGGCAATCTACTCGGCCCGAATAATCTCCTAGCTTCGTGGTTGGAAGGTACTTTATCCGGCCAGCTAAATGTAAGGCATGCGTTCAACATGATTCAAGGGCCAACAACGGTCGGTCCTTAATCGACACAGACGGAACCGGTCTCCAATTATCCATCACACATGGTTAATTCCAGGATATCATTCTTTCCATAGCTAAATTCTTCCAGTAACCACCTATAATGTAGGTGACCGGATATCACCGATCGCTACCGGTCTAAGCAAGGCTAAGCAGTTATTCGATCCCGACCTAACAGGGTAAAAAGGTAATAAGGTAGGCAAGGATAGTACTAAATGCATCAACGGTTTCAATCAACTCCTACAACTTAATGCAACAATATATAACTCATATATAGAAAGAATTGCTTTTATAAATTAGGAGACTTATTAATGCTCCGAGGCTTGCCTGGGATCCGACACAAGTCAGTTCAGTTAGCTTGCACCGTCCTGGTGACGTCTCGGGTCCTAGCACTCGCTTAGTCCTTCCATCTTTGGGATAGATCCTCCATACATCATCTTCGGGTTTGGCTCCAACATCACGTTCTTCACGTGGTTCATCTAGCGCACCTAAATGAGATGCAAAATGCATGTGTATGAATGGTAACACAAGATGCATCACATAAGCATTCAAGACAAACCAGTTATTCACGGCAATCATAGAGTCAAGGCTGCAACAGCAGCAGCTAATTTTACTCATAACAGGAGTTGTACTTATCCAAAAGACATGCAACAAGACAATCTGGAAAGCTTATGGAATTTTCTACAATTCATCTTTAATCCTCTTAGCATGATTCTCAAGTTAACTAAGTCAATTATACCCATTTATAGAAACTGGTCCACAATTGACAGAAAGTAGCCATTTCTGAAACCCAACTTTAAACAGGCATAACTCACAAACCACAAGGCCAAATACCACCAAATTTTAACAGAAGCTAGATACATGAATTATATACAACTTTATTATTCTCATATTAAGATGATTTTACAGTTAGAAGGGTCAACTAATGCAATAATTGCATCTCTGTCCAAAACATAGACAGAAACTGACATGCCACTTTAAACAGCTATAAATGGAGTTATACATGTACTATAAATGTGATTCTAGACTTTTTAGAAAGCTTAGCAAATTCTAAACAACTTTGTTGTAAACACCTAAAGCTAATTATACTATTAATAAGGCCCTACAATAAGAACAAGGAAACCCTCTCTGGTTTTGGGCAGAAACAGCCATAGAGATTTAAGCAAGTATAACTCAAGATCTACTTAGCCAAAAATCATGATATTTAACTTTTTGGAAAGCTTAATAAAAGTACCACAACTCATGTATTTTCACCAAGTCATGATTCATAACTTAACTGAGCCAATTAATTCAAACATGCAGAACTATTCAGAGTAGAAGCAAAGCAATACAGGGCATTTGTTATTTTTATAACTCTTAAACTATAAATCCTAAACTCCTGAAATTTTTACCAGACAACAAAAATCACCTTAGTAGCACTCCACAAAAATTTCACATTTATTTGAGCATAAAAACTACAGTTATGAAAAAGACAAGACACCACTAGTAGTACAAACCTAACTGCATCAATTGATTTTTACAGCACAAACTTTAAACTAAATACTACCATATTATAGATCTACTGCATAGAGAATTTCACAAGGATTCCAAAAAGTCCTCCTTTTCTATTTTACAATTTTTGTACGAATTACTATGAATTTTCAAAGTGGAGCATTCAAATCTGCCTAAATCAAAGAAAAAGGGATCTAAATCTTGCATCGAGGACCCTGAAGTTTCCACAAATAAAACCCGAACGAACGGATCCTTTACTGCACTATTCATCAGAGTCACTGTCTATTCACTTAACCCCCTGGAAAAGCTCCTATTCATGGGGGGGGTCCTCTTTCTTCTTCCTCAGGACGGCAGCAGGGAGTGGCCGGCCGGCTCGCGGCTCCGGCCGGCTGAGGCAGCGCCGACGGCAGGGAGTGGCGGCGCAGCACATGGGGGACCGAGCGCACTTGGTGCAGGACTTAGTCACGGGCCGTGGCGACCTGCAGTGGCCCAGCCACGCACGAGCGAGCGGCCACGACGGCAAAGCGCGTCGGCGGCAGCCCAAAGGCGGCAGCAGCAAGCTGCCATGGGCTAGGAGGAGCGGCGCACGATGGCGAAGGTGGTGGCACACACGATAGCACGCGAGGGAACATAGGGCGGTGGGGATGCGGCGGTGGCAAGCTCGGCCAGCCAGCCATGGCGGACGCGCGTCCCGGCGTGGAACGGAGCGAGGAAGAGCAAGTGAGGGAGAGCGCTGGGGAGTGGGGAGCTCAGCGTCCACCTCTATACTGCGTAGGGGAGGCAGGGCGCGTGGCAGAGGAGGTAGGGCACGTGGAAAGGAAGCTCAGCAATGGTGGCCACGTCCATGGACACGTGGCATCCTTGAGGCCTTCTACCGAGCACGTGGCGGGCGACGGTATGACCGACGTGGGGAGCCAATTTGGGCCGCTTCTGGGCTGAATCAGTCCTTGGGCCAAAAATGAAGTTTGCTCACCTTGGCCTACTCTACGTTTCTCATTTAAGGTGCCTGATCATTTGATCTCTGTAACAGTGGGTAATTAAGCCTCAAAATGACAGTGTCAACATATTGATAACGGTCATGGGAACTCACCTTCAGAGGTCAAAACTCGGTCAAACTCAGTGCAACTTTTTGCATGCTCTTCTCCATAATATAACCTTCAACTTTTATTTTTGGACCAACTCAAGTTGCTTAATGAATTTCAGAGAACACAGAATGCCAACGTCGTTGCTTAGCGAAACTCTAGACTTAGAATATTTCTAAGTGCTGAAAACAACAACAAATTCGATCTTGTGACCTCAATTTGACTTACTTCCAAGCTGATCTAGCTCTTAGTCCAAAAACAAAGTTTGTTCTACATGATATGGACTACAACTTTCATTTAAGGTCCAACCTCAAAACTGGTATAGAACCTACTGTTCTACTTTGACCAAAGTAGGATCACGATGAAGCTTAAATTATCCTTTTTGATCCATTGGAGCATTTTCTTGGCATTTGCCCAACATGAACCTTTCATGACTTTTGTTGTAGAGTTCATCTAGAGTCATTTTGGCAAGGTTGCAAGGTATGGTTGACATCTCATGTTCTCATTCACTTAATAGTGCAATTCAAGCACTTAGTAAAATCATTCCAACAAGGATACAACTTATCATTTCATGTGACTTTTTGATTCTAAACTTCATGAAACTTTTCGAGTGTCCAATATAGATGGGTATTGATGTAAGACACATGAAGATATCCCAATCACACCACCCAAGCATATATCTTGAAAAGGGGTCTATAGGCGAGCAAAGGTGTAATATCCAAGTTTAGGTTGGGGCTCGTTTCTATAGGTTTGACCTTGACATCTTCATCATCACTTAATATACCATGTTTTAGCTCAAACCCATTACTTAACTGGTGGCAAACACCTGGGGTGTTACAGTGATCCTTTGTATGTGGAGTGGAATAGGTCATAAAATTTGACTCTCACATTACACAGACTAAGCCCCCCCTAAATATATGCATACATATGATGGAGGATGTAGTTTATGCATAATTGGCAAATTAATGCTCAAGGAAGTTTAATCTATATAATGCATGGAGAAAGCATATAAATACCAAAGTGAAAACAACATAATGATATCGGTTTAGAAATACCATATGTGGAAACCAATTTCATTTCTACCACTTGCAATAGGTGGTGAATATTTGAAGTATGATGCTTAACTCTGGGGACTCCATTTTTCTTACAATGAGACTACTACACACATGTTAAGCTTGAAAAGGTGTTGTCTCAAAGCATCCAACTTATAGAGTAACCTCCCCCTAAATTTATGCACACACGTATGGAATACTTGTAGAAGGCATGCACATTGATTTTAGAATCAACCATACCACTTGAAAGATGACATCACATGAATGTGAGAATCATTTTTGAAGGTGATATTCGGGAGAAATTATCTACATTTTGGACTTTAGCACATATTAGATAAACAATTGTAAAACAAGATATGTGCCGTGCTCCTAAACATTTTAAACCATATAGGTTTGCTCCAAGGGTTAAGAATGAAACCAAGCAAGCCTTCCATAAGATATACCTAGTGTATGCATGGCAAAAGATATAAGCATACAAATGCAAATCTAGGCATGAAAAGTAACTAGATGCTAAAAGATACCAATTGTAAGAAATACCACTTGTAGAAAATACAAATTGAAAGAAATTACATCTAGTTACCTAACATGGGAAGGGGAATTTGGGTCCATAGTATTCACTAACCCACTTGGCAATGACTTTGTCCATAATGATGCACCCCATGAAATGCACCCAAACTTTGCCAAGTCTCCAAATTCCCCGAAGTCCATCGGACTTCTCACTTCCCTTTTGGGATCCAAACCTTCATGGTGCACTTCATGTTAGAAACGATTTCCTTTGGCACCCAAAAGCGTTTGACCCCATTGTTGGCTTGCTTGTTCACCTTGATGGCCACCACCTTATCATTTTTCTTCTTCTTCAAGAGATAAGATGTGGAGGCCTTCTATGTCCACCTTGTTAGTGTAGGTGTTGGAGAGCTTGCTTGTTTACTTTTTCTCTTTCTTCTTTGCTCCTCCCCCATTCTTCACCTTGCACTCATAGGACTTGTGGCCTTCCTTGTGGCACACATAGCAAACCATGGTTTGTCCTTCATCAAGCTTCTTCACTTCCTTGACAGTGTTATCTTGATGAAGTTGGGCCTGCTTTGTCTTGCCTTTCACTTGAATTAAGTCCTTGGTGAGGCGAGCCACTTCTTGCTTGAGTTGGTCATTCTCCATTGCAACTTCTTATGTGCATGTATCTGCAACAACTTTCTCAACACAAACTTTGTTGCACAAGGGTGAGTCTAAACATAAATCATTGCAAGAAGTAGAAGCATCCTTTTTAGGCATGTTAAATATAGAGCTTTTCTTTTTAGATGCCTTGGTGGGGGTTGTACCGACGGCTTCAAGATTAGCAACTTTATTAGTTAGCTCATCATAATGTTTGCACATGGTTTCCATTTTAGCAAGCAAACTTTTATAAGCATCTTGTGAGCTAGCTAACTTTTCTTTTAATTTTTCATTTTTCTTTACAAGTTGCTCATCATTGATTGTGCATGCATTTGTTGTTGCACTAGCCTCAAGTTGCTCAATTTTAGTAGATAGTTCACTATTGAGATTAGCAAATGTCTCATATTGTTCAAGCAAAGTTTTATATGCTTCTTGTGAACTATCTAGCTTTTCTTTTAATTTTTCAAGCTTCTTTTGTTGACTATTGCAAACTTTAGCATAATTAAGATTTTATTGCACAACTTCATCATAAAGAAGGCATTTTATCATCACTATCACTCTCACTAGAGGATGAGCTTTCGTTACCTTGTGCCACAAGGCACACACGAGAAGAGCTTGATGATGAGTGCTTGCGGCCTCGCCTCTTGTGATGGTGTTCTTCTTCACTTGAGGAATCATCCCATGACCTTATTAATGTGAGGACTTGGTTCTTGCACGCCTTCTTTATTTTGGGTGTAGGCTTGTTTGGACAAACTTCCACAAAGTGCCCCAACTCGCCGTATCCATAGCATTCTCTCTTTCTTTGCTCATTTCTATGATTGGTGAAGATGATATCTTAAATTTGGATGGGCACACCCTTGACATTGAGCCTTTGGATCATCTTCTCCACCTTGTTGATAAGATTGATTGATTCTTCATCAAGGTCGGAGGTGGAGGAGAAAGATTGATCACCATCACTTGAATCTTCATCATAATCATCATCATCATCCTCATCTTCTTCTTCATCTTTACTTGAGGAACTTGAGCTTGAGCTTGTCTTAACTAGCTTGCCCTTCATCTTGTTTTTCTCACTACATGTGAGAGCTTTGTCTTTGCTTGATGAAGAGGCTTCTTCTTGACTCATCTTGCGTGACATTTCAAATGCCACTATGTTGCCAATGACTATGGCCGGGGTCATTGTGCTCAAGTCCTCCATGTTGTGAAGGATGGTGATGATGCTTTCATATTTCTTTTGTGGTAGCACGGAGATGATCTTCCTCATGATGTCTGCATCATCTAGCTTTGTTAATCCTATTGAATGGAGCTCATTGATAATTAGATTTAGACGAGAATACATATCATGAACAAGCTCATCATCATTCATTATAAAGGAATCATAATTTTATTTAGATAGATAATGTTTTTGCTCATGGACATTAGATGTGTCGTCATGGAGCTCTTGAAGTTTTAACCAAATTTCATGCGCCATATTTAAAGTGAACACTTGGTTAAACACATACATGCCAAAAGATTTAAACAAGTAATTTTAGCTCTAGCATTTAAATGCATTTCTTTTTCTTCACTCTTTGTGGGTTTATCGGGATTCTTAGTGGGTTTCATCCCATCACGAGTCACTCTCCAAACATCCAAATCAACCACCTCAAGGTGACAAGCCATTCTAGCTTTGTAGTAAGGGAAGTTAGTGCCGTCAAAGTATGGAGGCCTAGAGGTATCCATCCCAACCACTCTAAATAGCGTCGGCTCAATGACGGTTAAGCCAAATGTCCAAATTGAGCCAACCGGCTCTGATACCAATTGAAGGGGTCCATGACGCCTAAGAGTGGGAGAGGGTGAATTAGGCAACTTAAAATTCTAACTCTAAACTATGGCCTCTAATTCCAACCTTAGCAAAACCTATGCAAAAGATAAACTATCTAAATGTGCAACTACGATTTTACTAGTGTGTTGCTATCTCTACCACAAAAGGAGTAATGTAAACAATGTAAATGCAGAAGCGAAAGAGCAAGATAGAGATATGCAAACTTCTATCGATGACTCTGGTATTTTTACCGAGGTATCGAGAAGCACGCAAGCTTCCCCCTAGTCCTCGTTGGAGCCCCTCGCAAGGAATCCCCCGCAAGGGCCAAGCTCCCGGTAGGGTCACTCCATGGATAGCCTCGGGCTTTCCCCACCCGCAAGTGGGTCTCCGACGTGACTTCCGGCAAGCCTCTCCTAGATGTTCCCCGCCGTCTTCACTATCAACCTTCTGGTCAAAACGCCGTGGGCCTTGTTCCCTCCGATACACGGTGGCGGCCACACTATAAACGCGGTTAGTGTGATCTCGCAAGACTACAAGCCCCTCCGATGTATAACAATGGTGCGCATAAGCATCGGGTAGTAAGAGGTATGCAAACCTCACTAAACACTAGGCCTAAACCTAGAGCAAGCGCATAAGAGGTGGTCTAATCAACCTAAGCACTTTGCAAAAGCACCTATGCTAATTACCTAATGAATCACTAAGCACTATACAAGTGGAGATCACTAAAATGGTGTACTAGCACCCTTGGTATGTTTTCTCAGCTCCACATATCTCAAATGTCGGTTGGGGGTTTATTTATAAGCCCCACTGAGAAAGTAGCTGTTGGGGACGAAATCCCGCTTTTCTGCTACTGACCGGACGCTCAGGTCGTCCTGATCGGACACGTCCAGTCATCCCGATCGTTAGAGCCACGATCAACTGATCGGACGCTACCAGCGTCCGATCACATGCCACCGGACACGTCCGGTCGCAATTTCGCCGCTCTAGAACCTCTCTGTACTCGATCGAACACTGCAGTCCTGCGTTCGGTCGATTTGCCGCCAACGTTCGGTCAGTGCTGAGTCTATTGCTGGGGATGAATAGTGACATCAGTGCATCCGGTCACTTTACTGTTTAGCGTCCGATCGCTGCTGCTGACGCCTACTATTGCCGAGCCTCTTGATCGAAGCGTCTGATCACTTTTCGCTAGTGTCCGGTCCAGTGTCCAGTTACCTCTGTGAGCTCGTTTTCTTTGCGATCTTGCGTCCGGCTTGGTTTCTATCTTCATACTTGGACTTTGCTTGATATCTTAAGTCTTCTCTTATGCTTCTAGGGTCTTGCTTAAGGTGTTGATCATTGGATCATCACGTCGCCTTTGTCCAAGCCACATCTTGCACCCTATTAAACTATAAAATAATCACTTGCAAATTCATTAGTCCAATTTAGTTGTGTTGGTCATCAAACACCAAAATCCAAAGTAAATGGGTCTAGGGTCCATTTTTCTTACACCGTCATTTTTTTTAACTTTGTGATTTTACCCTTGCTTTTTCAAAACGAAGGAAGACTTTACCCTTGATCTGTTAAGTACCTCTAATGGTGTTAACTTTTGGACAAAATGATAACTTTATCCATGTGTTTTTACCCCTGTTTTATTATGATATTTGTGTTTTTACCCCTGTTTTAGATCATCAAGTTGACATTTTGTATACATAATTTTTAGAAAATTTCGACAACATTTGAACTGACAATCCATATAAACAGAATTTAATATCACACAACAAATTAATTTCACACATATTGCATTAACAACAACAAACCAGATCCATATAACATGACATCATAGTACCATATTAGATGTCAACATAGAGGTCCAAATAACATGCATGTCAAACACCAACATATAGGTCTAAATGACATGTCAAACAAAAGTAGGAACTAGTAGTGAGTTTTCTAGGCAACTAATAGTGAGCTACATATCAAATATTGAAATCCAACAAAGTAGCAAGCCCCCCAGAAGTTGCTCTTGTTCCCCTCCTTTCTATTATCCTTCCTGAAGCACTCGTACTTTATATGAAAAAAGAGCATAACTATGTTAGTAAAGTTAGTACAATATGTAGTAAAGAGAAGCAATGGTGGCTTGTCTTACTTTGTCTCATTGTTGGCCTCTTCTGACCCTCTTCCCCTTCTCCTTCCTCTACCACTTGCACTTCACAAGAACAAAGTAAAAACAAGATAATATAGGTGACAATGCTGAAATTTGCTAGAAAAATAGTAACAAACAGCAGCCATGAATCACATACATTGTCTCATTATTTTCCTCTGTTGAACTCCTTCCTCTTTCCCTTCTCCTTCCTCTTCCTCTTCCAGTTGCACTTGCACTTGCCATCCTCAATTAGGAGCACACCAACCCTCACAGTAGGGTGAAACCTTCGTTTTGTTGTAGAAAATTGCAGGGGGCCCTCAAAATCATTTATCTGAGCATTGATGCATGCTAATCCTTTCCCTGCATTGATTAGAAACCAGTCTAACAAATTTTCATCAGATTTTATCTCCACCGAGTCATTCTCTAAATCACGCCATAAAGTTATGTATTGTTTAGAACCCCACAAACAATGCTCAACAAATGACCACCCTGTTTGCTTGGCTTATAAGCCATATTTTTTCAGCCAACGAATAATATTTTTCTCTCACACCAAATCAGCCAACAGTACTTTCAGCCATGGCTTATCAGCTAAACGAACAGGGCAGAAATCAACTAGCTGCAGTAGCCCAAAGCTATTTATGTCAATAACCTTGGTTAGCAAAATTCTACCTTGCTACCATGATTTTGGCCCACTGTTTGGCAAGTAAAAAATGATCGCACTATGACAACAAGTTTCAATTCTCTATGATTTAGCCTACAAATCGTAGGAGTCAACAAATCTACTAATCTCTACTATTTTCCATTGCATTGAAACACAAATATCAGGAATTGGTGAAATACCTTGCCTCTTTGGTTGTCCAGCAATCCGGAGGCAGGGGCGTACCTACCACGCCAGGTAGCCGGGGGGAAGCACCGACAGAGCCCCCAGCTGCGCCAGAGCCCCCAGCTACATTCACGTGTCGGGGTCTAGAGACACCGACGACTTTGCCGTTTCACCTTATACAGAGTAATTTTGACCGGCTTGGACCCCAACAAAATTTACGTGGGACCCAGTGTCTCGGAAGGTGGCAGCCCAACAGCAACAGTCCAAAGTCCATCGATCTGCTTCTGCTCAACCCATCTAATCCATCAATCCCATACGCCCACAACATGGTGAAGCTACATTCACGTGTCGGGGTCTGGTGACACCGACGACTTTGCCATTTCACCTTATACAGAGTAATTTTGACCGGCTTGGACCCCAACAAAATTTATGTGGGACCCAGTGTCCCGGCAGTTGGCAGCCCAACAGCAACAGTCCAAAGTCCATCGATCTGCTTCTGCTCAACCCATCTAATCCATCAATCCCATACGCCCACAACTCCACATACGTGAGTCGGTCGTGCTGCAGATACGGAGAGTACTTGATAGCCCAGAAGGCCGAACGTCGCTTAGCTTCGTACCCGACGCATCCCAAATCTTCCTGGCGGGCGTCGCCCCTGCCCAGCGGCCGGCGATCAGCAGCCGCTCCTCATGGCTCAATTCGTTCTCAATCTGACGATCTTGCGTTCTCCTGCTGTCTATTCTCAATCTAGATGAGGTACAGCCGTACAGGTACCCCACACAGCAAATACCCAATTATGCAATTTGTAATTAAATTAACGATCGTCTGAACATTGAAGTCTCAGGGTTTTTATTTTTTTCCAGCTATACAATCCGAAATCAGATTATCAAAAAGCAGTCTGTAACTTGCGTTCAAGCAATGAAGTGAAGAACGTTCTCTTTCATTCCATCCTGCAAGATGCCAGGTATCGATCTAGCAGTGACTTCTACATTATACACATACACATAGCTGCTATCTACTTTAGTTTTTTTAACCACAATTCCAATGAAACATGTGATAATTCGCTTTCATAAGATGGAGGATCATAGTCGTAGAGAGAAAATGTAAAAGGTAACTACTATTGCGAAACCTTATTTTGTCATAATATGTGGTTGTTATTTTTATCAATGTCAAGTTATGCATGATATTATATTATCGGGACCTATAAATCAGCAATTAATACTGTTGGGCAAAGCCCACTATAAATTTATGGTGGTACACTACTAAGAGGACATACATAATTTGATAGAAATGCATGGCAAAAGTTTGTTTAGTGGAAATTTTTTTCCCTTACCGTGGTGCATCGGCACCAGACAAGCTCAATGTAGCTTCGCCCCTGGTACTGTGAGTATCGACCCCGGCAGCCATTTCTCCTGGCTTCGCCCCTGCGAAGGAGCACTCGGGGTGGACAACCCTCGCGGCGACCCTGATGCCCAGTGCGCGAGCCGGGGGCTGAGGACGACGGGGAGAGGGGAAGGACGACAGGGAGTGGGAGCGCCGTCGCCGGGAGCGCCGCCACCGATAGCTAGAACCCTAACCCGCGCCCCTGATGCCGCACGCGCGAGCCGGGGGTGAGGGCGACGGGGAGAGGGGGAGGGCGAAGGGGAGAGGAGCCGTGCCGCCTCCGGTTGCCGCACCGCCATGGGAGCAGCGACGGGGAGAGGGAGCCACCTGACGTATTTTTGCAAACCGCACCTCTGTTCAAGCGAGTCGCGAGTAGGAAAGGCTATCAGGGGCGTTTTCATCTTTTTGTCCACCTGTCTTTTCTTTTTCTCTTTTTTTTTTGGCCATTTAATCCAATCAGTACCAACGGTGTTAGATAGTAGGGGTAGACGGTGGCTTCGTTTGAAAAAAGCATGGATAAAATTATAAAATTTAAAAAAACAAGGGTAAAATCACCATTGAGGTTCAAAGTAAAGATAGAAACACCAAATTCCTAAAGAAAAAACATCCACTCAAACCTCATGTTTTGGTTTCCTGCGTTCCTCGCTTCAGGCTATAGCCAGAACTCATTAGCCCACTGCCAACTAACTTTTGTTTTCGATTTCGAGTACACATCACAGTATCACACGCACACACGCACGGCCATCACAAAAGCTCAGCTATACACAATTGCACTGCTGAGAATAATTACTCGCCTCCCAATATAACACAGCCCCAGAATCCACCGCATCCACACAACTGAATTCTGCTAGTCCACATCATTTGAGTGCTATGAACCTGACTTCCCTATATAACACCGCCCCCCAATACAGAATTTCCAGAACCGGCCCAAAAAAGAATCGAATGCCAATAGCCCTATACCAATCTGTTACAAATGTCATCTTCTTCCTGCTGTAATTATTTCTGCCCACATATACACCTAGGTGACTGACTGACTATAGCTTATCGGCGATCCTGCCAAGGGCGTCGGCTAGCCTGCCGAGCACGAGAACTAGGCTGTTAGCTTGGTCTTTCCTCTGCTCCCTATCGAGCTCGCAGTTTTGGTTCTGCGCCTCCAACTGTGCAGCCACCAACCGGCTGTTCCGGTCTAGGATCTCGATCAGCTTGCTCTGCAGGTCTGCTGTGCCTTCTCCAGCCCCTTCTTCGGTCCGCGGTCTCTTCTGTCCGCCCTGCTGAGCCGGTGCATCCCTCTCAGAGCTTTGCTCAGGCTCTGTGTCTTTCGATGTGCCTGCTTAAGAGATCACATCATTATCTCTTGTGTGTATAAGTATTCACAGCTGGTGCAGCACTTTGCAGATAATAAAAAAAAGCTCGGACTGCAGGGTTTACTGGCTTCATATAATTCCAAAAACACAGCAAGAATTTCGCATTAACGTAGAGGACTCCTCACCCAGTCCAAGAAAACCCCCGAAGCTCATACCTCGCTCGAACACAGGGGCCCATTACCCTATGAGTGGGCCGATGCCACGGATAAAAAAAAGGAACTTAGCCTTAGCTCAGCTGGTGATAGGTGGTTGGCGTAACTAGGTATACACCCCTATCTTCTAGGTTTGAGTCCTCTTCCACTCGAATTTGAATGCCTATTTCTTTTTATTTAAAATGAGACCTAGTTCCTCATAGATTGGTCAAGTTCTTTTTTAAGCGCAATGAGAAGTTTCCAAATTCCAACCCGCGCCCTGTTCGCTTGGCTTATAAGCCATACTTTTTCAGCCAACGAACAGTATTTTTCTCTCACAACAAATCAGCCAACAGTACTTTCAGCCATGGCTTATTAGCCAAGCAAACAGGGCATAGTCACTACGTTCAAAGAAAGCACAGTATCTGCAAGTGAAATGATAGTTTCAGTCAAACATATTCTGTTGCCATTGGACATTTCAGAGTTGCTCAGCCAAAAGAAGAAGAAAAAAAAGCATAAGCTCCAGCAGTTTCATAATTCATCACTAGCTAATATGACACCAAGGGATGTAACACTGGTCAGTCCCATTCACATGATTTCAAATTTGCAGTACCAGGGCGAGCCATCATCCCAGTTTGTCAAAAACAAAAAAGAACCAGAAAACGGAATCAGCACAATGGTATCAGCCAAACCCATTTCTGATCCATGCACTTAAAGGGCGTACCCAGTGCAGAGAGCTCCCGCTCTGTGCGGGGTCTAGGAAGGGTGTCAGTGGCAAGCCTTACCCTCGCCTGTGCAATGCGAGGAGACCGCGACTCAAACCCGGGACCTTCCGGTCACAGGCGGTTCTGATCCATGCACTTCCACAATTTAAATATTTTCTCAAAAGAAATCCTGGATATACCATGTTAAAATATAGATACCACCAGAACTACGAAATAAGTTCATGTTTTAACATCATTGTGCATTTATAAACTTTTAAAGAATACTTTGAAATGTTCAAGTGCATAGGCCTATGACTTTCAGTTCGTCCCTACTTTTACTACTCGGTGCTCACTCTTTTTTTCTAACTTCCATTATGGAAACTCTTTACCCATTTCAAGGCAATGCTACATAGGTTTTGTCAGTAGATAGCTACTAAAAGCAAAATTTCTCCCGTGAGCCGAAATGAATGAAAGAATCTAGTTGAAGTGTCAAAGTATGTGCATTGTGCAACATAAAGGTGAGCATTAAAGTGTTGATGCAAATACAGTAACTAGTTCTGCCTAATGAAAATATATTGACCGAAATATGACACCACGAGACTCCTCAACAGTCTATGACAAAGCTTAAAGCCAATCTCACATAAGTTATACCAAAATTGAGGCATTTCATTATGTGTACTAATCAATTATTAACAAAAAACTAAAACTGATCACTTGGAAGATTCAAACTTTGAAACAGTATCACACAGAAAGGAACTGATAACCGCGATCCATCCAAAACTGCCAATATGGAAAAAGTTTGATGGACATGGTAACCACCAAAGACAGCCATTTGTGGTTGCTTACACTTTCGTATAAGCTGGCAATCTAGCACAGTATCAGTTTGGTTTCAGCGACCCCACGACCGCATAACAATGGGACTTAATAATGCATATTATAAGTTATAACAATGGATAGCTCATAGCTGATGATACAGTTCACACTAGTTATGCAGACAAACTGACAAAGACATTCTACAGTTCTCTCTTTACTGAAGCCTTGCTGAAATTTGAAACTTCAAGTGCAAAGTGAATTTCAATAATGAAAAGTTGTGCATCTGACGCATGGTGTAATTATAATTGCTGAAATACCACATTCATCACTAATGCAACACTCAAACTAGCGACATGCATACAATAGGCTAATGAACCCAATGGAACAGTAAATTTCTTCAACGATGCTAAAGATCTGGAATTGCAAGTAAAAAAAAAAGAGCATAAAGGAAACTAGAGAACAGTAAACGAATTAAAAGTCCATGTACCTTGCTCAGCGCTCTGTTGTTGTCTTGATGCCTCGGGCTTCTCTGAAATGGAGAATTCAAGACATTAATCAAGACAAAATCAGTGGACCTACCAATGAAATCGATAATACAAGAAGAAAGTACACCAAATGAACACAATCAGAATTAAGAGATGAATCAGAGAAAGTCGCTCAAGCTCCAATGTCAAATTTAAATTCCAGCACACCAAAATGATAATCAGACCGAAACATCCAAGAGCAGAGCAACCGCTAAATTATTTCATCAAAAAAAGTTTCTTGCAGAAAAGAAAAGGAGCACCAAGAACTCGAATTTTCCACCCCGTCAAAGCACCAAAATAAATAACACAAGATACATCTCATAACAAGATACTAAGTAGGATGTCCAATCAAGAGCATCCGATTTGAAGGAAGCTGTTGTGCTTACAAGTTAGGAGCTGTAATTCTGTAAACTGAATACCTCAACTTTAGCATGACAAGAAGAACCAGAAAGCCCCCCACCTTTTGCCTCCAGCATAAACAGCAGCAAAACGAATTCGCAATTAAAAAGTTCTGATTTTTTTATATATAGCACCAAAAATTTTTGAAGAGAACTCGAAAGCACATCAAACAGTGCAAGCAAGCACCGGGAGGCAGCGGCAGCAAAAAGGCGAAGCCGAAGTCAACGAGCAGCTCACCAGATACAGGCACGGCGATGACCGGTGGTGGTGGGGGAGGAGGGGCCACCGCCGGTGCGTCCTCTTCTTCCTCCTCCTCATCCTCCGAGAACAAGGCCTCTTCCGTGGCCGGGCGGCCACTGTCAAAGACGGCCTCCGGCACCTCCGCCTCCTTGCCCTCCTCGACGCGCACCGCCGCCGGCTCCTCCGCTGCGGCATTCCTGGCGGACCGGTCGTCGAGGATGGCCCGGCCCCGGCCCTCGAGTATGTCGTACACCTCGCGGTCGAAGAAGCCCGGGAGGCGTCGTTCCCTTCGCGCATCGTTGCGCATAGCCCAGAAGGACGGCTCGCGCGAGGCCGCCGCGGCCCGCTCCCACTCCTTGATCTTCTTGTAGTCGCCGGCGAGGTTGCTCCAGCGCTTCCGGCACTGCACGGGGCCCCGCTCGACGCCGTGGCGCCGGCAGTACTCCGCGACCGCGGCCCACTTGGGCTCCAGCGCGGCCGCCGACGCCGACGCGGCCGACGCGGCCGCCGACGCCGACGCCGCTGCCATGCGGCCCCTCCCGCCGCGGCCCTCCACCATGCGCTTGCCCTCGATGAGCACCAGTATCTCCTGCCGGGTCCACCGCGGCAGCCTCGGCGCGCGACCTGACGGGGTGGCCGCCGCCGCCGCGGCAGCAGCAGCAGCTGCTGCTGCGCCGGCGGGGTCGCCTGCGGTGGACATGGTTGGGGCTGGGCAGGGGCGCGTGTGCTTTCGTGGCGGAAGTTGACGTGACGGCGTGAGGCGGGTGGTGTAACGGAAGGCTAACGACGGTAGGAGAGAGAAAGGGAAGAGAGAGAAGAGGGAGGGAAGGGGCGGGACGCGTGGGGGAGGAGGTGAGAGAAAGCAAGGAGAGGGAGGTGGAGGGAGAAAGGGGTAGGAGGGTGAGGGAGGGTTGCGTTGTCTTGCTTAAGCAAGGGGATTAGGAGCAATGGCGTTTGACTTGTGATAGGAGTACCCAATTCCAAGTGGTCCGTATTTCTCTCGTACAGATCACCGTGTTCTCATGTTACATAGGGCATGTTTGGACATGCGACACGCTGTCACCGTAGTTTGTCACAGTTTTGGCACGTGCCGTAGTCGGTAGTGCAAATCACGCGCCGCAGCATGCCAATAGTCGAGCGGCCATTTTGTCTGTTGCGCTGATGTCGCGGCCACAGCTATGGCGGCAGCGAGCCTGGCGGCAGCCAAACCCGCCCATAGTCTCTCACAATCTCACAAATTTAAAAACACCAACTAATGACTTCTAAATTTTATTCTAGTTTAGCCCCTTTTGATTTCTCATACACTCACAATCTCACGAATTCAAGAACACAAATAAATGACTTCTAAGTTTTATTCTAGTTTAGCCCCTTTTAATTTCTCATACTCAGCTTATTTTTTATGTAAACATAATCAACTAATTCTATATGATGATCTGCCTCATCAATGTGAATGAAAGGAGAGGAAAAAACAGAAAAAGAAGAGCTAGAGGGAGGCTAGAAGAGAGGGGATTAGTTGGAGCAAAGGATAGGGAATCGGTGCCCAACACCAAGAGGCAAGAGCCCATGCATGATGCGTCCTCCTATGTCCACCACGATGTAACAGCCAAAAGGTGCCTCAATCCAAGAGGTTTTCTCGGCTGGGAGAAGAGAAGAAAAGGTGGGGTGGCCTTGCGATTGCAAGGAGTGGTGGTGCCTTAAGCGGGTGGGTTAATTCATTGTGCGATTAGGACCTGTGAGTGATTAGAGCACAACAATCGGCGGCTAGCCAGCCTCCGATCCCAACGGTCTCCATCTCTCTGGACTGTGATGCGATCATTTCTCTCTTTCTCTCTTTTTTCTTTTTTTTCCCCAAAAGGATTTTGGGTCTTTTTACAGTAGCATAGTAGGCACCTGAAAAGAATTGACGGGACTATTTGTGTCTCTGCTTTGGGATGATTGATTATCGGCGACGCGTGTCTATCGGAGAGACGGAGATGCTTCGTTATGTGCATATTAGATGTGCCGTTACAGAGCTTATTTGGTGGCTGTTAGCCTCATTCACGCACCCGGCCCACTGGAACAGTCTTCAGTCAAGCTTGCTCTCCTAGTAGTGCTCGCTCAAATGGATGGCCACGTAATGATGCTGTCATGGGGATATGATGCTAGATCTTTTTCTTTAATAAAAATCGATTCTACTTTTTGAAAATATATATTATTAAATAAAAAACCCAAGCTAAGTAGTTTCGTTCTGGAAACATCTTGTCTATCCTCAGTCCAATGACAAAAGTTTCAGTGCAGTTATTAGTTTTGAAAGGGAAAAAAGATGTATACACATCTTGTCTACCTTTGCACATTTGAACTATATATTCAGAGCAAAAAATAGCAAACAAGATTGGCTTTGTGATGCAAACATATGGCTAGATTAATTCGTGCTGCCAGACAGGGACAATCAGAAACGTGTAGCTGGAAAAGCCTAGCGAAATTGGTGCATCAACTGATGTTCTTTTCAGCTAGCCTCATCAGTTGTTAATATAATAGCAAAAGGATTCATGCATACAACTAATTGTTTTTTTTTGGCAACGAAAATTTAAAGCAAAATCGCAGGCCTGTTGTGGTGGTGCGTGTGGTGACACACAATCGAGGGAATTATTGTATTGGGCGACTTGGTGTACTCCATCCATCTCATGCCAAGCAAGATGCCTGCTTGCTAGAGGAAGGTTGGGCCTCACCTATGCAAATTTATATAGTTAGAGCTCCAACTCCAGTATTGGTTTAGCTGTCCCTGGCCTGCCTCTTTAAAAAATTTTGGGAGGTCCATTTCAATCTTATATGGGGCTGAATTGACCTCACCTACTGCCAGGTTCCTTTCAACATGGCTGTAAGCAACTACACCATATGTCTGTCTTCAGCTGGTGCATGCCTCTACATCCAGAAAGGATATATATGTAGTTTGGTTGGCACCAGCATCATATGCTTGCAGCAGCATGTACACCATATTTAGCAGCAGCACAGGGATGATTGGTGCCGAAGCTGTTCCATCTTGATTTCCCGGTCTTCAAAGTGTGATTTTGAGTACTTTGCTGAAGCTTCTTCAGTCCTGAATTTTCAGTCAGATATAATTTAATCAGTTGTCGCTGGAGCTGGAGTCCTGCAATTTCTGCGTCCTTGTAACTTGTAAGGATACACCTACAGCTACTTGACGGTTACTGGCAGTTTCTGTAGTACTATGGCCAAAGTCAGAAAAGGGGAGAACTAAATGCAAGGACCAATAAGATATGAAGAGATGGGGGCATGATCCAAAAAGGACAGCCCACAAAGACAGGTCCCAATGGCAATGAGAGGTGTGACCCGAGTGATCGGCCTCCTCACATTGGCTGCCTCTGCCTGTTGACACAATCCTTGCAGTGTAACTTTCAGTGTCAACTTCTGCTTTTTCTGTGACCAAAGGGGCCTTTGTCCTTTCAGCCACGAGAAGAGGCTGCGGCACAGGGCCACCCCTGGTATGGACGCATAGAGATTGAGATCATAGCCTGGACGCAGATATTCCCGTTTGCAAAAACTGCAAGTGCCCTGTGTGGGGAGGGTGCAGTGCACAATTGCGAAAATGAGTGGGTGAGGACCGGGACCCCCCTTTTTCCCTAAAAACAATATGGGAATTCTTGTGGGAGAGGAGAGGTCGACGCATGATTGGTGCCTCACTTGTTGGTGCCTTTGCAATCCTTTCTTATTGAAGATGTGGGGACTAAACCCTTGTTTATAATTTATTTGATTTTCTGAGATGTGTTCTGCGTTGAAAAGAGGATGTTGTCTTTTGGGGAAGATATGGTTAACCAAAGATGGCTAAAAGGTCATGCGACAAAATATTTCTCAATACAATTACCTAATTCCTTCTTCGGATTATGATATCGTTTAGAAAAGAGGAAAAAAAAATGTTTAGCGACATATTCTATGAATTTCAAATGAAAGGGCGATTATATTTTGATGACTTCTTCAGGTACTGAGACACAAGTCGGCGATACATCATAGCAACTGATAATTTGAAGTGGTCAAGCGTAGATAAACACAATTGGGTCAACAGTGTTTGTATTGCATCGCTGGTGGTATAAACACAAGTACGTGCAGTTACATAGCACGGTGAGCGCGCGACATAGGTCGGGCGACGTCGTGACCGCCGCGTTTGACCACTAACTCTACGCTAACAAAACTGTCTCAACACCCCCGCAGTCTATGGGGTCTGCAGTGTAGGAACAACACATAGGCTGGAGAGGCTTCGAACGTCGAGGTCGGAAGCCCCAAGGTCATCACTTCAGCGTACTATTCACCGGTGGGCACATGAAGAACACGGAGATCGCCGAGTTGGACACGTTCACGGATGAAGTGGATGTCAAGCTCGATATGCTTGGTTCGCTTGTGGTGCACCGAGTTTGCGGACATGTAGACGGCGGAGACATTGTCACGGTCACCTTGGAGATACCGCAGCGGAGTTCGTCGAGAAGCTGGCACAGCCAGATGCATTTGGCGGCAGCATTGGCGACGACGCGTTACTCCGCCTCCGCACCGGAACGGGAGACAGTCGGCTGCCGCATGGAGGACCACGACACCAGAGAGTCCCCCAAGAAGATGTAGAACCCGGACGTGGATCGCCTTGTATCTAGGCAGCCCGCCCAGTCGGTGTCGGAGTATGCGGGGACCGAGAGCTCGGCTGAGGCACGGAGGTGAAGTCCCAAATGTGTAGGACCAAGGACGTACCGGAGGATGCACTTGAGCAATGCCTGATGTAGTCCGCACAGATCGTGCATGTGGAGATACGCCTGCTGCACCGCAAATGCGCGCGTGACCATCAGGTACTGCAGAGCTCCGGCCAAGCCTCAATAGGACTTGACATCGTCAACCTTGGTGCCGTCATCAGCGGACAATTTCCCTTTAGTATCGATTGGGGTCGTCTCAGGCTTGCAGTTGGCCATGCCAGCGCGCTCCAGGATGTCCTCGGTGTAGCGTTGCTGGGACAGGTAGAAGTGTAGGGGACCATGACATCTAAGACGGGGTAAATTAGGCAACTTAAAATTATAACACTAAACTATGGTCTCTTTTTCTAACCCTAGCAAAACCTATGCAAAAGATAAATTATTTAAATGTGCAACTACGGTTTTGCTAGTGTATTGCTATCTCTACCGTGAAAGGAGAAATGTAATCAATGTAAATGCAGAAGTTTAAAGAGCAAGGCAGAGATATGCAAACTCCAGTCGACGACTCCGGTATTTTTACCGAGGTATCGAGAAGCGCGCAAGCTTCTCCCTAGTCCTTGTTGGAGCCCCTCACAAGGGCCAAGCTCCCGGTTGGGTAACTCCATGGATAGCCTCGGGCCTTCCCCATGTGCAAGTGGATCTCCGACGTGCCTTCCAGCAAGTCTCTCCCGAATTCTCCCCGCCGTCTTCACTACCAAGCTTCCGCCCAAAATGCCGCGGGCCTTATTCCCCCCCGGTACACGGTGGCGGCCACACCATAAACGCGGTTGGTGTGATCTGATAAGACTACAAGCCCCTCCGATGTACAACAATGGTGTGCGCAAGCACCGGATGGTAAGAGATATGCAAATCTCACTAAACACCAGGCCTAAACTAGAGCAAACGCATAAGCGGTGGTCTAATCAACCTAAGCACTTCGCAAAGCACCTACGTTAATTACCTAATAAAACACTAAGCACTATGCAAGTGAAGATCACTAAAATGATGTATCAACACCCTTGATATGTTTCCTCCGCTCCACACTCTTCAAACGGCCGGTTGGGGGGTCTATTTATAAGCCCCACTGAGAAAGTAGCCGTTGGGGATGAAATTCCGCTTTTCTGCTACTGACCAGACGTTGATCACGTCCTGACCGGACACGTCCGGTCGTCCCGACCGTTGAAGCCGTGAACAACTGATCGAACACTGCCAGCGTCCGGTCATAGTTTCGCCGCTCTAGAACCTCTCTGTACTTGACCGGACTCTGTTGTCCTGCGTCTGGTCGATTTGCACGTTCAGCGTCCGATTGCTGCTTCTGCCGAGCCTCTTGATCGGAGCGTCCGGTCACTGTGGTACCAGCGTCCGGTCACTTCTGTGAGCTCGTTTCTTCGCGATCTTGCATCCGGCTTGGTTCCTATCTTCGTGCTTGGACTTTGCTTGATATCTTGGGTCTTTCCTTATGCTTCTAAGGTCTTGCTTAAGGTGTTGATCATCGGATCATCACGTCGCCTTTGTCCAAGCCACGTCTTGCACCCTATTGAACTACAAAACAATCACTTGCAAGTTTATTAGTCCAACTTGGTTGTGTTGGTCATCAAATACCAAAATTCAAATTAAATGGGCCTAGGGTCCATTTTCCTTACAAGAAGCCAGTGGCGTCGTTCTTGACATCGATCCTGAGGAAGAAGCTGAGCTCGATGAGGTCTTTGACTACGAACTCCCGGCGAAGGCGTTCAATGATCTGTTGCAGCAGCGTCGTGCTCGATCCGGTGAGCACGATGTCATCGACGTAGAGGAGAAGATAGGTGACGTCGTTGCCACGGCGGAGAACGAACAGGGATGAATTGGACTGCGTTAGTGTGAAGCCAATGTTGATGATGAACATGGCAAAGCGGGTGAACCAAGCCCGTGGTGCTTGGCGAAGACCGTAGAGTGACTTGCCGAGGAAGCCTGGAGGTTGCTGACAGAGAACGTGGAACGCGTTGGAGACGTAGAGTTGCCGGGTAGGCCACCGATGAGAGGCAGCGATCGTGAGCACAGTTCGGATGGTCATAGGTTTTACAACCGGAGTGAAGGTCTCTCCGAAATCAACGTCGGCGCGCTGGGTGAACCCCTTGGCCACCCACCGTGCTTTATAGCGCTCGAGGGTGCCATTGGAGCTAGAACCGCCATCGCCCAGTGTAGGAGCTATGAAGCGGCCGCCGCTAGTGGCGATGAGAGCCTGGTGCTGCGCCGCCTTGTCGTGCTCGCAGTCATATTGCTCCTCCAGCAGCAAGTATGAGCACGCCGAGAGGAAGGAGTGGGGCGGGTTCTTGGCGGTGATGACGGGGACGGCGTGCCAAAACTTTGAGTTGAGGCAAACGAAGCATGTTGAGGACTTGGTTCGTCTCGCGAACAGGTTGCCCAACATCGCACAGAGCGTCGGCAAGCTGTTTCAACCGGTCGGTGTAGGTGGTGATATCCATGTCGCCTTGAACGAGACTCCAAAACTCCGCCTTGAGGTAGACGACGCGGTGGAGTTCCTTGTCCCTGAACTGATCGTGGATGGCAGTCCAGATGGTGTGCGCCGTGGCCTTGGGAGAGCATACGATGGCGCGAACGTCCTTGGACACGGAGTTGTACAACCAGCCGAAGATGCACTGGTTCGCCATGGACCACTCCAGGTCACGGCGGTTGGTGACGGTGGGCGGAGAGAAGAGGTGAGATCCGAGCCCAAACTTGTCGAAGAAAGCATCAAAGAAGCAGCGCCATTGGGTGTAGTTGGACTCAGCGAGATCGAGCTCGACGGGAACGTGCGCCTTGATGTTCACCGTCTACAGAACTACCGGCGGCGGAGAGGGGACGGCGGTGGGTGGGGTGTGATCGATGGAGGAGGTAGAGGAGGAGGAAGAGCTGGCGTCAGAGAGATCAACACCGAACAGGGGGCAGCCTCCATGTCCATGGCATGGAGGGACAGAACGGACAGCGAAAGACGGAGGGCTCGACGGTGAGTGCCGCGCGGCGGGGAGCAGCGAGCGGCGCGAGCAGCGGTTGCAGAAGAGAGGGCAGGATCACACTACGCTAATCTAATACCATGTAGAGAAACGCAATTGGGCCAACAGTGTTTGTATTGCATCACTGGTGGTATAAATACAAGTATATGCAGTTACATAGCGCGGGCGCGTGACGCAGGTCGCGGGCGACGTCATGGCCGCCACGTCTGACCAGTAACTCTACGCTAACAAAGCTGACTGTCTCAACATAAAGTATCTCTGTTCTATATAGCATAGCGTTGTACTAGCTCTGTCCTTAAAAGAATGCAACTATGAGTTACGTATCACTTTGAGTGTTTCATGTTTGATCAAGTTTCTAGTAAATAGTATTCATATTTATGGTTCTAAATTAATTTATTATAAAAATATATTTCATAATTAATCTAATAATATTTATTTTATATTATAAACATTTAAACTTTTTAATCTATAATTAGTTAAAGGTGATATATAAAATATGATACTATTCTAGAATTGCATTTTTTTTTAACGGAGGGAGTATTTATCAACGGCGTAGGATAGGAACCAAGGAATGACACGGTTCTAGCATATGCATGTCTGCTCTCATTCCCGTCAGGAAATCTCCAATTTACTGCTGAAGAAATACAACATTGTGTAAGCGTACTTATGTGTGACACTTTTTTTTTGAAACATGTGTGACGCTAATTAATATCATAGCACTCAAGAAGTATGCTTAACCCCGGTAACTATTGGCATTCGTCTAATTCACTCATCATCTAGAAAGCGAGGTATTTTACCTAGAAAAATAATGAAAATCGTTTATGTAACCTCCTGTGATGGTTTTGAATGCGGTTTTGCTAGCATGTATATTACGTTGGTGTGAGTCACAAACAATAGGTACTTCCTTTATTTCAAATTGCAAGTCATTCCAACTTTTTTAGAGAGTCAACACATCTCATGTTTAACCAAAATTATAGAGAAAATTATAAATACTTATGACATTAAATAGGTATACTATGAAAATATAATTAATGCATAATCTAATTATACTTATTTGATATTATAAATATTATTATTTTATTATATAAACTTGGTTAAACTTGAAATGTTTTTACTCTAAAAAAAGTTATAATAACTTATAATTTAGGATGGAGGAAGTAAAAGTTTACATGGCCACATAACATATTGAGTGTTCATTCACAAGAGTCAAGTATATATGTGTTACCAAATGACCCCTCCCACATCCACGGACGCCTGCCCTTCCGAATGTTATCTCCCACGTTATCCCTCACTCTCGCTTTTTCTCCCATGGCTACACCAATGAATTCCTCTTCCCTCCTGCCTCCTAGCCCACGCCCATTTTACAACATGTGTCGGCATGGGTAATCAAACGAGCACGGTAGGCCACAATGGCAAAGCAACTACGAGGGCCCTCGAATTAATAACTACACTAAATTGAGTTGTCATCCATACGCACTTAATTTAGCATAATTAATCTGGTTGTCCTTGGAGACGCATCGTCCATGCTATCCACAATGCACATAATCAGTGGTGAATCTAGCCCAAGAAATGACCTAGGGCGGACTTCAGGAGGCGGGGTTGCGGGAAGCCGAGGAGCTAGGCGGGGGATCCTCCAGTGGCCGGCACGGTGGCGGTGAATCGGCAGTGGGACTGCAGGAGGGGTGAGCGGCGAGCCTGGAGGCAACGAGCGGGGACCTGACATGGCCATATGGCAGCGCAGTCGTGCAAGGATGAGGCGACAAGTGGCACCCCTTTGCTCATGCCTTTGGACTGCCCTAAGGCTGCCTGGCCTAGGCTGGACGACTGCTGGCCCTATGCAAACGGCGGCGGCCAGTGGTGGACCCAGAATTTTTTAGGTGGGGGTGAACTCTAAAAACCACCAGCTAGGCTAAACATAGAAAAGAATCTCTATCTATCTACAACTAAAACGACCCACGTGTTATCATTTTCGTCTCGCTAACGAACCCCGCCCCGCGCGTCGAGGTATAACCCGCGCGATTTCACCCCGCTAAACAACCCCACCCGGCATGCTTCGCCACGCCACGCTCTCTCTACCGTGGAACTACCGCTACGCACGACTCCCACCCACGCCACTTGCCTTTGATCGGTTGCTAAGCCCCGAACCCCGACCTCCCTCTGACCCCTGTTCCCCAGCTTCGAGCTCCATCCGACCCCTACTCCCTGCTCCCTCCAATCCCCTCGATCGGGCACACCTAGCCGCCGTCGCGCCACCGCCGCGCCGCCGCTGCGGAGAGCGCCTCGACATCCTTGCTCCCGGCCTCCCACAACGTTCGTCCTTCGGCTCCGGCACTGAGAGCTCCTCGACACCCCCGCTCCCGGCCCTCCGTCTGTTGATGGATGATGCCTGCCATCGAACCCTACAAGCTCTGGACAATGTGGCGTGGGACGCCACCTGGACGACACCGAACGCCACGCTCCCAGACCGCCCTTGCTCTGTCACACCATGCGAGGTCTCCGCCGCTGCCGCCACCACCACCGTACGCCACGCGCTCGGCGACGACTCCACATAGCAGGCTCTGCCGGACCGCCCCCTACTCTGTCACGCCAGCACTGAGGTCTCCGCCTCCACCGTCGTGGCGCTTGGGTCTTCGTCGGTCCCTTCATCAGATTGTCATCGGGCACCCAATAGGTATGCCCACCCCTTATAATTAGATTAGAGAGATAAAAGAAAGGCGTGGACGCTCATTGAGAGCAGCTGCTTTATCTGCCCCCAATCATTGGCGAAGCCAAGGGTGATGACGGGGGCCATGACCCCCTAACAACACGAAAAATATACTTTTATTCATTATTTATATGAAGAAATTAATACATAGTAAAAATTCTTACCATATATATTTATTGAATATGTGATGCTTTAATTAACTAGTTAATGTGTTATTTGTACTTTAATTTCTTGTCATCTTACATATTAATCTCTTATAACATCTTATATAATTAAAAAGTAGTCTTTCTATTATTTTCTCCATCTCTTTTGTTCCCACAATAGCCCTCTAATTAAAAAAGTAGTCTTTCTAGTTAACTCTCCGATATCCATTAACACATATTATTTGGGATTAGTCTTCTTGTTACTACCGTGATTCTTTTTTCTAGCCCAAGAACTAGATTGATACATGAGTGTTAGAGACCTAGGGCTAATTAATTTTGTTCCTTTTTTTTCTCTAAAATATTTTGTGTTCTTTTTCAAGTTTTTAGTTTTCTTTTTGTATTATAACACAAAACATTTATTTGGTTGTTATGTATACTTTGACTGTATATGTATTTCGTCATGTGTGATTGTTATCGGTTTGAACGGCCACTACTACATTCAGATCTTTCACAACTACTTCGCAACCCCCATCGCAGTCCAATTTCGGCCTCGTCAGTAAGCTGTCGGCAGTGATGGTCATAGCCCTCACTATCGCTGAGACCGACTGTGGTGTACACTAACACCGTCATATTGGCTTATGATCCGTCCGTGATAAGGTCCTTACTTCCTTCGCATTGTAGCCCGCCCCCCTGTGTGGGTATACACTAACACCGCCGTATTGGTTTAGGCCCTGTTTGGCAGGGCTTTGGCTCCTCTAAAAACAGCTCTGGCTCTAGCTCCTCCGAAGAAGTGGCTCCTCTGAAGGACCTAAAGCCGTTCTGAAAAACCTTTGGCAAAATAGCTCTTCCTGTTTCTCTAGAATGGGTGAAAGATGATAAATGTCTGTAATATCCCTACTTATTATTTTACTATGGTGCAGATCTAGTAAAACCCAACCTAGAAAATTTGGTTTTGCTATTTTTTTGATATTTGTGTGATTTATTACGTATTTTACAAGCACCAGGTGATTTCGTCCATTTCAGCAGGAAGCTAATAGTTGCTTTTTTTTATTGAGAACCCTGGTCTATTTTTAAATTATTAGAGCTATTCTTTATTTTTCTTTCTCTCTTGTATTTTTGCATTGGGAACCCTATCTTTTCTCCTATTCTTGCTAGCAGGTCCTCCATTTTCTTTACGTACATGTACCGCACACGCAGTGAAAATGAGCCGGCCTTGCTGACGGTTGCTCGAACTAGCAGAGGACCACTGTGTCCTTTCACGCCATTATGGAGGAGGAGCTAGGAGAAGCTCGGTTTTATGGCTTCGTGTGGCAGAACCGTCTAAAATAACTCACTTCTGTAGATGCTTGTCTTCTATTAGACACTAAACACACTAAGAGTGAGCTAATTTAAACAGTTCTATCGAGCACACCCCATGGGAGAATCCGAAAATCCACATTTTTCAATAGGATCATAAATGGGAGAATAAAGCTTACAACATTTTAGCCATTTCTTACATCACTTTCCATGCAACATCAGAGTATAATATTTATTGTTTATAACAGCGGAATATAACCATGTTATCAGAGTTTCAGCAGAAATAAAATCATTTAATGACAAGTTAAATATTAATGTGATGATTCGTTATATACATCATAACAGGTTATAAGTTTTTCCAATGTAAAATATTTTGGGTGAAAGTTTCAAATAAACTCTATGTCCGTAACGTTAAGGAAATCCTCATTGAGCCCACTAGGAGGTTTCCACACACAAGTGTCAGCTCCACATGTTCCTGTCACCTACAACAGGGTAGAACAAACCCTGAGTACTCAATTGTACTCCGCAAGGCTTACCCGTTAGGAGGAAAGAAAAGACTCCAAGTATATGCAAGGCTATTTGGCTTGTGGATTTATTGCATCTGTAGGAGCATTACTAAATGTGCGTCCTTATATTCAATTTTATTAGCAGTCATCATTAGTTCATTAACTAACCATTCTATGTAAGCACCTATGCTACTTTCAAGCATGTGGTAAGCAATCAGAACCATTTCACCATCTTTCATATTCCAGTTCTTACTACGATGCTAGATCGTAGCCAAGTCATACCGTATCACACGGCGATTCATGAACCGATGTACCCTAGTTGGGTACCCCGAAACACACATCCCACTTGTACCCCAGACACAAGCAAGACCAACCCACCACTCTCCTATCAAGGGATCCATGTCCCCGTCCAAACTTGGACTCCAAGCCCCCACTCCTAAGTCCCGGACTCAGTGTGGTGCTTAGACCTCCACCATCCCCGCCTCTAATCAGTCGGTCCAAAAAGATCCAGAACCCACGATAAGAGAGCAACGAGCCTTCTCGCTCCCATAAGCAAGTATGTACTCAGGATAATAAGTCTGTGACCTAACTAGAATCCACTACAACGGACGGTCCTCAATTAACTTAGGTGGGACGAATGCAACCAGAGCCTCACTCGGTTACCTAACCAAATCCAAATCCAAATCCAAAGTATGGTCCCGCCCAGTCTCCAATTATTATCCATATATATTCCATGTGATAGTAACATGATAATAGTAACAATAATATATTTCCTATCTCTCGCGAGTGACAGGCAATCACTTGACTTCTACCGGAGTCCTATAGCATAGCAATCTACACGATCTTGTCATACTAGTAAGACTCATAGGATAAGGATATATATATTTATATATACAAGTGGGTTTCATTTAACTCCTTAAACTTAATATACAAGCATAAAATAAAGTGCAGAATAATAGGGGTTATGCACCGGGGCTTGCCTGGGTAAGATATAACCAAAGTTAATGTTCCATCATGATGACATGATCGTCAAGGCACCATCTTCTCTGCTACTTTGGTCAACTCCACGATCCATCATTGTCCCTATTATGATATTCGTGGATGCAACGCAGAGACGTAAATAATCAATGGCGATCACAACTCTTAAAATACGATTATGCCTCTCAAGCTAACGAGCTAGCTCTGACGACTAACGTACTAGACCACATATCCAAGTTGTCGAACTAGGCGCTAATTTCCCACAATGTTTTAGTTATAAAATCCCTAGGTATTTCAGCATTTTATTGATTTAAACATATATTTTCGAACTAGGGCTCATTTAGCTATGTTAGCAAACTAATTATTATGGAGTTACAAAAATTATAGTGAGATCCTAATAATGTTAGGAATCTACTGTAAAAAATTTAGAGCCAACACTACTACCAATCCATCACAACAATTCCTACAAGTTTATATTTTAACAATATTAAGCATCTTGAATTAATTAGATTACTCTTGAAAATTCTATGAAACTATGTGAATAAAATATACTAGAAGATAGATCATGATTTTATGAACTCATCAAAATTGGTTTCACAATTTTTGGGTTCCTACACAAATCTCTATTGAATTTATAATTTTAGCTTAGAAGCTAAATTAGCAAATACTTGGAAAAAAGAAAAGGGGCGACCTTAACCCAATCTGGCCCGACGGCTGAGCGCGGGGTACGGGCGTGTGCGCACCATGATGGCCCAACGCGGCCCAAGGCCGGGACGCCCACACGCGGTGGCATTCTTGCAAAAGAGACCCTGTTCTTCTACGTAATAGCACAACCTCCCTACATACTATTCTCCTAGTCATCATTTTTGCAAATGAGCCCCCGAATGTTGCCGACTTCACCACAGGGAGGTCCCTGGACTCCCCGCGCTCGCCACCACAGCGGCCGATGGCAGAGGGCCACTACGCCGGGCTACCAATGCTCGCTAAGACAGGAGTAAGGGCTGACCTCAATCCACGACTAAATGTGCATGGCTAGGTGGCGGTTAGGGGCTCGGGGACTCAGTACTATGAGCTACAGTAGCGAGCAGCCATTTGCAGCAGTGGCGTGGCCGTTCCCCTGAACCTACGTGCTCATGGGAGAGTGAAAGTGGTGGAAAAGCATCAGGAGCTCACCAGGGTTCGCTCTACGGTGGTGGTTGAGACGGAGGAGCGACAAGGCGACCTAGCCATGTGCGCCCGTACCTCACGGCGGCGTGCCGAGCGAGGCACCGATGCGTCACTGCACCGATGGTGGGCCTCCTGGACAAAGCAACACGAGCACCAAGTGGAGGGGATCAAGATGAGTTTATGATCTCCAACAATCGAACTACTATTGCTCCAACCCTACCTCTCTCCCTAGTTCTAGGTCACGGCGGCGACCAAGAACCGCGTTGAGCAAAATGCCCAATTGGCGGTTGATAGCTCTTGGTCAAGGGTGGGAAAGATGGAGTGCCTAGTTGGCCTCTAGTGCCACTTACTGGTGTAAAGAATCGGTCTATGGAGGACCAGAGCTAAGCGAATTGGAGGGCGGAAAAGGTGAGCTCTAGTCATGCCCTATCATGGAGAAGCACACCCATGTGGGCGGAAGGCTTAAGATGGCCAACCCTGGTCACTAGCTGTGACACGAGCAAGTCCATGTGACGTACGAATAGGAGACTTGGCGCGACGCTCTTAACTCAGAGTGATCGAACCCGAGCCAAGCTCTCCATGGCGTCTAGCAGGGCAAGGCTAGGCAGGGAAGCGTCCCATCGCTTCTACGGTCGAGCCACCATTGCGACACGATGGTAGGGCTCCAAGGTATAGACTAGCGTGGTAAGTAGAACGAGGGGTGGGGTGAGCGCCACGTCGACCAAGCGATGTAGCTGTAAACTCAGCAAGGCCCAGTGGCCGGTCATGTGAGCTTGGCATGCCCTCAACAGCGGGACCAGGCCATAGCCAACTAGGGCCAGCCATCACCTAGGGCAAGGTTGTGCGGTGCCAACCAATGCAAGCTGGCCAACGGTCGCAACCCGGTCAAGACACAAGCCTGACGCCAGTAGCGCCCACGCACACGGTGACCTCGGCTCAGGCCAAGTGGCGGCAAACTGCGTTGTGCACACATTTTAAAGCTAAACAAAAACAGCTAATTATCTCATCTAAGGTTCAACCACTTATGCTAGTTTAAAGCCAACACTACTCGGTTCCTAACAAAACAATTGTTATAATCATAGAGTAGCTAGGGGGAAAGATAAACGAGTGCTAAGGTAAGCTCATCACTGAAATGCTGGTTCATGAACAGAGAGCCAACATGGTTCACAGCGCGTTCCAACATAGTTCGGGTAATTTTTGCGAGAGCAACGTACTACCCAACACCACAACCACTTATACCATGCTCGAACACTCACTTTGATGCAACCAATGATACGAAAACATGAAACTAATGTTTAGGCATTTTTGTTAAAATTTGAATGACATAATAGCATTGTCTATTATCATTTTAGACTTACAAGAATTCAATGCTCGATTAGTACTAACCTCCCCTAACACTTTTGATTGAATTTTTAAAAGGTCTAAACCTTGCAAGATTCAACTAATAATTGTACCATGACCTAGCCCATACTACATACTAACTCTTAAAACCAAAATATCTAAGCACTTCCTAATTAGTTTGTCCAATATAGTTCGCCAAAGAATGATACTTTTAAACACAAGTTCAAGTGTTTGCCGGCAACGAAATGACCCTTCTTAAATCCCAAGTTTGATTTTTGAACTTCCCAAATTACTGACTAATAGTATTTATTCTCCAAAAATTAATGTTGCATTTCCATCTGCTACACTTACACTCTAAACTTTATTCAAGTACTACATATAAATTATATTTAATTTTTGTTTATAAAAATTGTTTCCGTGCCAATGTTTAGAACTACTTATTCTACTCTTCGCGTTAGGATTTTTCATTAACACATATATGCATTTAAGTTAACTAACTCACTATATTTATTTGACTCAATCTCTCTCATAGAGAAGTGAGCCACATAAGATTTGTGTATCATTTCAAGTGTGTTTTTAAATAAAAAAATCTGAGAAACTCGTTTTGGTGATTTTCTTAGGCCTAAATCTTTGTGCTAAACAAGCTCATAACACCAGGGGTGTTACAACCTTCCCCCTTAAAAGAATCTTGTCCCGAGATTTGAAGCGAGAATTAGAAAGGGAAATGCGATTACACTTCATAGATATGAAATTACACGAAAGATTACACGACTTCGAATACTAAACCACACGGGGATTTAGGGATACATGGTTAAGAGCAACCTAGTACAACCAAGGCTTAATCTAACAGTCGAGATAGACGAGGACAATGGAGAAACAACAAGAAAATGATTATCCAAAACATGGCGTATGTCCAACAGATCTAGAAATAGGAGATTGAGAACTCAAACATCGTGAACCCTAAGACCAACTAACCAAAGGTAGACTTGATCTTCTTCAACATAAACCAGATCCCTTCTTCCTCTTAGAATACCCAATCACCTCTAACTGGCGACCCTAGTTCCTTGAACGACGATTGGATCTCATAGCTCTGCTTTGGATATGAGGGGGATGAGGATGAAGAAGGAGAGCAAAGGCCAAAGGCATTCTTATAGCGGCGAATGGAGGTGGGGGTGTAGCGCACCGAAAGTGGAGGCGATGTGGAAGGGAACACTAACGGTCACGAGGTGGGAAGAGCGTTGACCTGCCTGTGTCGAGGCAATCATCACCGTTGCTTCATCGTATGAACCATTTGGTCATAGGACATGGTCACCATCGCGTTGTAGTATGATCCGCTCATGATGATCCTTTAGTCGATGTTGGGTTACTAAATGATTCAGCGGTGATACACTTTTGACCCCTAGCGCATCAAACGAATAGCGGCGGCGATGGAATCCAGTTTTCACAATTTATTTATGAACTAAGCTAGACCTTAATAACTTATTAAACACACACCATATAGATATAATCATTACACTTTTTACAATAACAATCGACACTAAAATAACAACTATGTCAATGAATGAATTAACACAAGCGGTACATACATAGCAGAATAAAGGTTTTGCTCCCTACCGACTTACGTAACGAAAACAAGGTAGATGTGCTTTGCTCCTTCATATTGGCACTTCTGCTTGCAAGACAAAGCTTCTTTTGGATTGGTAGGCAATGCACCATGGAACCCCTCTTCTTCCTTCCTTAGCCAATGCAAGAAAATTGTTCAAAACCACTTCTGCTGCACAAAGCAGTAGAATAAATGATATTCAACACACCATTCCTTTAGTTACCAAGCTCAAATTGGTCTATATATAGAATCAAAACAAATACCAACCTGAACAAAGGCATGATGTAACAACAAAATACAGCATATGCACCTTTACTGCTCTGCTAATGACTCCATGAATAAGAGAACATAAGGAAGATAGTGAGGTCCGCCGCTCGTACATAATAATTTCTAGGTACTTCTAGGATAGCCGATGGCCCGAGCAGGGAGGACATGAACTTTACTGCAGTTTATGTCATATGCAAGTAGTATTTCGTCCTCCCCAACAAAGAAAATCAAATTCCATTCTAGATAAACTGCAATCACTCTGAAGGTTGCATCGCAAACCTCAGTACCAATTTCAATATTCTTTTGTCCAAATAGCTGCAGCGTGGTCACTTTATGTTTCAATGTTCGTTGTAACACCCCTGGTGTTACACACCTATTTAGCAATGGTTTAAGGCTTAATAAAACCTGGTAAATAAGTTTATCTTGGTTTGGTGATGAACTCTTGCATGAAATGATAAGCACATATTTGTTTGAATCACTTTAGTAAAAAATCAATGTGTGACCTCAACCAACCTTGTCGTGCATTGTAATTAAACATCTCTAAATGAGTTTGTGAACAAAAGTTATTTAGGGTTCTTGTTGGAAAAATGTGGAGAAAATGATTAAAAATGCCGAAAACCTTACCTTGTTTTAGTTGCTCAATAGCTTTGTGACCCCCACTGGTTCTCACCGCCTCACCCATCACCCAAGCCTCCAGCCCTAAGAGAGCAGCCCCGTCTTCCACTCCTCCCAGCACTCACGCTCACGCCCCCTGCTCCCTTCTCCCAGCCCGTACGCACTAGGTGTGGGTGCCACCTCCATTGCTGGCCAAGCTGAGCTCGCTGCCACCCCCACCGTAGCCGCGCTGCTACGGGCCGCTCTACCGTGTTTGCATGTCGATGGACCCCTACTGGCTGCTCCTGACCAAGCCACAGGCTCCCAAGCATGCCGCAGCACCACTGCCATGCCGACGTCGCCGTCAGTGCTACGGGCGCACGTGGCCAGAGCACCTCAGACCGCCTCAGGCCGAGCAGCACCCATCCCCTAGTGCGCGTGGTCGCAGGCATGCTCTTCCACCACCATTCGTTGCCGGAGACCCCGCCCCTTGGTCGGAACAGGCCGGCCCCCTCCCCTACCGTCATATGCTCTATCCATGAGGAAGGAGAAGAAAGGGAAGAAAATGACTTAGGAACTCTTTCTTGGTCCAGATGCGATGTACTAGACTCATATGAATAGTTTTGTATAGCGTGTGATGTACTATGGGTTGGTTTGATAAAACTGTAGGGACCTCAATGCAAAGTGTTTGTCTTTTATAGTTTTTTCTTTTCTTTTATGTTTTATTCGGCTAAAACTTTAAAAATTCATAGTAAAACATAGAAAAATCATAATAATGCCAAGCTAGTATTGTTACACTCCACACAACTAGATCTATGCAGTAGATACATAATATGACATGTTTTAGTACAAAAGTTTTGCTATAGATATTTGCCTATGCTTTTTTAATGCTAAATTCATATCTGCTATTATATGATTCCAACTGCTGCAAAATTTTTATGGTAGGTTACTTGTTGCATGCATGTGCTATGGTAAAAATTTCCTGGACAATGGATGATTATTTACTAAGTTATTGATTTATCATGTGTCACATGCTTTTATTGCCTTTAAATCTTAATTAACTGCTAGTAAATAATCTGCTTATCTAGAAATTATGAAATTTATGTAGTAGTTATGTTTAGTTAAGATGTATCATTTATAAATTTTTTATGTCCAAAAGAGATGTTTAGTTAAGATGTATCACTTATATATATATATATATTAGGTGTTTAGATTAGGGTTAATATTCGTTTGTCTATACTACTTGTTTTACATGATGTATAGCCAAAGTGGGTTTAGTAAGTAGAAGTGTGCTTGGCATGTTATGATAAGCTTTCACTTGTATGTTTAAAATGCAAATGGTTGTTTTGCTCATTCATGTGATAATAGTACTCGCAAGTAACTCGCTAGGAGAGGATGAGAGTCGAACCTCTAACGTTTAGTTACCCTTCATCGTGATGACATGTTGCTTGTCTTGTAGTGTTTGTAAATGTCTTGTTATGCTTGTTTGACTGAAGCATGCATTGCATCTATGCATATCATTTAGGTGCGTTGGTGGTTGATGGATCGATTGATGGCCTATGAAGTTGAACCAAAAGCCGGTGTAATATGACCACGTCCAGATGACGGAGGTTAGATCACGTCCCAAAGATGGAGCCAACTAACTTAGTGTTAATAAGTTACCCAGACAAGCCCTGGTGCATAACCCCTATTTTTCAAGCATTTATTACTATGTGTGCATTAAGTTTTAGGAGTTGTTTGAAACCCACCCGCATAAATATATTATCCTATGAGTCCTAGTATGATAGGATCATGTAGTATGCCATGCTATAGGACTTACGGTAGAAGTTGAGTGATGGGTTGTCACTCGTGAGAAATAGGTGATGGTCATATTGTTACTACTATCACATGGACATGAGATGCTGTATAATAATTGAAGACCAGGCGAGAAGAGGAAAAATGGATTTTTTGAATGGTGGTGGGTGCTACAGGGCCGAGCTCTAGGTACCCATTTTCTCACCTATGTCAATTAAGGACCATTCATTGGTGGCCATTTGACAAGTTTGAAAGTACCAAACACATAATAGGGCCCTGAGTTACAGTTACCCATGAAGCTTAGTACTTCCTTATGACCAAGGTTCACAAAACGTTCACTGGAGTGTTTCTTTGACCATTCTAGCAGCTATTTTTGGGAGGGGAATGTCCATGGACCAAACTATGAGGAGGAAACCCATCACTAATTCGTGGGACGGGCCTCATAGGGTTGGTTCCTTAGGGTGGTTAGGTCATTTCGGGCCTTGGTCATATGGTTGGAATGGTTGCCTTATACATGCTCTGTCGAGAGAAGTACGGGCGTTTGTTTGGGATTGCCCAGCTAGATGTACATCGATTGCAATCGCCGCCCTCCTTGGATATGGATACCACTTGTCATTTCACTATCATCATAGTTAATACAACTAGAATATAGAGATGATGAGGCTTCTGCCAGATGATAAAAAATATTCTGATTGCTTACCACATACTTGAGAGTGGTTTAGGTGCTTACCTAGAATGGTTAAGTAATGAACTTGATGTGACCACTAAAACTTTGAATATAAGGATGCACTGTTAGTAACGCTTCTCTGCAAAACAACTAAATAGCTATCCAAATAGCTCCTGCATATCCTTCAAAGTTGGGAGGCTACTCCCAACTAGTCGGGTAAGTCTTGCGGAGTACATTGTGTACTCAGGGTTTTATTCCCCCTATTGTAGGTAGCAGGTGGAGGCTAAAGCTAACTATTGCTGTGCGTGGATACCTCCTGGTGGGCTCAGCGAGGCTTCTTTTATTGTCACGACCGTAGTAATTTTACTCTCATAATCTATACTCCTACTTTAATATTCAAAACTGTTTACTTCCGCTGCTCTTGTATAAAATAACCCTTCTTCCGCTGCTTGTATGAAATTGGTTTTAACCCTAATTTTTGTAATCTTGTGATGTATGAAATGGTTAACAAATGTTGTAAGCTTTATTCACTTGTTTATGATCCTGATGAAAACGTGGATTTTTGAGTTCTCTCATTGGTTGTGCTCGACAGACTACTGGGTTTAATTTAATCTCTTATGTACTAAGTGTCAAATGGCTAATAAGTACACTTGGGATTAGGTTCAATTAGGCAGTTCTACCATATCTATTTATTAGTACCATAGTCTTCAAGGATCCAGATTGAAAGCTCATACCTATTCAAAGTATTAGCAGTACATAAACACAACTGACCCTAAGCTTCATGGATGGAGATTACATCACCAGTTGGCCTATGAATTTTCCTCCATGTCTTTTCCTCCATATCAACAGCAACTATCTAGGTGAACTCCAGCATGTGCATAACACCATTAACAAACACACCTTTCCCATATGTGGATACTACAATACCCTCGCCACATTCATATTCTTTAAAGATCCATGCTCTAGCTTTAGATGAGTAGATGTTGACACCTAAGGAGTCATCATCGTTGATCCTATATTCAAACACATGAAAGTATGAGGAGACTGTTGGATCGAACCCCAAGTGAGTTGAACCACAAGAATGGTTGCTATCTGGTAGTAGCAATCATTTCTTAGTCACCGGATTGTAGACAACATAGCAAAACCAAGCGTACCAGCAGAGAATGAGGCCCCAACAGCAATTTGAGATCACGACATCCTGAATGGGGAAGGGCAAGAAGGACAAGGAGGGGTATTCATCATTGATGCTAGTGAAGTTGCATTTGCCTTTCTAGCTGCTATAGAAGAATCCGGCAAGAATCTAGGGTGCCTCCTTATGGTACTTGGATCCTGAGATGAGGCTCTTCCAGGAGCGACAGACACACTTGCAGCTGCATAAGGAGCGGATGGTGAGGTGGCTGAGGATGAATACCCAGACATGGTCTATGAGGATGGCCACTTTGTTTCTCTTGTTGTGAGCCTCCTCCTCTATCTTGATGAGGATCTGGTGGAGTGGGGCCAGTGATGGAAGCGGCGGCGCTAGCTGTTGCCTAAATCAGAGAAGGAGCAACTACGGGAATCAGATAGAAGCTTCATTCGTACTCCAATGAGTGAAGAAGGGAATAAAAATACAAGAACAATGCATAAGGGAAGTGTGAAAGCATTACTATTGCCTTTGGATCTTGTAGCATTGAGCTTGAGCGGCGATGACGGTGATGAGTACGAGCTTGGTCACCGGTGGATCTATGCGGTCTACCTATCAGTTATCGACGGTCACTAACACTCGTTTTGACCATCAACATTCCACCCAAAAGCATGACAAAGTGAGGTAAATCATCGTCACATATGAAGAATTTTGTTTATAATTCACCTAGTTCTACTAGTGCTTGTAGAATTATTTGTATGCAGGAAATTTAAGCAAAAATAAGCAAAAAGGTGACAAATATAGACACATGGAGTCAAGTGGACGTGGTAGGGAGCCTTAGACCCACTTGGTAGCACCGCCCGGCCCCCTAAGTGGCCATGCCACGTCACCAATCCATGGGAGCTGCTCTAGAGCCAATGCCAAGTGTCCATTCAAGTCGGTTTGATCAATGGCCAAGATTTGATGATGGTGGATCCATGGGCCCATTGTCATACACTTGGGAGGCTCCAACCGACCTTAGAACCGACCTCATATCCAAACCTCCGCACATGCTGTCTTAGTAGCCACCGTTGGGAGCCAACCAGAGCTGGAGAATCAAGAGGCGGTGGATCTAAGGGCCGCTCAGCGCCTCCTAGCACCGCCCAACACCCTAGGTGCTCCACCGACTTACCTGCTGCCTACAAATACCCGTCACTCTACACTATAAATGGGGGGTGTGGAGCTCGGTGAAGAAGTGCCCCATTCAATTCCAAGCTCTCCAAGCTTCTCTTAGCTTTCTAGCTTAGCATTAGCTATAGAGTAGTAGTCTAGTAGTGGAGTAGAGCAAGAGCGGAGCTTCTCTTGGAATCCAGAAGAGTCTTCTGGGTCTGGTATAGCGCTTTTGTAATTCTTTCATTTAGCATTTACTTTATTCAATACTTTATTCTAGTACTTTATTTTAGTATTATTGCTTTGCTGTACTTAAGTACTTGTTCATTATTGTTCATCATTAGTGAGCTTAGGTGCTTATTGTTTTTCATTAATAGCATATGTTATCTATTAATTAGTAGCTATTCATTAGTATTGGTTCCATCGTCTGGTTAGGGTGTTTTGATCTCATTTCATTAGAGCTCGGATCGAAGTTGTAAGTTTATAGATTAAGCATGGTGCTTATGCTATAGATTACTCGTGGATATGGCTAGGCGTCCGGATAGATTGTGGTAGATGGCAAGTGGTGACAGTCTTGTCCATCCTCTGTATTCCACCATGATAGGTCTAGTTATTAAATTGTAGAGCTCGTGGTAGACCTTGTCTATTTAACTCTCCTAGTTGGAAGGTGGGCTATGCCCCAAAGTACTAGCGCATTTCTTTTAGTCATTTGTTTACCCTTGGTTACTGAAAGATAAATCACTCGCTCTCCCACCTAGCTATCTCTAGTGTAGCTTGTTAGTAGTTTAGTTTAGGTAGTTCACAATCAACTTCCACTATCGTTCACCTACCTAGGATACACTTAGGCTTCCCTTAGCAATCTACCAGTAAATATAAATTCTAGCCTTCCGCCTTCCCGTGGGAAAAATATAAATTTGATAATCGGTACTCACCGAGCGAAGTGCTACGCAATAGTTCTGTGCGCTTGCGAAATTCCTTCAATAGTTGTTAAGAAGTATCAACACCGGTGAGGCATACCGGCGTGGAGCACTAGTTTGTCGGTGGTGACTGGCGGCTTGCACGCTATTGAGTAGGGGCATGTTGGCGGTCACTAACGATAAAATCCGACCGCCAAATAAAGTCTAAAATAGGAGAAATAAACAATATTTTGACATATATACCTTTACTATTGACATGGTTCCACTTGTATTAGAGAAAACATGTTTTGGAGGACACACATTCGAATACAAGTGGAAAACCAACCAAAAGGTGCAAAACAGAAATCGTAAAGTAGAAATGCGCAATGAGAGAAATGGAGAAGCCCACCTTCACACAACAACCTGGGCTAAGCACCACAGGGGGAAGGGTCCAGGCCCACCTAGGAACTGACCACGCAAAGGCAAATGTGAGGCGGGCCCACCAGGGTGTGGGCGCACCCTAGGAGCAGTTGCAACCCGTCGTCGCCTCTCGCGCCCACGATCCTCCGATGGTTGCATGCCTCCATGCATAGGCGGTTTTGGCTAGTTTCCTATTTTGTATGCGCCTAACCGACCACACTCCACTATAAAAAGGAGTAGTGGAGCTCTCCTTCAACACACACAACCATTTGGAGCTACACACCTCACCACTCTACTTGTACTCTCCTTTTGTTTTAGTAGTAGTATTGTGAGCTAGCAAAGCTATCAAGGAGGGCTTGGCTCCTTGGAAGAACATGGACATCTTGGTATGAATACTATGAAGAGTTCTTCCAAAGTCTTGCTCTCATATTATTTATAGAGTAGTGCATATGAACTAGAGTATAGTTGACTTGTTATAATCATGATATATGAACTAGCATATAGTTTGTGTGTTATGATCTTAACTTGCTCAACTTTATGCTTAATCATTCATATGCCTTGTATGGGTAGAAGTAGAGCTAGGGTTGAGGTGACGGTTCGTCGTTCCTTTGGATTTGCCTATATTCTTGCTTGTCGATCCGTAGGGTCGGAGTCCTAGGGGGATGTGGGTAGTTTCCTTGTATACGAGAGTGGTGCTCGGGTGCATCAAAACCTTTGGATATGATGGTGCCCTGGTTGAGGGGTAGGTAGTAGGTGGTGATAGCTCTGTCCGTCCCTTGTAATCCCCCACATTTCAGTACTGTGTAGGGGTCTTAAAGTCTCCCATGCACAAGCAGACCAATTCTCAGAGATATCCCTATTCATCTCACACTTAGTTCTAACTCTAGTCATATAACTTGTATGATCACTAACTGCCCTTTGCACCGCTATATTTGAATAGCTGGCTTCACGTAGGAATATTCTTTTATTCTTTGTTTTGTGTCCACTATCCTTGAAATACCATTTTTACCCCTGTCATGAATTATGGTCCACTATGCAAGTATGTAATCTTGTTCATGCTCATGCTAGACTCTTTACACCTTGCCCTCCTTTGGGAAAATATAAATAATGATACCCTAAATACTTCTAGGTGAAATACTACAACGATAGATCCGTGCGCTTGCGGATATTTTCTGTAATCGTTAAGAACTATCATAGTTGGTGTTTCTTGGCGGCATCGCTAAGGTTAACTCAATCTTAGTGATGGTGTTAAGAAATACCAACAGGCGTTTCTAGCGCCGTTGCCAAGGATGGACTTAAAACCTTCACGCTTGGTGATTGTGCTAAGAAATGCCAACAAGCATTTCTAGCGCCGTTGCCAGGGAGGGCATAGGCGAAAAGAATCTAGTAGGACATGATCATGAGCACATGCATGTAATGGTAACCATAGTTTATGCAGGCTAATTCTTCTTGTTTTCTCCCTATTGTGGATGAAAACATGATAGTGTATGAGTGGTTTTGACCTGCCGAACAACTACACCGATTATCCAGAGGCACTCCGAAGGAAGAGTTGGTCCCATCTAGCTTCTTCTTCTGCTACTCCGCTGACATTTGAACTAGTCACCCCCATACCATCTGCTACTACCGCTATGGCCATAACACTCCACGACTACTCCATCCCTGCTGTTGCCAATGTGCCCGTTGGGCCCGCTGTCAACATGGGAGCTAGAAACTTTGAGCTGTGCACTGGCCTAATCATGATGGTGCAGGCAAACCAATTCTGTGGTTTGCTAAGCGAGGACGTAAGTGCACACTTACAACACTTCCTAGAGCTATGTGACACTATTGTCATCAAAGGCGTCGCACCAGCAAGCATAAGGCTCCGTCTATTTCCCTTCTTCCTCACAGGGAAGGCAAAACAATGGTTCTATAAGGAGAAGGAAGCTGTCATGATGTGGGACAAATGTTCCATGGTGCTTCTCACGAAATTTTTTCCCTATGGGCAAAACCAATGCCTTGAGGAGGAGGATTTCAAACTTCTAGCAGACTTCAATGGAATCCATCCCCAAGACGTGGGAGAGGCTGCAGGATTATATCCAAGCCTGTTTGCACCATGGGATGGAGAACTGGCTCATGCTCCAGAACTTCTACAAGGGGCTTACACCCATGTCAAAGGGGCACGTAGATGCCGCTACTGAAGGAGCATTTCTCTCCCTCACCATCGACAATGCCATGGCTCTCATCGAGAAAATGGTGGCCAATCAGAGCTGGGGGAGGAACAAAAATAACAAAAAGGCATGCATACCGTGAAGGAGGTGGATACACTTGATGCAAAAATGGATTTATTATTGAAAAGACTGGACGAGCGTGCTACCGACAAAGAAGCCATGAAAAGCACCGTCTAGGCCATGGATTCTCACATGACATGTGAGGTCTATGGAGAATTCAGATACTCGGGCAATGACTGCCCTAAGACCCATGAAGACACCGCCTACATTAATAACGGGTTCCAACAAGGTAACAATAATGGGTGGAACAATCTGTCCCGCCCACAAGGAGGTAATTCGAACTTTAACTCAAATTATAATTCGAATCAACCTTCCTTAAAAGGCCTAGTCTTAGGTCAAGCTAAAATAAATGAAAATATTACTAAAAAGTTAATGTTTAATGATAAAATGATTGAGAATATAAATTCAAAACTTAAAATTTATCCTCCTCTATTAAGAACCAAGTAAGTTTTAATAAAATGATATAACCCAAATTGCTCAAATAGCAGCTGCCATTCCTGTCAACCATTCGGGGAAAATCCCCTAGCAACCCGAGAATACCTCCGAATTTGTTCATGCAACTACAGAGCAATGAAGGAGGAGAAGTCTTGCTGACGAACTATAAATGTCGAGCCCTTGCTGAAGGTAAATCGGTGCCTCTGGCATTGCTGCTTCGCCAACGGCTCCTAGCCATTGCCCTGACCCCCCTCTTGGCTGATGCTCTGCTTTATAAATGGGAGAGCTCAGGTGTGACCCCTCACTCACACACCACTCTCCATTTTCACTCCCTCTCGCTCTCACTTGCTCCACGACTTCCAAAAATATTTTTTCACAAAGCTCAAGAGCAAGGAAAGTCTGCAGAAAATTCATAAGCTCATCACCACCAAGCCAAGCTCATGGGTTGTTCGATTTGTTTTCACTAACGTAACCCCATTTGTGAGTTTTATTGTTGTCTTTTTTGCCATGGGCAAGTTCGGGAGGAAGCTCGCTAGCGCTTTCAAGAAAGCCATGGGTGTGAGCTCGAGTCGCTCCCACGGAAGGTCAAGCGCGTGCTACACCGAGACCGAAGAGAGCCCGATGCATGAAGAAGAAACCAAGCCAACGGAAGAGCAAGAACAACCGATGGAGGAAGGTGACGATGATCCTCACCTTCATTTGTAGGGAGACCGGGAGATGCAAGCGTACAACCTCATCAAGAACTTCAAGTTCATCCACATGCTGGCATACCACCCCGACCTCCTCACAACTATTGGAATGGACTCTGAGTTCGCCATCATTTGGAAAGCCATCGGATGGGAGAACGTTGCTCCCGTTGACAAGCTTGGTTCTCACCTCTTAACAATTCAATTCTTATGCTCTTTGCAAGAAGTTGAGGGTGGGATTACTTTCCGTCTTTTTGAGAAAGAATACTATCTTACATGGAGAAATCTCAGCTCTCACTTAGGCTTTAGTACAAAATGCTCAATTGACTTAGATCATGCTCTCAAAGGTTTTAATCACCATGAATTTTGGAGAATGATTTCTAGTCAAAACGTAGTTGGCAAGTTTCAACCTCAAAATATGAATATTCATCATCCTAATTTGAGGTTCATGCATCATTGAATTGCCATGACTTTGTTTGCTAGGCAAGACATAAGATTTGTTTATCATGCCAAATTGCAAATTCTATATGCCATGCTTAAAAAGATTAAAATTCCTCCTGTGAAAGAAATGTTTAAACATTGGTTAAAAACATTCAAGGCTTCTACATCTATCTCTTGCACGTCCCTTGTGACTTGTGCTGCTGCTAATATTGGTGCATTGGATGGACAAGATGTGACATACATCTCTACTCCACGCATTGATATTGATGAGCACTACTTGATGAAGGGCACCATTTGAAATATGATGATGCAGGGAACCTTGTATTTTTCTTTTCGGGATATACAAATGAGATTCTGCTCCCTAACCCGGGATTCTCTTTGTATAAATCCCCATCACTCACCTTCACTCTTGTCGAATAATAGGAAGCACGTAGGAGTTCTGTTTATCGCACAGGAACAAGGAGCAGGGCTAGGGATGAAGCTAGCAACTCTCAACAACCACCACCAACACCGACACCGCTCGTGCCTTAGGCGTACCATGCGGAGTGGTTCCCGGCCATGCAGACGCCTGGGTTCACCCCCGGGTATCAGCCGGGCTGGGGACACACCTCGCAACCACACGAGGCTGGTGTATCAGGACGACATGAGGCTAATGACGCGGCATGGGTGCATCACTTGTCTGACTCTGAGGGGTTACCACCACCCGTCTATCCATGACAGTCTACTTCGGACCGACGGAAGTTGGACGACATCAACACTCGCCTCAGAGGATTGGAAATCCACATAGGTGAAATTCAAACTACACTTAACACTCATGTGCAAGATACAAGACAATGACCCCTACAGTAGCAGCAACAGTTCGCGGACATCAATGTGCTACTGAGACAACAACAGGAAGCACAAGCGGTCTACTGACGGTCCATGGTATACAATCCCAGACCATAGGCCTTGAGCTAGCTTGGGGGAGGACCCCCGCAGAGGTACCCTTGTACCTTTTTAAATTTCGCATTTATTTATTATTAGCATATAAAAAATCTAAAAGTTCAAAAATACAAAAAAGTTGAAAAATAATAAAAATACCAAAAATATGAATTCCACACTCATATGTGTTTAAGGAATGTTTAGTTTCTCCTATGTTGAAATGATAAATAGTTGCTCTATCTAAAATTCATCTGTGCCTAGGCTGTAACTTAGTATTTCCCGAGATTTAAGTTTATTGGCTAAAAATGTCTCATTCTAAAAACTTGAAAACATGTGGGTTGCAAATGCATGCTCCATTTCTAAGTTGTTGCGAGTTATAATATGGTATAAATAGAATTTGCTATGACTTTGTTCTAAGAAAAACTTGACATCCGCAGTTTTCACTTTCAAAAATGCTAAAATCTAAAGTTCCTCAATGATTATGAATACCTATTAAGGCCAAATGACATGATATTCAAATTCAAACCTTGGTTATATGCTACTTGTTTGAGCATTGAGCTTTGTTAAATTGTTGTGACCCTTGTTGAGATTCTCATCATGCACCCATGATCAAAACTCACGTACACCCACAAATAAACTACTGACTCTTACACTGAGAGTTACGTAAAAACATGCTTTTTCTGTCCACCAAATAAATTACTCCATTCATTTATCATGAGTCTCTCTAACTCTAAAAGTTTCATATGCCAAAAATGAAAAGTATGGGCTAGGCTAAAAAAGAAAGAAAAGAAAAATATCCATGCTAGAAGGCAAGAGAGAAAAAAATGCATGCCAAAGAGCATGAAGAAAAGAAAAGAAAAAGAGAAGAAAGAAATAAAGATAGCTCATACTTTCAAATAAAAGGCATTCATCAAAAGAGAGAGGATCATGATTCAAGGAGTAGCAAAAATATTTATAATTAGAAAGTTATACAAATTCCACGCACTTGCACGTCTTGATCAAAGTGTATGACTTGCATCTCCTTGAGGTCCGGTTTTTGACTTAGTAAAATATGTGATACAAGTATGCCTCAATTTCATACCTACCCAAAACTCCACTCAAAAAGCCATTAGTGGTAGGATATGAAAAAGAAGGCAAAAATACCAAATCCTTAGGTGAGGTTTCATACACATTGAGCGATCGAGAGAATCATTTGAGGAACTTACATTTATTTTGCAAAACTCATAAAACCTTCGGATAGATGGTTGATCAAAGAATGAATGTTTGGTGATTCTGTTATAATTGTTCTATCTTACAACCGCCCAAGAACTTGGAAAGCTATACGCCCCATAGGGATCAAGGTAAAAGGTGGATAAAAATGCCTACTTATTTAAATTGTGGAAGAATACTTTGTTATAAGCATGGCACTTGTGAATTATATTCGGCATAGTAGCAACTTTTGATCAACAACCAAGTACTTAGCTATTTGCTCAGGACGTGCAAAGGTTAAGCTTGGGGGATTTGTTGGCGATCACTAATGATCGAATCTGACCACCAAATAAAGTCCAAAACAGGAAAAATAAACAATCGTTTGACACACATACCTTTACTATTGACACAGTTCCACTTGTATTGGAGAAAACATGTTTTGCAGGACACACATTCGAATACAAGTGGAAAACCAAGAAAAAGGCGAAAAACAGAAAGCATAAAGCAAAAATATGCAACGAGAGAAATGGAGAAGCCCACCTTCACGCAACAACCTAGGCCAAGCACCATCGGGGGAAGGGTCCAGGCCCACCCAGGAACCAACCACGCAAAGGCGGTCATGATGCGGGCCCACAAGGGTGCGGGTGCACCCAAGGTGCAGTCGCACCCCTACTGTCGCCTCTTGGGCCCACGCTCCTTTGGTGGTTGCATGCCTCCATGCATAGGCGGTTTTGTCCAGTTTCCTATTTTGTTGGCACCAAACCAACCACACTCCACTATAAAAGAAGGGGTGGAGCTCTCCGTCAACACACACAACCATTTGGAGCTACACACCTCACCTCTCTACTTGTACTCTCCTTTAGTTTTAGTAGTAGTATTATGAGCTAGCAAAGCTATCAAGGAGGGCTTGGCTCCATGGAAGAATAGGGACATCTTGGTATGAATACAATGAAGAGTTCTTCCAAAGTCTTGCTCTCATATCATTTATATAGTAGTGCATATGAACTAGAGTATAGTTGTCTTGTTATAATCATGATATATGAACTAGCATATAATTTGTGTGTTATGATCTTAACATGTTCCACTTTATGCTTAATCATTCATATGACTTGTATGGGTAGAAGTAGAGGCAGGGTCGAGGTGACGGTTCGTCGTTCCTTTGGGTTTGCCCATATTCATGATTATTGATCCGTAGGGTCGGAGTTCCAGGTGGATATGGTAGTTTCCTTGTACACGGGCATGGTGCTCGGGTGCACAAAAACTTTTGATATGACGGTGCCCCCAATTAAGGGGTAGGCGGCAGGTGGTGATAGCCCTGTCTGTCCCTTGTAATCCCCCGTGTTCGGGTACTGTGTAGGGGTCTTAAAGTCTCCCATGCGCTGGTAGACCAGTTCTCGGAGATCTCCCTGTTCATCTCACACTTAGTTCTAACTCTAGTCATATAACTTATATGATCATTAACTGTCCTTTGCACGGCTATATTTGAGCATGCCGGCTCCACGTAGGAATATTCTTTTATTCTTTGTTTTCCTTTTATCCTTGAGGTTGGCCCAGATATGTGTCCACTATCCTTGAAATACTATTTTTACCCCTATCATGAATTATGGTCCACTATGCAAGTATGTAATCTTGTTCATGCTCATGCTAGACTCTTTACACCTTGCCCTCCTTTGGGAAAATATAAATAACGATACCTTGAATACTTCCAGGGGAAATGCTACAACGATAGATCCGTGCGCTTGCGGATATTTTCTATAATCATTAAGAACTATCATAATTGGTGTTTCTTGACGGCGTCGCTAAGGTTAACTCAATCTTAGCGGTGGTGTTAAGAAATACCAACAGGCATTTCTGGCGCCGTTACTGAGGATGGACTTAAAACCTCCACACTTGGTGATTGCGCTAAGAAATGCCAACGGGGCGGTCGCGTAGTTTGGCACTGGGGAGTAGGAGCGATGATGAGGAACAACAACACTGAGAAGAAGAAAGACACGGTGGGGAGCGTCCTTTGTAAGCAACAGTATTAGATGCGGAAATGCAAATCTCTACAAAACTTTATAAATACGCGTGGGAGTGGCGCGTACGACTCACACGCGGGCTTGGAAATTGATGAAAGCGGCGGTGAAGGCTACCGGCAGTGGTGATTGGGTGATGTTAGCACCTACTCCATACGTACTAACGACAGACGTGTCATACGGTCTCGAACTCTAAGATGCACACATGGAACGTTCCAGTCAATTGCAAACAGAGATGTTCAATAACTACTAAATATTATGTTACAATCAAACTACTCGCAGGGAGCGATACGAATGATGTCCTCTTCATTCACCGTGGGCAAGACGCCATCGCCCATGGTGGAGAAGTCGTTGATCAGGTTCTCATGATCTTGATAGCTCGTCTCTCCTAGGAACCCCAACTCCACCACGGTTAGGTCCTCATCCAGTTGAAGCTGGGTAGCAGCCATGGCCGAAGCGGCCCCTAGGCAAAAGCAATACGTGACCACCTCCACGACCCATAGAGGTGGTCCACTAGGGTCATCCCCGCAGGCGTAGGAGGAGAAAGCACATGGACGGCCTTGCCTGCTACCACGTGGAGGTCCTGGTAGCGCCTGTTGCTCTCCGCTATCATCCGAGAGGAGACACGGGCATTGTCCTTGGCTACCTAGCGAAGGCAGATCACCTTCACCGCCTCGCCCTGCATGGCGATCATCTGCTCCTGGGCGGCTAAAAAGGAGACAAGAAAGCACTACAACTGAAGACACGACGTCGCACGAAATGAAAGAGCAAGATCATATCCTGCCGAATGCCTTACCAGTGAGGCATGCCTAGGCCTCGGTGGTGGCAAGCTCCATCACGGACGTTTCCCACTTCATGGCGGCAACCGAGAGGCACAGCCGGTCCGCCTCCCGGCTCTCCTTGCGGAGGGCGAAGGTGGCCACATCTAGCTGCTCCACCAACGTGAGGACATCATCCGCCCCCCGTCGTCGTCGGAGGAGATAGCCGGAAGGAGGGATCGACTCTCCGGTGGCGGCGCCGTCGAGCTGCCCTCCCCATCCCATTGTAGCCTCACAAGAATGTGGGGACGAGCTGGGACAACTTTCGGTGACTCTTCCATTGGGCGCTTCGTTCCCTGATCCGCCATTGGATGAGATAAGGAAGATGGGGTGTCGAGGCAGAGCGCCGAACGAAGGAGATAGAACGAGAAGATACGTAACTATAAGTGTGTAACGAGTTTAGAAAGGAATCGTGTACTTGCTTCTCTGCCTTAGGCTCTGCTTTTATGAAAGGATGCGCGAGATAGGCGTCCGTTGGAGTTTCCTTTGATTGCACTGAGCGAGAGCAGGAGTTATGGCGAGGCCACGTCTCGCACGATCTTAGTGAAGCATGCTTCTCCTGGCAGAAGTAATGGTGATGGAACAGTGTTGGAAGTTGGATGGAGAAAATTGACTCGACCACGCGGCTCGGCCCCTCTAGCGCTAACCACGCGGTTTTGGGGGGGGGGGGGGGACGAAGTGATGAACCGCTTGCCTATTTAGCGTAAGGTAAGGTCCCCCTACACCTTTGGATCCAAACCACCTCTACGCTGGTCTATTTAGCGCAACATATTTTTATTTAAATAATTTTTTTAATCAAAATCCGGATTGCTTTTTGACCGTGAGAGCTGCAAGATGAAATATAAAGCACCTAATCTTGAAGAATGAGCACCAACCCTGCGAAACGACTTATAAGTTGAAATGGAAGGAGTACAATATATGGCCTTAAGTTGGGAGGGTTATGCGGATTTTTATTGTTTGGTAACTCATAGCCATTTCATTATCCACATAATATGCCATGTCAGAAAACTGCCTTCAAAAACAGCTCAAGAGTTTATTTAGACAGTTTTTAATACTTTTAAGAATATAAGGTGAAATAGACAAACCGTCAATAGATAGCGATTTAAGTAATATAGTCTTTTTTCTCTCTGTATAAGGAGACCGTGCTCTCGCTTGTAGTTGTAGTGCCTGGTCACTCCAATACTGTAGTGTTTTGTATTGGTGTCCCATGGAGAACGACATTGTGGGGGAAGAAATGGCATCGGAGGAACTGGCGCCGGTGTTAGTGCAGTGCGGCATATGCATGCATCACAATTCACATGTTAGTCTATATTTCTCTGTGATAGATAAAGCTGTTAAAACGTGAGCAGAAACAAATTGATTATGGTATACAGATAAGATTATAAAGGATATGCTCGTTTGGTATACATATTTTTGCAATGATTCTTTACGAAAATTATTGCAGAATTTCTACAAATTTTGTAGGTAAAAAGTGAGGTCTAAATTTTTCTTTGCCGCTCTCCCGGCAAGTTTATTGAATATATATACTCTGTCTGTCCTGAAATACAAGGAATCCAATTTTATCCTAAATCAAACTCTAGTAAATTTGATCAGGTATATAGAAAAGAAGAAAAAATATGTATTAAATATTGAATACATTATGGAATATATTTTTACAATATACCTCTTTGATGCGGTAGATATTAATATTCTTTTCTATAAGCTTGATCAAAATTAATAAAGTTTGACTTAGAACAAAGATTCCTTTTTTTTATTTTTTTGGACAGAGTAGGAGGAAGAGAGTGGTACATGCACACGTAAGCATACGTATGGATGACGTTTCCTACTTTACTGATCTCGTGTCACGCTACTGCTAACGGCTGGGCTGTGCCCTCAGCTCTCGTAGGCGGGGCCTCACTAATCGGCCCAACAGACCAACAAAGTATTATATATATTATATATTTTTGAAAAAATCATTGTTGCCCCTGAAGGCGTATGACCAGTGGTAGTGCTGTGCCGCATATGCACACATCACGAATTCGTTCACAAATTTTTGTATGGATCGATCGAGTTGAATGATGCCCTGGTCGTCACCACCACAATCAGGAGTATAAGCAAATGCCTCAAGGGATGAGACCATATTTATATGCTCTTGATCTAGGGATCAATGATATCCTAATAAGCATTAAAGCATACACAGGGGCAACAATGATTATGCATGTCCTCTGTTCTATCACTAGGTGGATTAGAGCCACCCACAACACAACACGTTGGAGGGAGAAATTAAGTATCCATGTGTGCCATTTCAATGAAAAGTAGCAAATTTTTTATATAAAAGAAAACAATGAAAACGCATGGAAAAGAGTTCCTGATGTATTTGGGGAAACCATTGCACAAAGGGTACCAAGGAAATTTTTATTCAAAAAAGTTCCCTCCCACCGGTATGATCACAGAGCCCGGTTTCCTACTTGGAGTATCATGATCGCTTTGGTTAATCTATTTTAAGACCATTTGGGTATGAGATAACCATTCTTATTCCAAGAAATCCCATATTACTGATTGGAATAATAATTATCACAAGACACGCTAGGAAAAAAAGATAAATCTAAATTCTCGCAAAATATAACTCGCTTGGTAGACTCTATTCATCTTGACAATCATAGCAATTGTTCTATCTTTAAAAGTTGGTCACCTATGACTACAATAAGTATATAATTCCATGATTTAGCAGTAATGAATAATGATTGCAGATGTTGTTGGAAAATGGTGGTTTCCAGCAGGTGGGATTAGAAGGAGAATGACAAAGCCTTCGCTCGGACAGGTGCCTCGGGCTAAGGCGTGTCGGGTGGAAAGTTGGTCTAGACAAACTTAGGGCTTCATAAATACATTCAACTACCCCCCTATACAGAGTTTGTGTTCCCCTTTTATAGGGCACTGCTTGCTAAGGCTACTCTTTGCACATTGAGCGATCGAGAGAATCATTTGAGGAACTTACATTTATTTTGCAAAACTCATAAAACCTTCAGATAGATGGTTGATCAAAGAATGAATGATTGGTGATTCTGTTATAATTGTTCTATCTTGCAACCGCCCAAGAACTTGGAAAGCTATACGCCCCCACAGGGATCAAGGTAAAGGGTGGATAAACATGCCTACTTATTTAAATTGCGGAAGAATACTTTGTTATAAGCATGGCACTTGTGAATTATATTTGGCATAGTAGCAACTTCTGATCAACAACCAAGTACTTAGCTATTTGCTCTGGACGTGCAAAGGTTAAGCTTGGGGGATTTGTTGGTGGTCACTAACGATCGAATCCGACCACCAAATAAAGTCCAAAACAGGAAAAATAAACAATCGTTTGACACATATACCTTTACTATCGACATAGTTCCACTTGTATTGGAGAAAACATGTTTTGCAGGACACACATTCGAATACAAGTGGAAAACCAAGCAAAAGGCGAAAAACAGAAAGCATAAAGCAAAAATACGCAACAAGAGAAATGGAGAAGCCCACCTTCACGCAACAACCTGGGCCAAGCACCATCGGGGGAAGATTCCAGGCCCACCCAGGAACCAACCATGCAAAGGCGGTCATGATGCGGGCCCACTAGGGTGTGGGCGCACCCAGGGTGCAGTCGCACCCCTACCGCTGCCTCTTGGGCCCACGCTCCTCTGGCGGTTACATGCCTCCATGCATAGGCGGTTTGGGCCAGTTTCCAATTTTGTTGGCGCCAAACCGACCACACTCCACTATAAAAGAAGGGGTGGAGCTCTCCTTCAACACACACAACCATTTGGAGCTACACACCTCACCTCTCTACTTGTACTCTCCTTTAGTTTTAGTAGTAGTATTATGAGCTAGCAAAGCTATCAAGGAGGGCTTGGCTCCATGGAAGAATAGGGACATCTTGGTATAAATACAATGAAGAGTTCTTCCAAAGTCTTGCTCTCATATCATTTATATAGTAGTGCATATGAACTAGAGTATAGTTGTCTTGTTATAATCATGATATATGAACTAGCATATAATTTGTGTGTTATGATCTTAATATGTTCCACTTTATGCTTAATCATTCATATGACTTGTATGGGTAGAAGTAGAGCTAGGGTCGAGGTGACGATTCATCATTCCTTTTGGTTTGCCCATATTCTTGCTTGTTGATTCGTAGGGTCGGAGTCCCGGGTGGATATGGTAGTTTCCTTGTACACGGGCATGGTGCTCGGGTGCACAAAAACTTTCGGATATGACGGTGCCCACGATTAAGGGGTAGGCAGCAGGTGGTGACAGCCCTGTCCATCACTTGTAATCCCCCACGTTCGGGTATTGTGTAGGGGTCTTAAAGTCTCCCATGCACTGGTAGACCCGTTCTCGGAGATCTTCCTATTCATCTCACACTTAGTTCTAACTCTAGTCATATAACTTATAAGATCATTAATTTTCCTTTGCACGGCTATATTTGAACATGCCGGCTCCATGTAGGAATATTCTTTTATTCTTTGTTTTCCTTTTATCCTTGAGGTTGGCCCAGATGTGTGTCCACTATCATTGAAATACCGTTTTTACCCCTGTCATGAATTATGGTCCACTATGCAAGTATGTAATCTTGTTCATGCTCATGCTAGACTCTTTACACCTTGCCCTCCTTTGGAAAAATATAAATAACGATACCCTGAATACTTCCAGGTGAAATGCTACAACGATAGATCCGTGCGCTTGTGGATATTTTCTGTCATCGTTAAGAACTATCATAGTTGGTATTTCTTGGCGGCGTCGCTAAGGTTAACTCAATCTTAGCGGTGGTGTTAAGAAATACCAACAGGCATTTCTGGCGTCGTTACCGAGGATGGACTTAAAACCTCCACACTTGTTGATTGCGCTAAGAAATGCCAATGGGGTGGTCGCGTAGTTTGGCACTGGGGAGTAGGAGCGGTGATGAGGAACAACAGCACTGAGAAGGAGAAAGACACGGTGGGGAGCATCCTTTGTAAGCAACTGTATTAGATGTGGAAATACAAATCTCTACAAAACTTTATAAATATGAGTGGGAGTGGCGCGTACGACTCCCGCGCGGGCTTGGAAATTAATGAAAGCGGCGGTGAAGGCTACCGGTGGTGGTGATTGGGTGATGTTAGCACCTACTCCATACGTACTAACGATAGACGTGTCATACGGTCTCGAACTCTAAGACGCACAAATGGAACGTTCCAGTCAGCAGCAAACAGAGATGTTCAATAACTACTAAATATTATGTTACAATCAAACTACTCGTAGGGAGCGATACGAATGATGTCCTCTTCATTCACCGTGGGCAAGACGCCATCGCCCACGGTGGAGAAGTCGTTGATCAGGTTCTCATGATCCCAATAGCTCGTCTCTCCTGGTAACCCCGACTCCACCACGGTTAGGTCCTCATCCAGCTGAAGCTGGACAGCAGCCATGGCCGAAGCGCCCCCTAGGCAAATGCAATATGTGGCCACCTCCACGACCCACAGAGGCGGTCCACTAGGGTCGTCCCCGCAGGCGTAGGAGGTGAAAGCAGTGGACGGCCTTGCCTACTGCCATGTGGAGGTCCTGGTAGCGCCTGTTGCTCTCCGCTGTCATCCGAGAGGAGACATGGGCATTGTCCTTGGCTACCTAGCGAAGGCAGATCACCTTCACTGCCTCGCCCTGTGTGGCGATCATCTGCTCCTAGACGGCTGAAAAGGAGACAAGAAAGCACTACAACTGAAGACACGACGTCGCACGAAATGAAAGAGCAAGATCATATCCTGCCGAATGCCTTACCAGTGAGGCATGCCTAGGCCTCGGTGGCGGCAAGCTCCATCACGGACGTTTCCTGCTTCACGATGGCAACAGAGAGGCACAGCCGGTCCGCCTCCCGGCTCTCCTTGCGGAGGGCGAAGGTGGCCACATCTAGCTGCTCCACCAACGTGAGGACATCATCCGCCCCCCGTCATCAGAGGAGGAGATAGCCGGAAGGAGGGATCGGCTCTCCGGTGGCGGCGCCGTCGAGCTGCCCTCCCCATCCCATTGCAGCCTCACAAGAATGTGGGGATGAGCTGGGACAACTTTCGGTGACTCTTCCATTGGTCGCTTCGTTCCCCGATCCGCCATTGGATGAGATCTGGAAGATGGGGTGTCGAGGCAGAGCGCCGAACGAAGGAGATAGAACGAGAAGATACATAACTGTAAGTGTGTAACGAGTTTAGAAAGGAATCGTGTACTTGCTTCTCTGCCTTAGACTCTGCTTTTATGAAAGGATGCGCGAGATAGGCGCCCATTGGAGTTTCCTTTGATTGCACTGAGCGAGAGTAGGAGTTATGGCGAGGCCACGTCTCGCACAATCTTAGTGAAGAACGCTTCTCCTAGCGGAAGTAATGGTGATGGAACAGTGTTGGAAGTTGGACGGAGAAAATTGACTCGACCACGCGGCTTGGCCCCTCTAGCGCTAACCACGCGGTTTGGGGGAGACGAAGTGATGACCCGCTTGCCTATTTAGCGTAAGGTAAGGTCCCCCTACGCCTTTGGATCCAAACCACCTCTACGCTTTCCTATTTAGCGCAACATATTTTTATTTAAATGATTTTTTAATCGGAATCCAGATTGCTTTTTGACCTTGAGATCTGCGAGATGGAATATAAAGCACCTAATCTTGAAGAAGGAGCACCAACCCTGCAAAACGACTTATAAGTTGAAATGGAAGGAGTACAATATATGGCCTTAAGTTGGGAGGGTTATGCGGATTTTTATTGTTTGGTAACTCATAGCCATTTCATTATCCACATAATATGTCATGTCAGAAAACTGCCTTCAAAAACAGCTCAAGAGTTTATTTAGACAGTTTTTTAATACTTTTAAGAATATAAGGTGAAATAGACAAACCGTCAATAGATAGCGATTTAAGTAATATAGTCTTTTTTCTCTCTGTATAAGGAGACCGTGCTCTCGCTTGTAGTTGTAGTGCCTGGTCACTCCAATACTGTAGTGTTTTGTATTGGTGTCCCATGGAGAACGACATTGTGGGGGAAGAAATGGCATCGGAGGAACTGGCGCCGGTGTTAGTGCAGTGCGGCATATGCATGCATCACAATTCACATGTTAGTCTATATTTCTCTGTGATAGATAAAGCTGTTAAAACGTGAGCAGAAACAAATTGATTATGGTATACAGATAAGATTATAAAGGATATGCTCGTTTGGTATACATATTTTTGCAATGATTCTTTACGAAAATTATTGCAGAATTTCTACAAATTTTGTAGGTAAAAAGTGAGGTCTAAATTTTTCTTTGCCGCTCTTCCGGCAAGTTTATTGAATATATATACTCCGTCTGTCCTGAAATACAAGGAATCCAATTTTATCCTAAATCAAACTCTAGTAAATTTGATCAGGTTTATAGAAAAAAAGAAAAAATATGTATTAAATATTGAATACACTATGGAATATATTTTTACAATATATCTCTTTGATGTGGTAGATATTAATGTTCTTTTCTATAAGCTTGATCAAAATTAATAAAGTTTGACTTAGAACAAAGATTCCTTTTTTTTTATTTTTTTGGACAGAGTAGGAGGAAGAGAGTGGTACATGCACACGTAAGCATACGTATGGATGACGTTTCCTACTTTACTGATCTCGTGTCACGCTACTGCTAACGGCTGGGCTGTGCCCTCAGCTCTCGTAGGCGGGGCCTCACTAATCGGCCCAACAGACCAACAAAGTATTATATATATTATATATTTTTGAAAAAATCATTGTTGCCCCTGAAGGCGTATGACCAGTGGTAGTGCTGTGCCGCATATGCACACATCACGAATTCGTTCACAAATTTTTGTATGGATCGATCGAGTTGAATGATGCCCTGGTCATCACCACCACAATCAGGAGTATAAGCAAATGCCTCAAGGGATGAGACCATATTTATATGCTCTTGATCTAGGGATCAATGATATCCTAATAAGCATTAAAGCATACACAGGGGCAACAATGATTATGCATGTCCTCTGTTCTATCACTAGGTGGATTAGAGCCACCCACAACACAACACGTTGGAGGGAGAAATTAAGTATCCATGTGTGCCATTTCAATGAAAAGTAGCAAATTTTTTATATAAAAGAAAACAATGAAAACGCATGGAAAAGAGTTCCTGATGTATTTGGGGATACCATTGCACAAAGGGTACCAAGGAATTTTTTATTCAAAAAAGTTCCCTCCCACCGGTATGATCACAGAGCCCGGTTTCCTACTTGGAGTATCATGATCGCTTTGGTTAATCTATTTTAAGACCATTTGGGTATGAGATAACGGTTCTTATTCCAAGAAATCCCATATTACTGATTGGAATAATAATTATCACAAGACACGCTAGAAAAAAAAAGATAAATCTAAATTCTCGCAAAATATGACTCGCTTGGTAGACTCTATTCATCTTGACAATCATAGCAATTGTTCTATCTTTAAAAGTTGGTCACCTATGACTACAATAAGTATATAATTCCATGATTTAGTAGTAATGAATAATGATAGCAGATGTTGTTGGAAAACGGTGGTTTCCAGCAGGTGGGATTAGAAGGAGAATGCCGAAGCCTTCGCCCGGACAGGTGCCTCGAGCTAAGGCGTGTCGGGTGGAAAGTTGGTCTAGACACACTTAGGGTTTCATAAATGCATTCAACTGCCCCCCTGTACAGAGTTTGTGTTCCCCTTTTATAGGGCATTGCTTGCTAAGGCTACTCTTTACAATTATGTCCATTGACGGCAACAGTACATACTCGGAATATCCCTACACTAACATAAACTGTTAAGGATAATTTGGGTGCCTTCTTCTTCGACTGCCTTTTCTTGATGGGCCGCAACTGTGAGTCCGTCTGCGGCCAACGGCCCGGCACCACTGCCCTTCAGGAAGTTCCTCGGCCATCTGAGCCTTTGTCTGGTGCGGCCTTCGAGCGTACTTGCGCGCTGGCTCTCCGTAGCCTTCATAGGTGCCGCCGCTGGCCTCCGGGAGCCTTCGCTCCAGCCGCCAGAGCCTCCGCCTCGGACCTCTTCCGGGCTCCTTTGCCTTGGCCTCCGATCCTCCACCTTGATTGGCCGATCAGGCGGGGGCTGTCAACCTCTTTCCCTGCACATCATCCACAAATTTTCTCAACCGTTAGCTCCCATCACAGCTTTGGTCCCTGACCTCCGCGACTCACAACCGTGTCCCAACAGTTCCCCCTTGAGGGCTTGGTCTGATGCTAGCGGGCCTTGCCCTCAAACATAGTTCTCAGGTTCTAAGGCGCGCAGATTCCTGCGCATGCGGCATGCGGAGGCCTTCCCCTCTTTTTCAGTCCCCAAGTTCTGAGGCGCGAAGGCTCTTGCGTATGCAGCGCGCGGAAGCTTCTCCCCCCTGGGACGCCTAAATCAGACCGTTATGCCACTGACGTGTCGCTATTTGCTTTGCTGCGAGGGCTGCGGAACCGGTGCGCTTTGAACGGACGTGACCATTGGTCCCGGAATTCAAAGCGTCGCGGTGGGGGCTATATAAGGGGTGGTAGGTGAAGGCCCCCTATCCCTTTCCTAGCCATCGATTTTGCTGCTACGCCCCCTACGCTGTAGCTTTCGCCTAGTTGGTTTTTGCCTTCGCTCCTCTGCTAGGTTACTTCTGAGTTTTTTAGAAGTGCCTACGCCTGTCAGCCCTACTCCATGCCAGACTTCCTTCTTTGGGTCATACCGATGCCTTCTTAGTGTTAGGTCTAGTGGGTGGTCCGTGTGGTTTGAGGAGTGCATGATTGCTAGCGTGGAGGCGTTAGGGCTTGAAGAGGACTTTTTTGTAGTTGAGGCCTCTGTCGCAAACCTGATCACCGCTGAAGAGGCAGTAGACATGGTCAACACCTCCAAGACATGGGATTTCGGACCTTCGCTCATGACCAAAGACATGATCGAGGATTTACGAAAGCTGGCCTATTTTAGGATGGTAAGGTGAAGCCTCTAGAAGGGGAGATGATTCCTAAGCCGATGGCTGCTGATACTGTTGTTTTTAGGGATTTCTTCCTCTACAACCTTCGCTTTCCGGTGGCGTGCTTCCTTCACCAAGTGTTGGAGGCATTTGAGGTATAGCTTCATCATCTAACGCCTAATAGGATAGTTACCCTAAGCAAGTTTTGTTGGGCGTGCTAGTCCTATGGCGCGGAGCCTAACATTGGTACTTTCTGTGAGTATTATGAGCTCTAGCGCCAGCCCAAGCGAGTCGGCGAAGATCAGCTAGTGGCACAGTATGGGAGCTGCTCTTTTATGTCGGGAAGGGCCTAGAGGGGTGAAAAGTTGGAGATCTCCTTCGCCTGGAAAAACAAGTGGTCGAAGGATTGGATGCAATATTGGTTCTATGTGAGGACCGAAGGCATGACATCTACTGGCTCAGACGAGAAGAAGAACATCCGCTACCCACTGGCCTCTGTAATGACCCCAATGAGTCCTTTGACCTAGGGAATCCTAGGTTCAGGGACTAAAGAAGGTCATGAAGTGTGCGACAGGGCCTTTGCTCTAGCCTATCGGTACTCCAGAGGTCATGACTTGGTCGAGGAGATGGTGGCGGCTAACTGCTAGCCCCTTGAATGGAATAGGCCTACTATGACCATAGAGATGGCTAGCCTACCTAGGTTTGGCGAAGGTATAAGGGTCCCTTTCTAGCACTTCGGCTTTGAGAAGACGAAGGGCCATGCTGTGGAGAAGCTGGTGAAGTCCGCGGAGGTGGGGGTGCATGAGATACTTGGCGAGATGTCTGATAGAGAGTATCTAGTGCGCCGAGCCATCACTGGTACGATGCCTCGACTTAATAGAGTCTTTGAAGAATTTGGGATCCATCATGAGGAACATGAAGTTCCTACAAAGGTGTACAAGTCCATAGAGTACAAGGTGAGGAAGGCTCTCGAAAAAGAATACAACTGTTGTAGCGGAGGCGAGGAAGAGGAAAGGGGCTACTGTGTCCAAGGAAACTACCAAGAGGCGAAAGACCAAGGCCGCTTCTGCTGCCGCCTCTACCGATGTGTCAGTGGCTGCATCCGCTAATGATGGTGAGGAGGTTGCTGAGAACGTTGGAATGGGCTCTGGCTCTGCTATTGTTGGGTCAAGAGGCGAGCGCTCTGCCACCTCCTTGGATCTTGGTGGCAATGATTTGGCAGATACCGTGCTCTAGGGTACGTGTGGTGCCCTTGCTATTGAGCCCTCTGCCATGGGGCCTATGCCCGGTGTTTTAGGTGATGAAACCTTTGGTTCTGAGGGCGATGGTGCTGGTGATGGCGATGCTTCTCTACCTAGAGAGGGGGAGACCACTGGTACTGGCCTTCACCGACCTGCGGCTGGTCTCGATGAGGTGTCTGAGGATGAGGCAGAGGCGAGCTCTCCAGTTGCTTTGCCTCAGGGCATAGAGTTTGAGGCCACTAGACACCATGTTGAGGGTGCTAGATGCTCAGGCAGTGTCTCGAGTCCTTTACATCTTGGTAGGTCACTTTCCAGCTTTTCTTTTCCTTTAGTAGTTAAGCTTTCTTATTTTATGGAGACTTGTTTCCTATATTTTCCAGGGGGCTTGACAGAGGCCCTTGGAAGGACTAATGAGAACCCTGATAACCCTTTGGGTGTGGACCTCACCTGGATTGGCTTGGGAGCCCCTCCAAAGCCTCCGCTTGGTGGTCTGACTCCTCATCCATCCAGCGCTGGCTTGGATGGTGGCGAAGGTTACTTTTTGTTTCTTGTTTTTTGTTTCTATATTATTTTTATATTTGGTCTTTACTGATTGTGTTCACTATTCTAGGTGCATCTGACAACACAATAAGTGGGTGGGTGGATGTCCTTGAAGTTGTTTATAAGGATATAGGAGGTTGTTCTTCCTATATCCCTTATTGCATTACTTTTTGTCTTACGTTTCTTACACTTAAATTTGCTACCAGGACGCCTTCGCCACCATCTAAGGAATGTGGATTACTTCAAGTTGCTGTGTATGAACTTGGAACAACAATTTGTGGTATGTTTCTTTTTTCAATTTTTTGGCTAGTTACTCTACTCTTTTTGTGGCTGACGCTCATTTGGGTAGAGCCATTATCTTTCGAAGGCCATTGAAGAGTGTGGCACGTAGGAGGTGGTCGACCACAATTTGGCCATCGAGGCCTTGAAGAATGAAGTGGGGACTTTGGAGGCCAAGAAGACTCGGATTGTGGGGGAGGTTGGTAGCCTTTCACACAGCCCGTGCTGAACTAGAAGAACTCCAGAAGAAGGTTGACTTGCATAGTAAGGAGGTTGAAGGGGCGAAGGCTATAGAGCGACTGGCTACTGAATGCGCCTTGAAGGCCATTGAGGCAGGCGACAACCTTCAAAGGGAGGTGGATGCTGAGAGGGAGAGTGGTGTTGCTTTAAAGGCGCAAGTAGATGTGCTATTTAAGTGCCTTGAGGATGCCAAGTCCATTGGCCTGGCAGTGGCTAAGCTTTATGTGGGGGCACTCGAGTAGTTCGGAGGCTCCACGCCACCATTGCCTTCTGAGCCTTCGGCCTTCAGCATCTTCTCATGGTTGAAAGCCAACTTCATGAAGCTGCTTGACTACGTTGGGGGTGCTATGGATTTTGGAGCTTTGGCCTCCGCAACAAATCTTTCAAAGATGTTGGCGCAAGATGGCTGCCCACACATGAGGGGCATGAAGGAGCAAGACCTTGAGGGCCCCACCGACCTAGGGGCGACTTCGTGCGATATCCGTAGATTGGTCCGCCATTTCATGAAATCATTCTGGGTGAGCTTTGGATGGGCGAAGGCTCACGCCATGGCGGAGGCACGCTGGGCCGAGGTTAGTTTTTCCATTTATAACTTGTTTGTCTTTGTCTTAGGTACTTTACTGCTTACTTGTTGTTTTATAATTTTGTGTTATTTTGTGCAGGAGTTGCAGAAGAAAGAGGCTGCATGTGGAGCTGCTGGTGCACGATCTTCTCTGGCTATAGAGGTGCCGACTCTAAAGGCTCCATCTCTGACTATTGAGGCCCCGAATCCCTCGGGGCCCGTGACTGCTCCTGCTGATCCGGAGGTGTAGTGTAGGTTTTAGTTTTCTTTTAGGCTTAGTCGAAGGCGATACGCCATAGTTGTGTATATTTAGGTCTAAATTGTGAACTTGTCCTGCATAGGTCTCCTTCTCTGGGACTATGTAGGATGTGCCTCCTATTACTATGTATCAAGACATCATTTATGTTAATGGTGAATTATGGTGATATTGATGGCAAACTTTTCCCCATCGTTCTATTGACGATATGTTTGCTTTTGTAAAGTATGATATTGACAATGAGCATGCAGAGTTTACTAGACCACTGGCTTGGCAAGGGTGTCATCCTTAGTTTTTTAATTGACTTGTATGGCTGGCCTTTGCACCTTTGTAATTGTTATTCGAGAGGCCTTAGCACCTTCTCTTTTTGTTTCGCTGCCTTTGGACTTTTGTACTATTGCGCTTCTAATGCGTTGCTGTTGTAATTGTATCTGTTTTGTAATAAACTTTCCCTTGATTGTTTAACTGTGTTTTTCTTATTATACCTCCTATTAAGATTTTTTAGTAGGCTGAAGGGTTACATTTTCTTGCACCTTGATTTCTCTTCTTGCCTCCGCCTCTTTCTTTTCTGACCGACGTTGAATACGATTTCGTGCTTTGGCACGAAGGATCTGGTGGGTTGGTTTTTGACGTTGGGCGCCTTGTGGAGGCTTTGGTGCTTGTTCTATCGCTCTGGCCTCCGTTGTTGCTGCTGCTTGGAGTTGACAGGGAATCTCTAGCATGGCGTAGCGGAGGAACTTAGGTGCTCGTGTTTGATCTTGCCGATGCTGCGAAGGCTTTGGCGTAATTTGAGCATTCATCGGAGATGCTGGCTTTAATTCTTGCTGCTTCTCAAGAGGCCACAGAGCAATTTGGGCAAGCAACGGAGGTCGAAGAAGCTTTTCTTGGATGCTGGCCCCTCTTGCACTTGGATTTTCTTGCTTTTGCCTTCGGCTATGCTGGAGCAGCTACGCTCCCATCGAACATGGTTGATGTTGGGTTGTGCTAGATGGTGTCTTCGGTTGTGGGGGATGTTATGAGCCTTTGTGTGATACCCTCCCACAACCTCTAACACTGACTAGCTGCTACCAAACTCATGTTACACTAGGCCATACAGAGGCTTTACGACATCGGTTGGACGATGTGTTCAACCTGATCATGACCTTTGTCGGGCAATGCGAGCTGCTAGATTTATGAGTCTTCACATGATACCTCCTGGTCCCTCATTTCTAAGGAAACTCCATCCTCCATCTTTTCTCTATGCGGGCTCTATAGTGTGCTGCCTTTTGGCTAGTTGGTTTCCCCTCTAGCGCTCTTATGAGGGAGTGGTATGGAGATGCACTGACTAGGTCTATTGTGATGGCGAGGAGGCGGGTTTTATAGCCTGCCCATTGTATGTTTTTAATAACTCTTGGTGGTTGGCCGGTGTTTATTGCTTGGATATGTTTTAAAGTTGAGATTCCCCTATACCTAGCGTATCTTCAGGGTTTTACTATTATTGTACTTTAGCTATTAATTTTGGTGATTAACTAAAGCTTGTTTGCGATAAGCATCTCCCTGATGCCTACGCCGAAGGTAGGTCTTTGTCGGGTTAATTTTGGCCTTTTTGGCTGGTCTGATAAATCCTTGAAGCCTGAGTATGGACATGACTTTGTCAAGGTTGTAGGCTAATTTTGCCAAGGAGGTTGTTCCATACTTTAGAGCCCTTGTCTAAAGCCATGGAGGGTCCTCTGTTTTAATTCTGCCATCGAATATTGTGGCTGCATTGCTAGGCACTTTCGACCTTCGCCTTTTGTGTTGTTTTATTTTATTTTTTGGGGATTCCTCTTTATATTTTAGAGGTTTTTACATGGAACTTGCCTCATTAAAAACCTCACCTCCGCTAGGAGCTCCCTTTGTGAGGAAATGAGTGCAAGCCCTTTTGCATGAAAAGTAAAAATGCAAAAAATAAAAAAACTTGGTGACCTTCGCTTATAGTTCCGCAGAGGCCACCTTTTTACATTTAGATGTAAAACCTATGCAAACTATTGATATTCCATGTGTGCATTGTTGTTCTGCCTTCACCGTCGGTTAGGTGGAATGACCCAGGTCTTCCGGCGGCCTTCGCCAAGTAAGGGCCTTACCATTTTGGTTGGAGCTTTCCAACATTTTTAGCATTAGGTCTTCTTTTGAGGACTAGGTCACCATCTTGTATGATTTTCCTAATCACTTTGCTGTCTCTCCAATTTCTAGTTTGGTTTTGATACTTTACAATGTTTTCAACTGCTTCCAATCTTGTACCCTCAATCATTTCTTTAGAGTATTCTTCATCTTCTACGAGTGCCTGCTTTATGACACGGAGGCTCTGATGCCTAGCTTCTTAGGGGAGCATTGCTTCTTCACCATACAAGAGTTTGAATGGTGTGAAGCTTGTTGTTCTAGAGGTTGTAGTGTTATGGGACCACACTACCTTCGACAGTTCCTCTACCCATTTGCCTTTGCGAAGATTGAATAGAGTCTTTGCTATTGCTGAGAATATTACCCTGTTAGCTCTTTCCACTACGTTGTTTGATTCTGGGTGGTAGACTAAGGTGAAGGAAACCTTGGTGCCTATACTCTTGTAGAATTCTTTAAAGTTGTCTAAGTCAAACTATTTTCCATTGACAACTGTTAGGGTTCTTGGTACTCCAAATCTGTAGATTATGTTCTGCCAGAAGAACTTCTTTACTGATTCTAATGTGATTTTGGCGAGTGGTTTGGCCTCAATCCACCTTGTGAAATATTCTATGGCTACTACTGCAAACTTGTTCCCCCTTGTGATAGTGGCAGCGGCCCAACTAGGTCCATCCCCCATCTTCAGAGGGGCCAAATGGGTGGGATGAGTTGTACAGCAACCGAAGGTTTTAACTGGTGTGGGGAGGTGCTCTGGCATGTTTGGCATGTCTTAACAATCTCTTATGTGTCCCTAATGTGGGTAGGCCAATAGAACCCTTGCCTGATGGCTTTCGTAGATAGTGCCCTTAGACTGATGAGTGAGCCGCAAGAACCTGAGTGAATTACTTGTAGGAGGTTTTTGCCTTCACTTTGAGATATGCACTTGAGCAGTGGTTGGACAACACCTTTTTGTATAGTATTCCCTCTACCAATGTATAGTTTCTTGCTCTTACTGCCGTTCTGGCTATGCTCGCTTCATCCACTATGTGATGCACATTATTGATGCAGTCTATGATCAATTGCCTCCAGTCTTTGGATTCAGTGACTAAGATTGTTTTGAATGCCTTCGTCGTGGCCTACATTGCTGGTACTTGCAGTACTTGATAAAAGGCTCCATTTGGCATGGGCAAGTTGTTTGCTACCGCCTTCACCAGCTTGTCTGCTTCTACATTTTCTGCTCTTGGTATGTACTGCAAGGTGAATCCCTAGAACCTCCATTCGAGATCCCTTACTACGGCTAAGTACTTGGCAAGTTCTGGTTCCTGTGCCATGTATTCTTTTTCAACTTGCCCTGCTATGACTTGGGAGTCTATTTTTGCTAGTAGTGTTCTTGCTCCTAGTGCCTTTGCCTTGTTGAGGCCAAATACAAGGCATTCGTATTCTGCTATATTATTTGTTGCCTTGAATTCCAACCTTACTATGTACTTTGTGCGAAGGCCAGATGGTGCTATCAGAATGGCGGAGGCCCCAGCGCCTAGATGCCCCCAAGCCCCATCTATGTAAAGTGTCTAGATTTGGGGCTAGGGCTACAGGGCTTGTTGTGTCAAAGGTGTCTAGTCTACTATAAAATCTACCAATGCCCGCGACTTGATTGTTGTTCTTAATACATAATTGATTTCAAACTAGGATAACTCTATTGCCCATTTCCCAATTCTTCTATAGGCTTCTTTGTTGTAGAGTATGTCCCCTAGCGGTTGCAAAGATGGTACTGCAATTTCATGTGCTTGGAAGTAGTGCTTTAATTTCCTAGAGGAGATCAACACCGCATACGATATTTTTTCAATTTTTGTGTAGTTTAGCTTTGCTCCTGATAGACTGGTTGTTGAATGACCTTCAACTCTTCTTCTTTTTCTTAGACAAGCACTCCACTGACCATATGGTCAGAGGCTACAACATATAACAGTAGTGGTGCTTCTGGACCTGGCACTGTTACCATGAGTTTAGTAGCTAAATAATTTTTGAGTTGCTAAAAAGCCTTTGATTGTTCTAGGACCCATTCTACTTTGTCTCTGCCTCTTAAAGCTTTGAAGAATGGGAGGCTACGTTCTGCTAACTTTGAGATGAATCTATTAAGTGCTGCTATTCTTCCAGTGAGTTTTTGGACTTCCTTCTTGGTTTAGGGTTCCACCATTGAAATTATGGCCTTTATTTTATCTAATTTGGCTTTTATGCCTTTGGGTCCTATGATGTACCTGAGCATTTTACCTCTGCTTATGCTGAAGACACACTTTTTTGGGGTGAGTTTCAGCCTAGCCCCTCTTAGATTGGTGAAGGTTTCCTTTAAATCTTTTATATGGTCTCCTTTGTTCTTGCTCATCACTACAATATCATCAACATAAGCTATGATGTTTTTCTACAACTGAGGGCCGAGGACTGCCTTTGTCATCCTAGTGAAGGTTGATCCAGTGTTTTTCAGTCCTTCAGGCATTCTTGTGTAACAATAAGTTTTGAAGGGGGGTAGTGAAGCTTGTTTTCTCATCTTCTTTTTTGAGCCAGATCTGGTAGTATCCTGAGAAGCAATCCTGGAGAGACAAACGCTTGCATCATGCTGCTTTGTCAACGGTGGGAATGGATCTTTCTTGCATGATTTGTTTAGATTTATGAAATCTATGCACATTCTCATCTTTCCATTTTTCTTTGGCACCAATACTACATTCGCTAGCCATTCTGAGTACTTGACCTCTCTGATGACATTTGCATTTAACAACCTCTGAACTTTAGTTTTTGCTGCTAGGATCCTCTCCTCTGACATTTTCCTTTGCACTGCTTCTTTGGTTTTACTCTGGGGTTGATATCAAGGGAGTGTTGTACAATGTCCCTGCTGACCCCTTTTAGGTCAGAGGCTGACCAGGCGAAGACGTCTTTGTTTTTGGCTAAGGTTTCTAAGAGCTTTGCTTCCTATTCTCCTGACAGGTTGCCTCCAATTGTGACTTTCCTATCTAGGACTACATCTTCTAGTGGGACTATCTTTGTTTCTTCTTGGTCCTTGAGATCTGTTTTCCCCTCAGCAAGTCCAGAGGCTCCATTGAATTAGCTCTAGCTGCTTTGACAGAGTTGATATTATTCTGAGATTTGTAGATGGCTCTTTCTACATTTCTTACTTCCTTCTGGCTATCATGAACTATGATGATTTCGTGTAAGGCCGACATTTTCATACATAGATAACCCATATGAATGGCTATGTTGAATTTGATTGCAACCCCTCTTCCGAAGATGGGGTAGTAGAGATCTACTACGTCGAAGGTTAGATATTCTGTTCTTGTGTTTTCTTGACCTCCAAAGGAGACTAGGAGGGATATTTTTCCTAACTCATCATCCTCTTCCCTCTAAAGCCAATTAGTGGTGAATCCGAAGGCTGCAACTGATTCCTACTCAGCTTCATCTGGTTAAAGGCATTTACAAAGATGATATCTATGGAGCTTCTGGAATCTATAAGAACTCTGTTGATTTGCCATCCTACAATGTTGGCCTTGATTACCATGGCATCAATATGGGGGTAGCTCTCCATTTGCAAATCTTGTTCTAAAAAGGTGATTGGTGTCTTGGACCAATTTGTGTAACGCACTAGGCCTTGAACTGCTATGTTGATGACCTACTTAAGGTGATCCTTCTTTTGTTTCTTAGTCTGGAATTCCATCGAGGAGCCTCTAGCTATAGGCAGTATCATGCCGATGGTTGGAAGGGGCGTGTGAGGGTTTATTTGGTTCTCTAGGTTAGGTTCATTTTTGGGTGTTGCGAGCTGTGTTGTTAGAGGCAAAGGCAATACCTCTAGCTATCTATTATGTATTTGGGATGGCTGGTTGGTCTCAATGAGTGTTATGTGCAGAGGCCTTGGGTTTATGTAAGTGAGGTTGGCCTCCGCCCGTTGGTTGTTAGTCAGCCCCTATTGTTGGGTGCCTGGTCTCCATGTAGGTAGGAAGTTTGGATAGTAAGCGGCGGCTAGAGTGGATGGGTGAATTTGAGTGGAGTTCAGGCTTGGGTAAATTAGGTAGTATTGTTGCTAAGATGCTGCGAAGATATGGTTCACCTCCCTAGGAGTTTGTTGTGATGGAGGCTACAAATTTGCTCTGCTTTTGATCCTTTCTTGGGTCTCCTTAGCGTTTGGGCAGTCCCTAGTTATGTGCCCTTTATTTTCTCCATGAAAAAAACAATATTGCCTTCGCTACCTTTGATTTGGGCTTCTATTCCAATTCCTACCTTGGATATTTCCCTTGCCTTCGGATTGTCTCAGGGGCATGTTGTTTTGGCCTGCCTTCACTGGCTGTTGCCCCTGTTGGCTACTTCCTTGCTGTTCTATATTGAAAACTTGCTAGTTTTGTCCTTGTTATGCTTGCGGTTGGCCTTGGTTTCTATTGCCCTTCTGGGTGTTTCTATTGTTGTTCTAGAACTGCTTTCTTTGGTTTTGTTCTTCTAGTCTTCTGCGGAGGTCATTGTCAGATCTGCAATACTTCTCAAATTTGTTGTAGAGGTCTTTGATGCTCTAAGGCTTTTCCCTGGCTAGATGAGCTATGAATGGACCTATGCGAAGGCCTTTGATTGCTGCCTTGAAAGCTCTAGTTTGGTTTTGGTGAATTGATGAAACCCTAAGTGCTAACCTAGTTTATCAAGTGATCATGAGATAGGTAGCACACTTCAAGTGGATAAGCCAATGAAGATCATAACATGACAATGGTGATGACATGGCGATGATCAAGGGCTTAAACTTGAAAAGAAGAAAGAGAAAAACAAAAAGCTCAAGGCAAAGGTATAATTTGTAGGAGCTATTTTGTTTTGGTGATCAAGACACTTAGAGAGTGTGATCACATTTAGGTTTGATAGCTGTACTATTAAGAGGGGTGAAACTCATATCAGAATATGGTTATCAAAGTGCCACTAGATGCTCTAACTCATTGCATATGCATTTAGGATCTAGTGGAGTGCTAACACCCTTGAAAATATTTGTGAAAATATGCTAACACATGTGCACAAGGTGATACACTTGGTGGTTGGCACATTGGAGCAAGAGTGGAGAAGTTAGAAGTGAAAATAGAGCTGATGCCATCGTCGATCAAGTGACCGGACGCTGGATCCAAAAGCACCAGACGCTGACTGCCTGCATCCGATCATGTTGACTGGCGGTACAGAGGCTAGGGTTAACCACCAGACGCTGGGCTGTGTCCGGTCGAGGTGGATCGGACGTGTCCGGTCGAGGAAAACTAGGTTTTGACCCTTACTGTACTCGACCGGACGCTGAGCCTCCAGCGTCCGGTCAGTTTCACCGGTGTGTTCGGTCAACTTTATAGCCGTTGAAAACTGACGAACAGCGTTTGAAGCTGGTGACACGTGGCATCCATCAGTGGACCGAACGCTGAGTCCAGGGTCCGGTCAGTTGGACCAGAGCGTCCGGTCAGAGCGCAGTGTGCCTAGTGAAGGGGTACAACGGCTCTATTTCGTGGGGGCTTCTATTTAAGCCCCATGGCCGGCTGTGGCTCAGATCTTTGACCATTTTCATTGACATAGCAACCTTGTGAGCCTAGACAAATTCCTCCCACTCATCTCCATCATTGATTCATCATCATAGTGAGATTGGGAGTGAATCTAAGTGCATTGCTTGAGTGATTGCATCTAGAGGCACTTGGTGTTTGTGTTTCGCTGTGGATTTCGCTTGTTACTCTTGGTGGTTGCCGCCACCTAGACAGCTTAGAGCAACGAGGATTGTCGAGCGGAGGTGGTGATTGTCTCCGGCTCCAATCGTGGTGATTGTGAGGGGTTCTTGACCTTTCCCCAGTGGAGCGCCAAAAGGTACCCTAGTGAATTGCTCGTGGCTTGTGTGATCCTCATCTTATGTTGGTTGTGCGGCACCCTATTGAGGGTTTGGCATGTGAAGCCAATTAGCGCGTGAACCTCAAGTGAGTGAATCGCCACAACGAGGAGTAGCTTGCCGGCAAGCAAGTGAACCTCGGTAAAAATCATTGTGTTCATCCTTTGATTCCGAGGTGATTGGTCTCCATTTCTATTCATTCTTGTGGTTGATTGGTTCACTCCTCTACACGGCAGTATAACTATCTTGATCACTCTCTTTACATTATTGCAAACTAGTTGACAAGCTCTTTAGTGTAACTAGTTGTGAGAGCTTGCTTGCTTGGTTGGTGTGGCTCTTTAGTTAGTCTTTGAGAGCACACTAACATAGAGTAGTGTCATACCTCTTGTGTGAATTGACACTATCTAAACTAGAATTGTGGTAGGTGGCTTACATTTTGAGTAGGCTAGCGCAACACTTGCTTCGCCTCATAATTGTCTAACCTTTTGTTAAGTGTTGTTGTAGAAATTTTTATTAGGCTATTCACCCCCCTCTAGCCATTAGGACCTTTCAAGTGGTATTAGAGCCGAGGTCACCGCTATTTGAGGCTTAACAACCTTCGGTGTTAAAATGGCTCAAATCAACAACACCAAGAAGCCACCCCAATTTGATGGCACAAATTATCCTTATTGGAAGTCAAAGATGACAACACACATCAAGTCAATCAATAGAAAGGTGTGGAAGGTGGTAGAAACCAAAATTGAGATTGGTGATCTAGAGAATCCCACCACCGCCAAAGAAGTGCTTCTCCAAAACAATAACATTGCTCTAAGTGCCATTCATGATGCAATTGATGAAAGAACATTTGAGCAAATCAAGAATATTGAGATGGCACATGAAGCTTGGAAGAAGTTAGAAGAATCATTTGAGGCCACTCAAGCCGTGCAGGGTGCAAAGGCATACATTCTCAAAGTGAAATTTGCAAGCTTCAAGATGAAGGACGATGAGAGTGTGCTAGAGATGTTCCATAGGCTTCAAGTGCTTATCAATGATCTCAAAGCACTTGGAGAAGAGGTGAAGGACAAGGACTTCTCTCACAAGTTCTTGAGATGCTTGCCTTCAAGATTTGGTACATTGGTCACCATTCTAGTAAGAAGCGGTTTGGACACCATGACACCAAACCAAGTATTGGGAGATATAATGACCGATAACACCTATAGAGATGATGATGAGAAGGAAGAAAAGAAGGAGAAGAAAGATGAGAAGAAGGATGACAAGAAGAAAAGCGTGGCATTCAAAGCCACATCATCCAAGGGCAAAGCAAAGCAAGAAACATCAAGTGAAGAAGATGAATCTTGGGATGATGATGATGATGAGAGGATGGCTCTATTTGTCAAGAGATTTGGCAAGTTCATGGTGAAGAAGGGCTATCGTGCTAGAAGAAAGAAGTCTTCATTCAAGAACAAAGAAGAGTCAAGAAGGTGCTTCAAGTGTGGAAGCAAAGATCATCTTGTTGCTCAATGCCCATACAATAGTGACAATGATGATGACAACAAGAAGAACAAGAAGGACAAGAAGGAAAAGAAAGAGAAGAAGGACAAGATGGCCTTCAAGAAGAAGAAGGGTGGTTCATATGTAGTCACTTGGGATAGTGATGCTTCCTCAAGTGATGATGATGATGATGATAGTGATGATCACAAGACCACCAAGAAGAAGGTTCTTGCTAGCATTGCCATCAATGAGAAGCCTTCTCTCTTCGAATCTTCATCATGCTTCATGGCTAAGGCCACTAGGGTACAATCTTGTGATGATGAAAGTGATGAAGAACATGTTGATGATAATGAACATGAAAATGAAAATGATAGTGATAGTGATGATGATGAACCTACTAAGGACGAACTCTTTGACATGCTAGAAGATGCTAAAGAACACTTTGACATTAAGAGAAGGGAATGCAAGAGCTTGAATAAGGAGGTAAAAGCCCTTAAGCAAGCCCTTGATGGGCTCAAAGTAGCTCATGAGAAGCTAGAGGTAGCCCATGAAAAGCTTGGCAAGGCTCACAAAAAGCTTGAAAAAGCTCATTCCACTTTGCTTAATGAACAAGATAAAAAGAAGCATGCTGAAACTTGTGATGTAGGTGTAACTTGTGATTTAATTGTTACATCACTATCTATGCCTATCATTGTTGCTACTACTAACCCTTCTTATAGCACTTCCACTTCTATCTCATCTAGTAGTGATGGTCTCACTTGTGATGCCTCACTAGTGGTTGAGAATGAGAACCTCAAGAAGGAGGTCACTAAGCTCACTCACAACCTAGCTAAGGCTTATGGTGGTGAGGACCACTTGCTTATGTGCTTGGGTAGCCAAAGAGCTTCTCTCTACAAAAAGGGATTGGGCTATACCCCCAAGAAAGGCAAGGCGGCCTTTGCTCCTCACAAGACATGTTTTGTGAAGAACAATGGTCGGTTTTGCACTAGTTGCAAGCAAGTTGGTCATAAAGAGCATGAATGCACCAACAAAAGCAAAAATGCTAATGTATCCTCTATTAAGCTTAATTCTTCCTATATGCTTGTTGAGGGTCCAAATGGTGTGAAGGCTAAGTTCATTGGAAAACCATGGATGGGCTTAAAGAAGAAAGCTATTTGGGTGCCAAAGAGTTTGGTTACTAACCTTCAAGAACCCAAGCAAGTTTGGGTACCTAAAAAGAATTGATCTTCTTTTGTAGGTCAATTATAAAGCCGGAGGAAGGCATTGGGTTCTTGATAGTGGGTGCACTCAACACATGATTGGTGATGCAAGAATATTCAACTCAATCAACACCAATGGCAATGATGGTTATGATAGTATCACATTTGGTGATAATGGCAAAGGCAAGGTCAAAGGGCTTGGTAAGATTGCAATATCCAATGACTTGAGCATATCCAATGTGTTGCTAGTAGAGAGCTTGAACTTCAATTTGCTATCCATGGCTCAATTGTGTGATCTTGAATTCAAATGCATATTTAGAGTAGATGATGTAGAAATTATAAGTGTAGATGGCTCTAATTTGATCTTCAAAGGCTTTAGATATGAGAATCTATACTTGGTTGATTTCAATGCTAGTGAAGCTAGATTATCTACATGCTTGTTCACTAAGTCTAGCATGGGTTGGTTATGGCATAGAAGGCTTGGTCATGTTGGAATGAAACAATTGAATAGATTGATTAAGCATGACTTAGTTAAAGGCTTGAAAGATGTTGTGTTTGAAAAGGATAAGCTTTGTAGCTCTTGTCAAGCCAGCAAACAAGTTGGAAACACCCATCCTAAGAAAAGCATGATGAGCACTAGTAAAGTATTTGAGTTATTGCACATGAACTTGTTTGGGCCAACACAATACACTAGCATTGGTGGAAACAAATATGGATTTGTGATAGTGGATGACTACACTAGATATACTTAGGTATTCTTTCTAGTGGACAAAAGTGATGTGTTTGCAACATTCAAATCATTTGTCAAGGGCATTCACAATGAGTTTGAAACAACCATCAAGAGAGTTAGGAGTGACAATGGTAGTGAATTCAAGAACACTAGAATTGATGAGTTGTGTGATGAATTTGGAATTAGACATCAATTCTCAGCCAAGTACACTCCACAATCAAATGGCCTTGTTGAGAGGAAAAATAGAACACTTGTTGATATGGCAAGGTCTATGCTTAGTGAGTACAATGTGAGTCAATCTTTTTGGGCCAAAGCTATCAACACGGCTTGCTATTGTAGCAACCGCCTCTATTGTCACCGATTGAAAGAGAAGACACCTTATGAGCTCTTGAATGGTAGAAAGCCCAACATTGCATATTTTCAGGTCTTTGGTTGCAAATGCTATATCTTGAAGAAAGGCACTAGATTGGGCAAGTTTGACAAGAAATGTGATGAAGGATTCCTACTTGGCTATTCCACCTCAAGCAAAGCATATAGAGTTTGGAATTTGGATAGTGGTACTCTTGATGAAGTTCATGATGTTGAATTTGATGAAACCAAGGTTCACAAGAAGAGAATGAGAACTTGGAAGATGTTAGAGGCATTCAACTTTCAAATGCCATGAAGAACATGGATATTGGTGAATTGAGGCCTAGGCAAGTGATTGATGATGAAGATGATCTAGTGCAAGTGCTCTCTAACTCAAATGTGCAAGATGATACAAATCAAGCTAGTACAAGTGACTCTCATGATATCAATCAAGATCAAGTGGCTAGTGCATCATCTCAACCTAATGATCTAGCAAGGGCAAGCAATCAAATTCCAATCCTCCAACCAACAAGTATTGCAAGAGATCATCCTTTGGACACTATAATTAGAGATATTTCAAGAGGTGTACAAACAAAATCAAGATTGGCATCATTTTGTGAACACTTCTCATTTGTGTCATCCATTGAACCAAAGAAGATAGATGAAGCTTTGAAGGATGTTGATTGGGTGAATGCTATGCATGAAGAATTGAATAACTTCACAAGAAATCAAGTATGAGAGTTGGTAGAAAGACCAAAGGGACACAATGTGATTAGAACCAAATGGGTCTTTAGAAACAAGCAAGATCAAGATGGGATAGTAGTAATGTCGGTGTTTCGTACAAGCACCGGCAAGTGAATTTATAGTAATGCGCGTTAGGCTCGGATGGTGCGCTAAAGGACATAGAATTTATACTAGTTCGGGCGGAACGTCCCTACGTCCAGTTTGTTGCTGCTTGTGTTATTAGCACCGTGAATGGTCTGTAGTAAGGGATACAAACTGCTGAGAGAGGGACTGGTCCCAAGTCTCTGATCGAAGGATTGGAAGGTAGTCAAGAGCTTCGTAGCTGCTTGAATGTGTGTATGAGTGCGTACTATTGTTTTTCCGTCCCTTTGATGGAGGATGCGCCTCCCCTTTTATAGATGAAGGGGCTGGCTTTACAAAGGTGAGGACTCCAGGATGCGTATTCTACTTAGGCTTGTGGCTTACGTCTATCCGATCAGGTCCTTCATCCTGATGAGTGCGAAGGAAGATAAGTGCTTACGATATTGTCGATGTCTCTGTAGGATGTCTGATTAGTCATAGCATGCTGCCCCCAGGGTATGGGTTGTAGTACAGTGGTTTTGACTTAGGAGCCTCCCCCCAGCCTTGCTCCACACGCCTTCTGGTTCCCATGATTCTTGTTGGGAGAATTCGGGGTCGGGGTCCAGTGTAGCGCCGTGGCCAAGGCTCTCTGACTGGGGGGGCCTAAGGGGTCGGGAAGAGGGCCCCCTGCTCCCTCGGGTCCACAGCGCGGTGACGGAGTATCCATCGTTCGTGGAGATAGCAAATCCATTCTTGGAGCGTAGCGGTTGTCGTATATCTTCGTTGGGTTCCGTGTCCCAGAGCTGAAGGCGGCGCCTACAACTCTACAGAGTGAGGTGCACGCACCTGTAATACCTTTTGGGCTCTGCGGCGCCCGGAAGGGTCTAAAGCATCAGTCTTGTCGTTCCCTGGCAGTTCTTTTCCTGTCAGGGCGCAGGGTATGGTCGTTGGAGCCATGGTTGACCCGAACCTCTTGTCTCGTCTTGTACCCATCATTATGAGGGATAGATATCGATCAGGGCGAGGCTCGTTCTGGGCCATCGGGTGAGACGGAGGCCAATCCCTATCTCTTGGGCGAGACTAACCCTATCCCTCCGGGGTCGGGCGAGGCGGAATCTATCCCTTAGCCTTTGGGCGAGACCGAGCCCGCCCTATAGGCGTCGGGCGAGATGGAGATTAGCCTTGAGCCTTTGGGGCGAGGCAGGGTTATCCCACAAAGGCGTCGGGTGAGGCTGACCCCACCCCTCCGGGATCGGGCGAGACGGAACTCATCCCTCAGCCCTCGGGCGAGACCGAGCCCGCCCTCAAGGCGTCGGGTGAGACGGAGTTTATCCCTCGGCCCTCGGGCGAGACCGAGCCCGTCCCAAAGGTGTTGGGCGAGGCAGAACCGAACTCCTGTCACTCGAACAAGGGATGACATGGCGCCCTTATGCGTCCAGAAGTTTTTTACATTTGGTGGTTATTGGTTCCACCTCCTGGGGTACCCTGGTATTAGGTCCCCGACAGTAGCCCCCGAGACTCCAGGTGATTCGGGTAGAACCGCCTGGAGGGTGTTTTTTTTTTGATTTCGTTGAAGCTAATTTGCCGGAGGGTGCGCGCGAGCGCACCCGATGGGTGTAGCCCCCGAGCCCCCAGGTGACTCAAGTAGAGTCGCCCGGGGGTTTGTATCGGCCCCTTCGCGGGTAAGGCTGAAGGACTTAGTTTTACATCAACTGGGTGTTTCTGCCCTTGATGGCGGATCGTTTGCGGATTCCTTCTTAGTTGGGCCGGCCGGTGAGTCTCTGGGCCCTAGGTGGGCCAAAGAGAAAAGAACAGGCCTTTGTGGCTTGCGCTTCCCTGGTGGGTAGGGAGTCCGGATTTGTTTGGGGAAGGCGAACCGTCCGCCGAGATTTTTGGGGTGAGAGGATAGGGACTGCGGACGCGTGTCCCGCGATGTGATGCGGGGGCGCGCGTGGCAGGCCCGGAGATCGAGGCGGACGGTTGCCCTTCTCGTGTCCGTCGCCCCCTATAAAACCGCGGGGTTCGCCCCCAGGGTCCCGTATTTCGCTCCCCTTCCTTTGCGTTCTGAGACATCCACCGCCAATCTTCCCAGCCCCTCACGCCCGCATCGCCACCATCGACCGGCCTACGTTCGTGTTCCAGCCGCCATTAAGCTCGCGCCTGCCCTTCCCCCCTACTGCCTCAATGGAGTTGTGGGGCAGATCAAGCATCTCTTCCCGGCGTCTGGAGGGCCTCGTCCGTCGTGGCCTTCTCCGCCCACAATCCACCGTCCAGGAGTGGTTGCTTCCTGGCGACGAGGGTGAGCCGGTGCCGCCTGAAGGGTATGTCGTCTCTTTTGCCCTCTTCCATGAGCGGGGATTCGGGGTACCCGCGCATAGATTCCTTCGGGGGCTATTAGATTACTATGAGGTAGAGCTGCAGCATCTAACTCCCAATGGGATACAGCATATGGCAGCGTTTGTTGCCCTGTGCGAGGGTTTCCTAGGGATCGATCCCCATTTTGATCTGTGGCAGTATTTCTTTAGCGTTAGTCTGTCGAAGAGGAAGATTGGGGGGAAAGAAGTAGACGCGCCAATGGGGTGTGCCAGCATTCACCTGCGCCATACCCGGTCGAAGGGTTACCCATACATGCGTCTGGCCACATCCAACAAGGGATGGCATTCGCAGTGGTTTTATGTTAGGGATGATGCGAGTGCCCCCCTACCGAAGTACACCGGACGTCTTATTGTGGATGCTCCGGCGTCATGGGGCTAGGGCATCTAGGCTAAAGACAAGAAGCACATCTCCGACCTTCTCTCTGCCCTCCATGCCCTGAAGGGTCGGGGTGTAAAGGGGTCGGGGATTACCGGTGCCTACCACGCGAGGAGGGTGGCGCCACTGATGGCGCGTGTGCTTCCCCTGCATCGGATGATGCCAGGGATATCGTTCGAGGGAATAGTGCTCGTTGACGAGGCGCTCCCTTATTTGGAAGTGGCGCAGCGTGTCAAGGAGGCGACGGAGCCGACGAAGGACTCTGCCGGCATGGTCCTTGACATCGTGTATTCGGTGCCCGGGCATCCCCCAATGCGGCCGGAGCCTGGGTTCTTCGAATTCGTAAGCCCTCTTCTCCTGCACTCCTTTCTTTCTCCTGAATCTCCCTTTTTTAATACTTGCTTTTGTGATGTTGGGGCTAGCCGAGGGGGCTAGTCTTCAAGGATAGTCCGGCTCCACTGCCGAAGGACAGGGCTATGGCGGCGGCAAATTGACTCGCGGCCGAGCAGGACAAGAAAGCAAAGGAGGAGATGAAGAAGGCGAAATGGCTGAAGCAGGAGGCACGGGACCGGGGAGAGGACGTGAGCAGTGAGGATGATGACGATGATGATGATGACGACGACGATGATGAGGTAGCTGTCGACGTGGATTGGGGCGTCCTGGAGGATGAGGAAACACTGACAAGTGGCCACCCACCCGTGCAGGGGCCCTTCGCTTTTCACGCAGAGGGAAGTGAATCAATGAGGTCAGTGGAGGCCGGCGAGTCCGCCGCTTCGCACGGCGTGCCGGCCGAGGATCGGTGGATGGGGACGCCGGGCTTGCTGTCGCCGACCCTGAGGCGATCGTGGAGGGGGGTGGTACTGGAGCGGCGCCCGGCTTTGGTGCCGCGCCTCGTGATGTGATGGAGGGGAGCAGCTCCGGTGCTGCGCCTCGTGAGACGAGGGAGGGGGACGGCTCCGGTGCCGCGCCCGACAAGACGATGGGGGGGAGCGACTCCGGCGCCGCGCCCGACGAGATGAACCCCCCTGCCCCGGAGCAGGGGGCAGGCATGAAACGGTCCCGCCCGGACGAGTCAGGGCAGGGGTCTGGGGATCCGTCCCCAAAACGCTTCCGCCGGCCGAGGACGTCAACGTAAGCTCTTGACTCCTCTGTTTTCTTCTCTTTTTCATTTTTATTTTGACTTAACGGTTATTACCTTTGTGTAGGTTCTTGCGGACGGGTCACCCCCTGGGGCTGGCGCCCAAGAAGAGTCTCACCCTTCAAGCGGGACAGACAGCGTCGCCTGGAGTTACCCCTATTTCGGGCAGGGGTGGTGCCGACGTTGGGGCCGCGTTGGCCGAACCGACGGCGTCCATGGTGGCTCCCACGCCCGCGGAGGCTACTGAGCGAGCGGCTTCTTCCGTGGCGGGCATGGAAGAGCTGGCCGAGGACCGTATGCCACCGGTGATCGTGACTGCGCCGAGCCAAGATCAGCCAGGCGCGGTCGTGGTGGCACCCGAGGGCATGGTGCAATCCGCGCCGCCAGGTGCCCATGTGGATCCGCCCGTGGCGCCCGAAGCGGTCCAGACGGAGGAGGGTGCAGCCGGAGGGTCCTTGGGTGCAGCAGTGGTGCCACACAGGGTCAGGAGGGAGCTGCCACCGGCCCCTTTGTCGGGAGGAAGCCGCTCCCCTGCGCGGGGGGAGTCGCCGCTCCAGTGGATGGCTGCTCAGGACCTGACATCGGCTCTTTTCTCGCTCGATGATCATTCCAAGAGTATGGAGCGAGAGGGTCTTGACATCGGGATTTCGACCATGCTGAACGCCCTAGACCAGGCCAGAGGAGCCCTCCGTGAGATCGTTATCCCTACCTCTCAGGTATTTTCTGGACTTTCTTTTTTCTTTCTTCGTGTGTTTGTGGGTTCTCGCATTTCTGATATCAGTCTTCTTTAGATTCTTGTTGCTCATAGCTGGAAAAAATCCCAATTCCTCCGCGAGCAGAAGGCGGAGCGGGATCGCCTCTCTGAGGAGGCCCGGCTGCGAGCAAACATGGCCACCCAGCTTGCCATCATCCAGGAGCGGGAGGCCCAGGCGCGTCAGGATGTGGAGGAGGCACACGGGATGTTCGAGGACCTGTCGGCGAGGTCTAAGCTGGATGGAGAGGAGATTGCCAAACTCCAAAAAGAGCGAGACGAGCTGCTGCAGAGGAATGCCGCGGCCATTGAGAAGGCTGGCGAAATCCTGAATGAGCTGGAGATGGAGCGGGACCTCCGGCAGAAGGCCGAGAGTAGGGCCACAGCCCTCCAGCAGAAGGTGGACGAGGACGTCGAGGTGGTCCGCTCTCTCTGGGCGGAGCTTGATGACGCGGTGAAAGGAAAGTTGAGTGCCAAGAACGTCGCCACCAAGCTGGAGAAAGAGGCTGCCTATACGTGCAGGGCCCTTCAGGCAGAGAGCGATGAGCATGATCTTCTACAAGCTGCGGTCGGGGTGGTCCTTAATGCCCTAAATGTGACGGAGCCTGTGGAGACCAGCCCGCTCGCGGCTCGTGTCGGAGGTATCACGGCTCGGGTGGGCCAACTTGAGGAGAGTGCCTTTCACGCCGGGATTACCTAGGCCTTCACCGTCGCCCACGCCCATTATGAGAAGGAAATAAACCTGAGGGTGATGAGCGAAGGCTTTCCGTCCACCTACGAGGATGAAGAGCTGGAGGAAATGGAGAAGATGGTCGCTCCCCTTGCGAAGAACCTGGCAGACAGTCTGAAAGAAATGGTTCTCCCTTCGCGGGAGTAATTAGTCGAACAATTTTGAGAATAGCTTATATGTAATATGTGGACAAGTGTCGGTATTTTTCGAGTCTGGACGCCTTTCGTGCTTTTGCGTCTTAATTTCGTTTTGTTTGATTTTTTGCGATTTGATTTTTTACGGTCTTACCAATATGTTCCCCTGAATTATGCCGCTGATTATAATGTGAGGAGATTGAGGAGGTAGCCGTACCTTAACAGCCCCCGAGTAAGGTCCGACCCCCGCACCTGCCTGGGGTCGGGTGTTACTGGAGACCGGAATCGTGGTTTTGGTGACAATGGATGTCCTCGCAATAATCCCTACCCTGCCTTCCAACAGAAATCCCAACTGGGGACTCTATGGGCTCGGCAAGGTGGGGCCTTTGCCCCTGCATTGTTTGGCCCGAGCCCTCGAGCCTTGTTAGGGTCTGATGGGGGTCGGCCGTTATTTGCGTGTTACCTCGTCCTCGGTTTTCGCAATCGGAGGGGCTGAGTGAACGACACTTGCCTCGACGGCTTGAGTACCGCGCTCAACGAGCTCGCTAACGGGTACGTTCGTGTGGAATCCGGGTCCATCATTTGCTGATGGGATCGGCAGAGCCCTCTGGTGGCACTCCACAACTTCTTAACCCGCCTCTCGGCAGATGCCTGAGTCGTTCGATAAGCTCAGGGGGCCCGATGGCCTCTCCTCGATGGAGATTCTATGGGTTTGGCTCGAGGTTAGAATCGAACGAGAGAAGGTCGAGACGTCCCGGTTCGCTTCTGAGCGAGATCGGGCAAGGCCGCTGGGGCTTGTCTTGGTTATCTCTCCCTGGCCCTGTTCGGCGTGAGGCGGCCTCGAGCCCTTCGCGGGCCGACCTTCGAACCTCAGCCTGTGGTTGCCTATATCGGATAAGGCGACAGCCATTTCGTGATGCGACACGAATCATTGGGATGCAATTTTTTGCATATGAAATGTTTTGAATGCAAGATTTAATTGAAAATAAAAGCGGTAATGTTACCTTGGTGGTATGAGTGGCGGAAAAGCTCCTACCAGATGGGTTCGGGCCCTGACGTTTGTGACGAGGTTGGAAAAACCTGCGTAAGAATTGCTATTCTTTGTTTTTGTGTCTCGGTGACGATCCGAGCTGTTCGATTAACTTGGGCAACCTGACAGCTGTAGGCGGATCCCTCCGATCCCTTCTTTGGGAAAGGCGGACGTCGAAACTAGAGACGCGAGAGGCGTTTGAGCGTGATTTTTCTGGTGAACAGAAACATCGTAGCTCTCGGGGCGTAGAGTTTGCTAGTTCGTCCAGTTTTACTCAAAGCTTTGTGCCTATATATCGCGCCCTTAGTTTCAAGCGTACGGAGGGGTCGGGTGAAGAGGATGTCTGGATTGGTAGTCATCCTCGATAGCCCCCGAGTGATGTTCGCGCCCCTGCTATTTGACGGGGTCGGAATCTTGCGAACAAATTTTAACGCACAAAATGTGAAAGCTGAGAGGCTTATCTTTCTTTGGTCGTTCGTTCGTCGTGTCTTCTGGGCCGAACGGTCGACCCAGGAGATCTGAAGGGTCCCGTCATCAAGTCATCCGTGGTCCTTTCGCCTTTCCTTAGTTACTGCGCCTCCTCTTTAAATAGGGAGGGGGAGAGGAGTTCTCATCCCACCTCCCCTTCTGCCTCCGAGCCGCTATCTCTCCTTCTTCTTCCTTTCCGCCAAACGCATTCGTGCGTCGCGGTGGTTCCTGAGTGAGGAAGAGTAATGCCAGAGAGAGATAGAGAACTTACAACCTTGCTCGTGAGTCTGGTGCGTGATGTCGAGCCGGAGGTTATCCAACGTAGATGAGATGGTACGCGCGGCCCTTGGTGAGGAGTCGCTGCTGCTGAAGGAGAAAAGGCGTCGGTGGGCGTCGTACATTGTTGACTACGCCGTCGTTCGCTGCGCTCCTCCCTTGGCAGGAGGCGTTTCCTGCCCCTACGCCATTGTCAGGGTTATGGCTGGGGATGATGGCGTAGTCCCCAGACGCCATGACGGTGGCGTTGCTGCCGGGGTTGCGGCTGACGACGATGGCGTAGTCCCCGGACGCTCCGGCGGAGGCGTCATAGATGGTGGCGCCTTCGAGGATCCAGCGAAGATGTCGCCGATGGAGAGCGTGGTACGGCGCCCACAGTAGACGAGCTGGCCCGTGTACATGCCCTTGACGTCGCCGATGGAGAGCGTGGCACGGCGGCCGCAGTGGACGAACTGGCCCGTGTACATGCCCTCGACGTCGCCGATGGAGAGCGTGGCACGGCGGCCGCAGTGGACGAACTGGCCCATGTACATGCCCTCGACGTCGCCGATGGAGAGCGTGGTGCGGCGATCGTAGTAGCACTTGTGGTAGAGCTGAGCCGAGACTGTAATGAAATAACATTGTGGGGAAGCCCCCGAGTAAACAGTCTTCGGAGTATATTGTTCCTTTTTTGTAATGACATCGCTTTGTAAGTGGTGAATTCGTGCAAAAAATGAACAAAATTACATCCTTTGCTTGTGGCAAGTCATTTTAGCGCTTTCCAACTCTTCTCATGGTCTAAGTCATAGGAAGCTAGGAACGTGGGCAAACTAATTCTGATTGAACTGGTGAGCAAAGAGGTTGCAGCCGCTGGGGCGTGGGTGTCTCGCAGTCCTACCAGTTGTATTCAGAATTGGTTCCCATGGTCTTAGCCCTCGAGACTCATTTACGAGGCGAATGGAAAACTTATAGAATGTTTGTAAGTATAACATAGGGATTTTTTGCAATCGCGATACTTGTATTACACATAACATATGTTACGATCACATGCCAGCCCCCGAGTGAGGTCTGACCCCTCGCGATTTGTAGGGGTCAGAAATCACTAAGGATCGGGGTTCTGTTAAGACAAAAACTGATAAAGAAAAGTGTAAGATTATTTTAAGGATAGAAACGACGTAGCTGCTCAATGTTCCAGGCGTTGGTGAAGACCTCTCCTTTGATGGTTTTCAACCGGTAGGCGCCTGGGCGAAGTATTTCCGCGACGATGTAGGGCCCTTCCCAGGGCGGGGAGAGTTTGTGGCGATCCTTGTTGCTCTGCACAAGGCGGAGGACGAGGTCTCCGACGTTGAAGGCTCGACCCCGCACCCGTCGGCTGTGGTACCGCCGTAACGCTTGTTGGTACTTGGCTGAACGGAGGAGGGCGATGTCGCGGGCCTCATCCAGCTGGTCCATGGCGTCTTGGTGAGATGCCTCGGCTCCCTGTTCGTCATATGCTCTGATTCTTGGCGCTCCATAGTCAAGGTCCGTCGGGAGAACGACCTCGGAGCCGTAGATCATGAAAAAGGGTGTGTAGCCGGTGGCCCGGCTAGGAGTCATCCTTAGGCTCCAGAGCACAGCCGGGAGCTCAGCGAGCCAACGCGCGCCGAATTTGTTCAACCGGTTGAAAATTCTGGTTTTGAGGCCTTGAAGGAGCATGCCGTTTGCACGCTCGACCTGTCCGTTCGTCCGGGGGTGCGCGACGGCTGCCCAATCGATTCGGATGTGTTGTTCGTCACAGAAATGAACAAATTTCCTACAGGTGAACTGCGTGCCGTTGTCTGTGATGATGGAGTTTGGTACTCCAAAGCGATGGATGATGTCGAGAAAGAACAGCACAGCTTGCTCGGATTTGATTGTGGATATTGGCCGAGCTTCAATCCATTTTGTGAACTTGTCTATGGTGACAAGCAGGTGGGTAAAGCCTCCGGGTGCTTTTTTAAGTGGCCCAACCAGGTCAAGCCCCCAGACCGCGAAGGGCCACGTGATGGGGATCATCTGGAGAGCCTGGGCGGGGAGGTGTGTTTGCCGAGCATAGTATTGGCACCCTTCGCAGGTGCGTACAATTTGCTCGGCATCGGCTACTGCGGTGGGCCAATAGAAACCCTATCGGAATGCCTTCCCAACCAAGGTTCTTGGTGCGGCATGGTGTCCGCATGCCCCTCCGTGGATGTCGCTCAGTAGGAGTTTTCCCTGTTCGTTAGGGATGCAAAGTTGCAGAATTCCAATGTGACTTCATTTGTAGGGTTCGCCCTCTACAAGAACGAAGGATTTGGCGCGTCGTGCGAGCCGTCGGGCTTCTGTTTTGTCGGTTGGTAGAACGTCGTGGAGGAGATAGTCGATGTAAAGCGTTCTCCAGTCAGTGGGAGGATCGGACTCCATTGCTGGGTCTTCTTCAAGCTCCATGACCTCGGGGTCGGGAGGAACAGTTGGTGGATCGGCCTTGGGGGTCGGACTAGAAGGGCCATCGTCGGCCTGTTCCGACCCCGCGTAGCGTACCGAGGGCTTGTGTTGATCACTGGCAAAGACGCCTATTGGAACTGGCTCTCGGCTGGATGCCGCTTTTGCGAGTGTGTCGGCCGCTTCGTTGAGGCGCCTGGGGATATGATTGAGTTCGAGGCCGTCGAATTTGTCCTCCAGACGTCGGACCTCTTGACAGTATGCCTCCATCTTGGTATCATAGCAGCCTGACTCTTTCATGACCTGGTTGACGACCAGCTAAGAGTTGCCCCTGACGTCAAGGCGTCGGATGCCCAGCTCGATGGCGATTCGTAGGCCGTTGATGAGCGCTTCGTATTCTGTAGTATTGTTTGATGAGGGAAAATGAAGTCGAACCATGTACCTCATGTGGACCCCGAGGGGGGATACAAAGACTAGTCCTACTCCGGCGCCCTTCTTCATCAGCGATCCGTCGAAGTACATTATCCAGTACTCTTGATCGACGGCTGCTGGTGGCATCTGGACCTCGGTCCACTCCGCGATGATGTCAGTCAGTGCCTGAGATTTGATCGCCGTTCGGGGGACATAAGAGATGCCCTGATCCATCAGCTCGAGCACCCACTTTGCGGTTCTTCCCGTAGCATCATGGCTACGAACGACCTCGCCGAGGGGGAACGACGTCACTACTGTCACAGGGTGTGACTCGAAGTAGTGGCGTAGCTTCCTTTTGGTGATGAGGACAGTGTAGAGGAGTTTCTGGATCTGGGAGTAGCGGGTTTTGGAGTCGGATAACACCTCACTGATGAAATATACAGGGCGCTGTACCTTGAAGGCGTGCCCCTCTTCTTCTCGCTCTACTATTAAGGCGGAGCTAACCACTTGGGTGGTGGCCGAGATATATAATAGGAGAGATTCTCCATCGCATGGAGGAACTAGGACCGGCGGCTTAGTTAAAAATCGTTTAACCATGTCAAGTGCTTCCTGAGCCTCGGCTGTCCACTCGAAGCGGTCAGTTTTCTTCAGGAGTCGATAAAGGGGGAGTCCTCGTTCGCCGAGGCGTGAAATGAATCGACTGAGAGCGGCAAGGCACCCGGTGATCCGCTGAACCCCCTTTATGTTTTGGATCGGGCCCATCCTCGTGATGGCTGATATCTTCTCTGGGTTGGCTTCGATGCCACGCTCGGAGACAATAAAGCCGAGCAGCATGCCCCTCGGGACCCCGAAAACACATTTTTTGGGATTAAGCTTGATGCCGTTCGCCCGGAGTTTCGCAAAGGTACGTTCAAGGTCGGCGACAAGGTGGTCAGCTCGCTTGGATTTGACTACGATGTCGTCGACATAGGCCTCAACGGTTCGCCCGATGAGATCTCCGAAGCAACTAAGCATACAGCGCTGGTACGTTGCCCCAGCGTTCTTCAAACCAAACGGCATTGAAACGTAGCAAAATGATCCGAAGGGCGTGATAAAAGATGTCGCGAGCTGGTCGGACTCTCTCATCACGATCTGATGGTAGCCTGAGTATGCGTCCAGGAAACAGAGGGTTTCGCACCCCGAGGTGGAATCGACTATTTGGTCTATTCGTGGCAAAGGAAATGGATCCTTTGGACACGCTTTGTTGAGGCCAGTATAATCAACACACATTCTCCATTTCCCGCTCTTTTTCCGAACAAGTACAGGGTTTGCTAACCACTCTGGGTGGTATACTTCCTTGATGAATCCTGCGGCTAGTAGTTTGGCTATCTCCTCGCCGATGGCCCTGCGTTTCTCCTCGTTGAAGTGGCGCAGGCGTTGTTTCACCGGCTTGGAGCCCGGGAGGATTTGGAGAGTATGCTCGGCGACCTCCCTCGGGATGCCCGGCATATCCGAGGGTTTCCACGTAAAGATGTCCTTGTTGGCGCGGAGGAAGTCGATGAGCGCGCTTTCCTATGCGGAGGAGAGCGCGGTCCCGATTCGGACTTTTTTGCCCTTGGAGCTACTAGGATCCAAGAGCACGTCCCTAGAGCCCTCTGCCGATTCGAACGATCCGGACGACTTCTTTGCGTCGGGTGTCCCTTCAATGACCTCCTCCCTATGGGTGGCGAGCTCTTCGGATGCGATGACTGCGGATGCGTGTCCGTAGCATTCGACCTCGCACTCGTAAGCGCGCTGGAAGGAGGTGCCGATGGTGATGACCCCACGGGGGCCCGTCATCTTCAGTTTTAGGTACGTGTAATTGGGTACGGCCATGAACTTCGCGTAACATGGTCGCCCCAGAATGGCGTGGAAGGTCCCCGGGAACCCCACTACATCGAAGGTGAGGGTCTCAGTCCGGTAATTGGATTGATCCCCAAAAGTGATGGGTAGGTCAATCTGTCCTAGCGGCACGGCTTGCCTTCCTGGCACGACGCCATGGAAAGGTGCTCGGATGGGGCGGAGGCACGTTCGGTCGACGCCCATCTTGTCGAGCGTCTTGGCATACATGATGTTGAGGCCGCTGCCCCCATCCATCAGTACCTTGGTGAGCCGCTTTGGACCGACGATCGGGTCGACGACAAGCGGATACCTTCCCGGGTGTGGGATGGTATCCGGATGGTCGGTCCGGTCGAAGGTTATGGCGGATTCCGACCACCGGAGATAAGCTGGCATAGCCGGTCCAGCGGTATAGACCTCTCGACGTGCGACTTTCTGGCGGCGCCTGGAGTCATAGGCCGTTGATCCTCCAAAGATCATGAGGGCACCGGTCGGAGTTGGGAAGGTGTCGTCCTTCTCCTCCATGTCGTTAGTGGTGGGAACAGGCTCCTTCCCCTGCTCCTCCTTGTTCAGACCCCCGGCCAAGTATTTGCGCATAAGGTCGCATTCCTTGTATAGGTGCTTAGCTGGGAAGGCGTGGTTTGGGCATGGCCCCTCGAGCATTTTCTCGAAGTGGTTCGGAGTGCCCTCCGCGGGCTTCCGGCCACCTTTGCGGTCGGCAGCGGCCGCGAGCGAGTTGTCGCGCCGTTGCTTCTTATTTTTCCCTTTGGCGGGACGGTTGGAGGCGCCTTCGCTGGCGTCCTCGTCCCGCCTAGTTTTTCCGTCGGTGCGATCAAAGATGGCCCCGACTGCCTCTTCTCCAGAGGCGTGACTAGTGGCGATGTCCAGGAGTTCCTTGGTAGTTCGCGGGCCCCTGCGTCCTAGCTTGTGGACTAGGGATTCGCAGGTCGTTCCGAATAGAAAGGCTCCTATTACGTCGGCGTCGGCGACGTTCGGGAGCTCATTGCACTGTCGGGAAAAGCGCCGGATGTACCCGCGGAGGGTTTCATCGGCTTTCTGACGGTAGTTCTTGAGGTCCCATGGGTTTCCAGGGCGTTTGTACGTGCCCTAGAAATTACCCACGAAGATCTCAGTCAGATCCGCCCAACTCTGAATAGCATTGGACGGTAGGTGCTCTAGCCACGCTCGTGCTGAGTCGGCCAGGAACAGCGGGAGATTGCGAATAATGAAATTATCATCACTCGCACCACCGGCTTGACATGCAAGCCGATAGTCTTCAAGCCAAAGCCCGGGATTTGTTTCGCCAGAATATTTAGGAATGTTCATAGGCGGTCGATACCTTAGAGGGAACGCAGCGTTGAGGATGTGCCGGCCAAAGGCCTGAGGGCCTGGCAGGACGGGGCTTGGGCTTCGGTCCTCGTTGCTGTCGTAGCGCCCGCCACGTCAGGGATGATAGCCGCGGCGCGCTGCTTCTCCCTCGTCGCTGTGGGCATGTCTCCGAGCGTCGATGATGCTACGTACGTCGCGGCCACGGCCGAGGCGTTGATGTACAGGGACAACGGAGGGCTGCCCACCGGCTGGCGGTGTTTGGTGTACGGATGCGTCCTTGGTGGGACGCACTGAAGGCGCGCGCTGGCTGGTGTCGGGTTCGTGTCGTCGAGACAATGAACTTTCCGCCTGCTGCGCGGCTGCGCGCTCGAGCAACGTGCGAATCTCCCGATAAGCACGTCGATCCTCGGACGTCGCGGCCTCCGGGAGACCATGCAGCAAGGCGGTCGCTGCGGCGATGTTCTGGCTGGCTCGAGCAAAGTGAGGAAAGGCCCCATCGTCGGTGAGGATCCTTTGATGTACGGTGCGGGCTGTGGCGCGCGTGCGCCCCCCGTCTTTGCGGCGTTCAATCTCGCGATTGATGTCCGTGTATTCCTGTGCGAGCCCTTGCCCGGCCTCATCGATCTCTTGCTGACGAGCCCTTAGCTGCTCCATCCTCAGGTGAGATGGGGCTGTCCCCTCTTCCCTAGATCTGCTCTCAGGATTGTTTGTAGGGGTGGCCTCTTCCCTAGAGGCGCTTTCGACGTGACCCTCGAGGGTCTGCGTCATGTAGCATTCTTGGGAAGGGTGGTGGCTCCCCCTGCTGGAATCCGAGCTGGAGAGCGATACAGGCTCCTCATTGAGGAGCTCGTAGAGGGTCTTCGTATCCCGCTCAATCGCCCCCACGAACTCGATGTCTGTGGGTGGTTGAACCACACATAGCGCCAGAAGACGGCCAGCGGTTGCCGCAATGTTGCGGAGACCGAACAGAAATGCTATCGGGGCGCTCCATACGGACCCCTCCGAACACATGGTGGCGTTGTGAGAGGCCTTTTTGGGTGACGGGACTCTCCGGGAGTTGCCCGGTGGACCCTCAAGCCTGAGACGGCTGAGGTTGATGGAAGGGGGAGATCCGATGGCTGAGTGAGTCAGTGCCAGCTCTCCTTCTAGTGTGATGATGAAATCCAGGTCGCCGAAACGCACGTGTGCGCCCGAGGCCCAGGTGATTGCGTGGGTGGTCATCCGAGACCTGATTTGGAACGCGCAAAGCCCCCTACCTGGCGCGCCAACTGTCGGTGTTTCATACAAGCACCGGCAAATGAATTTATAGTAATGCGCGTTAGGCTCGGATGGTGCGCTAAAGGACACAGAATTTATACTGGTTCGGGCGGAACGTCCCTACGTCCAGTTTGTTGCTGCTTGTGTTATTAGCACCGTGAATGGTCTGTAGTAAGGGATACAAACTGCTGAGAGAGGGACTGGTCCCAAGTCTCTGATCGAAGGATTGGAAGGTAGTCAAGAGCTTCGTAGCTGCTTGAATGTGTGTATGAGTGCGTACTATTGTTTTTCCGTCCCTTTGATGGAGGATGCGCCTCCCCTTTTATAGATGAAGGGGCTGGCTTTACAAAGGTGAGGACTCTAGGATGCGTATTCTACTTAGGCTTGTGGCTTACGTCTATCCGATCAGGTCCTTCATCCTGATGAGTGCGAAGGAAGATAAGTGCTTACGATATTGTCGATGTCTCTGTAGGATGTCTGATTAGTCACAGCATGCTGCCCCCAGGGTATGGGTTGTAGTACAGTGGTTTTGACTTAAGAGCCTCCCCCCAGCCTTGCTCCACACGCCTTCTGGTTCCCATGATTCTTGTTGGGAGAATTCGGGGTCGGGGTCCGGTGTAGCGCCGTGGCCAAGGCTCTCTGACTGGGGGGACCTAAGGGGTCGGGAAGAGGGCCCTCTGCTCCCTCGGGTCCACAGCGTGGTGATGGAGTATCCGTCATTCGTGGAGATAGCAAATCCGTTCTTGGAGCGTAGCGGTTGTCGTATATCTTCGTTGGGTTCCGTGTCCCAGAGCTGAAGGCGGCGCCTACAACTCTACAGAGTGAGGTGCATGCACCTGTAATACCTTTTGGGCTCTGCGGCGCCTGGAAGGGTCTAAAGCATCAGTCCTGTTGTTCCCTGGCAGTTCTTTTCCTGTCAGGGCGCAGGGTATGGTCGTTGGAGCCATGGTTGACCCGAACCTCTTGTCTCGTCCTGTACCCATCATTATGAGGGATAGATATCGATCAGGGCGAGGCTCGTTCTGGGCCGTCGGGTGAGACGGAGGCCAATCCCTATCTCTTGGGCGAGACTAACCCTATCCCTCCAGGGTCGGGCGAGGCGGAATCTATCCCTTAGCCTTCGGGCGAGACCGAGCCCGCCCTATAGGCGTCGGGCGAGACGGAGATTAGCCTTGAGCCTTTGGGGCGAGGCAGGGTTATCCCACAAAGGCGTCGGGTGAGGCTGACCCCACCCCTCCGGGATCGGGCAAGACGGAACTCATCCCTCAGCCCTCGGGCGAGACCGAGCCCGTCCTCAAGGCGTCGGGCGAGACGGAGTTTATCCCTCGGCCCTCGGGCAAGACCGAGCCCGTCTCGAAGGTGTTGGGCGAGGCGGAACCGAACTCCTGTCACTCGAACAAGGGATGACATGGCGCCCTTATGCATCCAGAAGTTTTTTACATTTGGTGGTTATTGGTTCCACCTCCTAGGGTACCCTGGTATTAGGTCCCCGACAAGTAAGGAACAAAGCAAGATTGGTAGCACAAAGCTATACTCAAGTTGAAGGTCTTGACTTTGGAGAAACATATGCCCCGGTTGCTAGATTGGAAGCAATAAGAATCTTGCTAGCCTATGTTTGTGCTCACAACATCAAGCTCTATCAAATGGATGTTAAGAGTGCATTTCTTAATGGCTACATCAATGAAGAAGTATATGTTGAGCAACCTCCCGGTTTTGAAGATGATAAGAAGCCCAACCATGTATACAAGTTGAAGAAAGCTTTGTATGGTTTGAAGCAAGCACCTAGAGCATGGTATGAGAGATTGAGAGATTTCCTACTCTCTAAAGGGTTCACCATGGGCAAGGTTGACACCACTCTTTTCATCAAGAAGATTGGAAAAGATCTATTTGTATTGCAAATCTATGTTGATGACATCATATTTGGATCAACCAATCAAGAATTTTGTGATGAATTTGGAAAGATGATGGCTAATGAGTTTGAAATGTCCATGATTGGAGAATTGAGTTACTTCCTTAGTCTTCAAATCAAGCAATTGAAGAATGGTACATTTGTGAGTCAAGGCAAGTACATCAAGGACATGATCAAGAAGTTTGGCATGATTGATAGCAAAGTCATTAGCACACCAATGGAAACTAATGGCAACTTGGATAGTGATGCAAGTGGAAATATGGTGGATCAAAAGTTGTATCGGTCTATGATTGGAAGCCTACTCTATGTGACCACATCAAGGCCAGATGTCATGTTTAGTGTATGCATGTGTGCAAGATTTCAAGCCTCACCAAGAGAAAGTCATTTGAAGGCTACAAAGAGGATATTGAGGTACTTGAAGCATACACCAAATATTGGTTTGTGGTATCCCAAAGGAGCAAAGTTTGAGCTAGTTGGTTACTCCAACTCGGATTATGCGGGATGCAAGGTAGAAAGGAAGAGCACCTCAGGCACATGTCAATTGTTGGGAAGATCACTTGTTTCATGGTCATCAAAGAAGCAAAATAGTGTTGCATTATCAACCGCTGAAGCCAAATACAAATCCGCCGGTAGTTGTTGTGCACAAATACTTTGGATGAAGGCCACTTTGAGTGACTTTGGAATCAAGTTCAAGAAAGTGCCATTGCTATGTGACAATGAGAGTGCAATCAAGCTAACCAACAATCCGGTGCAACATGCAAGAACAAAGCACATTGATGTCCGCCACCATTTCATAAGAGATCACCAACAAAAAGGGAACATTTGCATTGAGAGTGTAGGAACCGAAGATCAACTTGCTGATATATTCACCAAGCCATTGGATGAGAAAAGGTTTTGCAAGCTAAGGAATGAGTTGAACATATTGGACTTCTCAAATATGTGTTGATGCACCCCACTCATATGACATGCCTCTCCTTCGATCAATCCAAGGTAAAAATTGATTGGCATGACATACATCCTTGTAAAGGACATGTTTAGTGCATCTAGTCATATTTTCAATTCTTTTAGAACCTTTCAAGTGGTTCTATTTTATTAGGCTCATTCATGGAAAACAAATGATTTTGATGTTTATATGGTATCACTATTGCTTCTATGTTTGTTTTGATCTAGTGATAGCATATGACATGTTTATGGGCTTGTAAACCTAGTGTTTAATCTAGAAAATGAACTATAAGTGTTTAACTCAACATGGTACAAGATAACCCTTATTTGGAGGTGTGAAGAAGCTTGTCCTTGGATCAAACCGAGTTAAATATCTTTGGGGAATAATCTAGAATTGAACCAAATTTGGGAAAATGACCCTCACCCCATTGATTGACATTGATAATCTCGACCCTACAAGTAATTCTATTTAGAACCTTTGTGGTCATTAATGACAAAGGGGGAGAGAAACAAAGATAAGGGGGAGAGATAAACAAAGATAAGAGGGAAAGATAAGAAGGAGAGAAACAAACATAAAGATATCTAGATATGTGACATAGGGGGAGAGATATAACAAAGGAAAGGGATCAACTAAAATTTTGAGCACACAAGTAGGGGGAGCAAGCTCATGAACTTGTATAGTGCATTTGAATGTGCATTTCATATGTTTGCTTGCACAAGTATTAAATTTACACATCCATGCTTGTGTGATAAATGTTAGTTGTAAGATTGAATGATGAAATGAAATCACTAGATAACTTTCATTTCTAAGTAATTCTTTATAAGTGATATCTTTTCAAAGTATGTTTCCAAGTGATATAGAACTAACCATGGTGCTAAGGATGGTAAATTGGTGCACTCCGATTGGTATCACGCTTCAAAGGTCCATCTATTATACCTTAGCATCATTTGGTAGACATTGACTCCTACATTTCCTATCTAAGCATATGTGCAAGCTATAATCCAAACTCTTAGCACATATGTAGGGGGAGCAATTGCTACCATTTAGGGTTCATGAAACTTGTCCATATCCTTTTACACTTGGTAAATATGCTTGGGCAAGCAACATGGATTCAATTGAATTTCAATTCATATCTTTGTATAAGGGTTGTCATCAATTACCAAAAAGGGGGAGATTGAAAGCTCTAGTTTGGTTTTGGTGAATTGATGAAACCCTAAGTGCTAACCTAGTTTATCAAGTGATCATGAGATAGGTAGCACACTTCAAGTGGATAAGCCAATGAAGATCATAACATCACAATGGTGATGACATGGCGATGATCAAGGGCTTAAACTTGAAAAGAAGAAAGAAAAACAAAAAGCTCAAGGCAAAGGTATAATTTGTAGGAGCTATTTTGTTTTGGTGATCAAGACACTTAGAGAGTGTGATCACATTTAGGTTTGATAGCCGTACTATTAAGAGGGGTGAAACTCGTATCGGAATACGGTTATCAAAGTGCCATTAGATGCTCTAACTCATTGCATATGCATTTACGATCTAGTGGAGTGCTAACATCCTTGAAAATATTTGTGAAAATATGCTAACACATGTGCACAAGGTGATACACTTGGTGGTTGGCACATTGGAGCAAGGGTGGAGAAGTTAGAAGTGAAAACAGAGCTGATGCTAGCGTCGGTCAAGTGACTAGATGCTGGATCCAAAAGCACCGGACGCTGACTGCCTACGTCCGATCATGTTGATTGGTGGTACAGAGGCTAGGGTTAACCACCGGACGCTAGGCTATGTCCAGTCAAGGTGGACCAGATGTGTCCGGTCGAGGAAAACTAGGTTTCGACCCTTACTGTACTCGACCGGACGCTAAGGCTCCAGCGTCCGGTCAGTTTCACCGGTGTGTCTGGTCAACTTTATAGCCGTTGAAAACTGATGAAAAATGTTTGAAGCTGGTGACACATGGCATCCATCAGTGGACCGGACGCTGAGTCTAGGGTTCGGTCAGTTGGACCGGAGCGTCCGGTCAGAGCACAGTGTGCCCAGTGAAGGGGTACAACGGCTCTATTTCATGGGGGCTTCTATTTAAGCCCCATGGCCAGCTGTGGCTCAGATCTTTGGCCATTTTTATTGACATAGCAACCTTGTGAGCCTAGCCAAAGTCCTCCCACTCATCTCCATCATTGATTCATCATCATAGTGAGATTGAGAGTGAATCCAAGTGCATTGCTTCAGTGATTGCATCTAGAGGCACTTGGTGTTTGTGTTTCGCTATAGATTTCGCTTGTTACTCTTGGTGGTTGCCGCCACCTAGATGGCTTGGAGCAGCGAGGATCATCGAGCAGAGGAGGTGATTGTCTCTGGCTCCGATCATGGTGATTGTGAGGGGTTCTTGACCTTTCCCCAGCGGAGCACCAAAAGGTACTCTAGTGAATTGCTCGTGGCTTGTGTGATCCTCATCTTGTGTTGGTTGTGCGGCACCCTATTGAGGGTTTGGTGTGTGAAGCCAATTAGCGCGTGAACCTCAAGTGAGTGAATTGCCACAATGAGGAGTAGCTTGCCGGCAAGCAAGTGAGCCTCGGTAAAAATCATTGTGTTCATCCTTTGATTCTGAGGTGATTGGTCTCCATTGTTATTCATCCTTGTGGTTGATTGGTTCACTCCTCTACATGGCGGTATAACTATCTTGATCACTCTCTTTACATTATCGCAAACTAGTTGGCAAGCTCTTTAGTGTAACTAGTTGTGAGAGCTTGCTTGCTTGGTTGGTGTGGCTCTTTAGTTAGTCTTTGAGAGCACACTAACATAGAGTAGTGTCATACCTCTTGTGTGAATCAACACTATCTAAACTAGAATTGTGGTAGGTGGCTTTCATTTTGAGTAGGCTAGCGCAACACTTGCTTCGCCTCATAATTGTCTAACCTTTTGTTAAGTGTTGTTGTAGAAATTTTTATTAGGCTATTCACCCCTCCTCTAGCCATTAGGACCTTTCATGCCTCTATAGCAATGTCCTCTAGGACATTTGGTGCCTTTGCCTCTATTTGCACAAATTTCTAGAAGTAGTGCTCTAGGGCTTCTCCTTGATTATGCTTGCATTGAAACAGGTCCATGGAAGTCAAGGATTCACTTGTGAACCCCTTGAAATTTGCTAGGATCTTGTCATGGAGGTCTTCCCATGAATAGATAGAACTTGGCCTTAGCATTGAATATCAGGCTAGCACAACGCCGTCTGCTGCAATGACAAAGGACTTGGCTAGCACCGCTTCATTTCCACCAGAAGAAGCTACTACTGCCTCAAAGCTCATGATGAATTGTTGTTGGTCTGATCTTCCACTGTGACAGGATCAAGATACCCAAGAGAGGGGGTGAATTGGGCTAATTCTAAATTTCTTTGCAATAATTAAGTCTTTTGATTAGCCTAATTAAACCCTTGTGCCTAGAAAGTGTATCTATTGATCTACCGCACAAAAGTTTAGCAACCTATGTTCCAATCCTACTCTAGCATGACAATTCTATGAATGTAAATGACAAGAATTGAATTGCTCAAAGTAAATGCTCAAAGTAAATAGAGAAGGAGGAATGCGGCGATGTTTTGCCAAGGTATCAGAGAGTCGCCACTCCCCACTAGTCCTCATTAGAGCACCCCGTGCAAGGGTGTAGCTCCCCCTTGATCCGTGCAAGGATTAAGTACTATCTATGGGTTGATTCTTCGACACTCCATCGTGGTGAATCACCCACAACCGCTCACAATTTGAGTTGGGTCATCCATAAGCTCCGCTGGATGATCACCAAACTCCCAATCACCACCAAGCCATCTAGGTCATGGCAATCACCAAGAGTAACAAGCACGAACTCTCACTTGACCATGACAAGCCTAATGAGAAGGGTGGATGCACACTTTGCTACTCTTGATCTCACTAATGAGGGCTCCCTTTGGGATTCTCAAATCTCAATCACCTCACTAGGACCTTGCTCTTCTTGGCACTCTCAAAGGTGTTTCTCAGCTGTTGGAATGAGCAAAACTACCCCCACACACGAATGGAGGAAGTATTTATAACCATGGCTGAAAAATGAACCGTTATGTGCCTCTACGGGGTGACCGGACGCTCCGATCAGTTCTCCTAGAACTCTAGTGTTTAAAATGTGACCAGACGCATTTGGTCGTGATTTCCCCTCTCTGGAACCTTACTATAGTTGACCGGATGCTGGGACTCAGTGTCCGATCACTTCACCTCTCAGCGTCTGGTCACTTCCAGATGACTTCACCTTGATCAAATGAACTGACCGGACTCTGCGCTAGCGTCCAGTCAAACCAAAGCTAGCATCCAGTCAGTATTTGTCCCTCCATTCACATCCAACTCTCGATCATACGTGAATGAAGTTTGCTCCAATGGATCTAAGGGCTTTTTAGGAGCTACCTAGTGCTAGGTTTAGCAAGTGTGCACCACACCTAACCCACTAGACTCACCTAGGTCAAGCTACCCATCCATACCCCTTTAATAGTACGGCCAAAGGAAAAATAAAGTCCTAAACTACTCTAAGTATCTCTTCAACTCCAATCGATACTTAGAACTAGTCCATCCTTAACCTTGTTGTCCATCATTTGAAAACCGAAACGATTTCCATCATAGGGGCATGACCACCATGATAGCCCAATCGATCTCCATTACCGTGACCTAACTTAGTTGCCTCTGCAAAACACACGTTAGTCATAGTAATCACGTATTGTCATTAATCCCTGAAACCCAACTAGGGGCCTAGATGCTTTCAATCTCCCCCTTTTTGGTGATTGATGACAATACCACCTTGAGTATGTGAAAGAGTTGAGGTTTTTAACATGCTTGGTTCATATAAGCTTTTGACAATAAGAACAAAAGAGTTAGGTAAGCTTATATGACCCAAGCCAACATGATGTACTCAAAAGATATGAAATAAGCATGAGTACAAGTACTAAAGCTCATTTGCATCAGAGTAAAATGCGGAAGCAAAGCAAATGAGCATAACACTAGTGATATGACATATAAAATATTCAAAGTAGAGAGCACACATATCAAATATCATGATCATGTAGATATCACTATCATATAAATATAGTTTGATGCATAAAAGTAAACACACGAATGCATAATAGTGTATCACACATAAAAACCAAATATAATAGAATACTAAGCTCCCCCTAGATAAGTAGTTGCTCCCCCTAAGTCTAACATACTCGATCCCTCTCCCCCTTTGGCGTCAAACACCAAAACCTAAGGGTTGGTCGGTGGGGCTATAACAGACGAGTCAGGCATTGAGGTATGAGTTGCAAGCTAGAACTATGTGCCATCATCATCTGACCCTGAGCTCTGAGCTATCTGACCCTGTATAGCTGGAAGCGATGCTAAAGCAGTCTAGGTTAGATTAGGGACTAGAGCGGTCATAGACTGTGCAGGTATCACTAAAGCAGGTAGCTCTGATGATGCAATAGAAGAAGGGAGCATCTCTATAGTCCCGGTAATAAGTGCAACTATAGAAGGACATGGGACATGTAAATATGGTGGAGTAGGATGCCCTATCAACTCACTGAAAGTCGCTCCAAGGCTCCTAGAGACTGAAGTATCTAGCACTAGCAGCGAAGAAGTCTGAGCCGGTGTGAAGCCCGTCTGAAGAGGTGTGAACTGTGGGGCTAGCACTGGCGAGGCAAACCACTAGGACACCTGCTCTATAGGTGAAGCAAACTATGTTGGTGGTGGTCCCCGACTTTGAAGCTCACTAGGCTATAAAGCTAGAGTCATAGAAGTGGTGGCAGGCTGACTAAGCTGGGGCAAAGGCTATGGCAGTGGGGCCCCAATAGCTGTCACTACATGCTACATAAACCAAGTAGCTGCTACTGCATGGAAGCTGCTGCTGATGCATGGCCTGCTGCTGCTGCTGGATAGCCTACTGCTATCGCTGGAACTCATCCTGCCTAGTCTAAAACTATGCAAATGTGGTAGTTGTCTCCTGAGCTAGGCGAGCCTGATCCTGCCTCATCCGCTCAAGTATGGCAAGTAGAGCAGGGTCTGTCTGTAGTGCAGGTGGAGCTAAACTAGAACTACTGGCCTCATGGTCATGTCACATGGAGGCATCTGAGGAATAGGCTGGTAGTCATCATTTGAGCTATCACTAGGGTCGCTCACGACAATCCCCTCTTGCTGAGCATCAAGCTGCTCCTCCTCTATAGCTACTATGCTCCTAATGGTCTCATCTTGCTGAGCTATAGTCTCTAGCACCTCTGGACGTTGACCCGGCTGGCTAAGTGTCCTCACTGCACTATGATGGATCATCTGAGTCATGTTGTATGCAGGGAACTCTGTAGTAGCACCACTTTACTCTGCCAACATCTCTGGTGGCCTCACAGTAACTGCCCTGTGGATTAGGAATGTAACCCAGGGAGCATATGGTAGCTGCCTATGACCCCTGAACCCCTCCACAATAGTATCATCCATCTCTGATAGAAGGAGATCCCAAAAGTCAAGCACTGTTTGTTGCATCAGAGAATTCAGTAACCATAACTATATGCGAGTCAAGCCCTCATGATACCCCATCCTTGGAAGCAGTGTCCTCCTCATAATGGCATCCAGCACTCTAGCTATAGGAGTGAGATCACTGGGTGTCCTGCTCGACCCCTCGCCAAATGGCTCTATAAAACAATGGTGGACTAGATCTGTAGGGGGCACAAGACCACTGTGAGGGTGTTTGGGAGGCACTGTCTATCCACTTTGTAGCACCTGGTTTTAAAGACAAAACCAGATACACACTATATGCGAGCCTAGGAAGTCAAATCTCACATATAGCCACAAATAAGGGTAATATCAAGAGACAATACTTATTACATAACGTATTAGTAAAAGGAAAATAACCTCAAAGTAAAGACATCGGATAGTTGACTCCGGTCTTTTGGCGAAGACTCCAAATCCACAGGGGCGACTGACTGGTTGACCACAAGCCTAACTCCTTTAGACTGGCAATCTGGTACCCATCCAGGATTTTTATCCAATGTATAGAAAAGTAAAACAAGCGTAAGTACATGTCATACTTAACAATTATATCATGGGGTTCATGAGGCTCAAAAGGCTGACACTTGTTTATTGCGATTAGCTTTAATAAATCATCTTTTTAAGCAATTGATTGGCAAAGAATTTATCATTTCCTTAAACACATGATCAGGTAAACATAAATAATGTATAGCATAAACAATTAATTATTAGTACCATTATCCATTAGTGATCATCTCTATTCCATAGGGGTCCAAGGTCACTCGTGACCGTGAGCATGATTGTTATAACAGTTTTACACTCTGTAGAGTTTGTACACTTTCACTGTGAGTCATGATTTACCCTTTTGCTTGAGGTGATCAGCCTCTTGACCCACTACCAAGGAAGGTTGGCAGGGTTCACTATGAAGCCTTTTAAAGGTTCGTCTAACAAGTTAGGGCCGTTAGGCATATGTGGCCCATCTCTAGGAGTGGCACGCGTGGGCATCGCAGCACGGTACACACATCTCAACAGGAAAGGAAACATACCCTCGTGCGCCATAAAGGTAACCACTAACAAGCTAGAAAAGGTCCTCATACTGAGCTAAAGCCAGAGCCATATAGCCCTCACAGCTGTACTATAAGTCCCGGATGATCGCTTACAGATAAGTCCTTAGGGAGAGGAATCTAAAGCATTTAGAAAGTAGCTAAACACTCTAGCCCCCTATTTCCATGTTGCTAAAAAGTCATATTTTAATGTTTATTGCATATACCATTAGTCAAGTTACAAGATCATGGTTTTGATTAAGCACTAGCGAAAATTACCCAATGCAATATCTCAAAGGTTTAAAGGTACAAGATATCAAATATCTAGGATATCCTTATTAGCAACAAGGTAGACACATGCAATATGAATTAAGTGATCAAATGTGAATAGGTAACAAGGATGGTCCCATGCTATACTTGCCTTACACACCGATCCTTCGGTAAGCTTTAATCTTCACGTCCTTCTTCTTCTTCTGGATCACCACGTACATTTCAAAAGCATTTTAACCATTTTGACTTTTCAATTAAAACCACTCAACCAATACAATAAAATGCAATGGCATGTATGCATCAAACCTGTTGCTACCTTATGATGAATTTTAAATTAATGAAAATTTTTATTTTCCTATATTTCATGAGCACAAAAATTCCAATTTAAATCATTTTAACTCTATTTCAAAAGAGGCAAATTTTAGGGTGTTATAATTCTACCCCCCTTAAGATGAATCTTGTCCTTGAGATTCAGAAGACGTCGACTAAGAGATGGGAATACTCCATCCTTGGATTCTTCTTTACTTCCTCGTGCAGTTCTATCGTCTTGATAAAGATCCACTTTACTTTGCATACCTGTCGCCCTTGCTCTAAGTAACTTGCCTAACTAATTCCAAAACTTTGACAGGTACCTTGGACAACTCTCAGGTAATCCCTAACCACTAGGCCATAATTCTCTTTTCTCATATGTTCACCTTTCAATAAGGCTTCCTTAACTTCTTGGTCAGAAATGAAATCTACCACCAATCTTCAAAACATTAATGATCCCAGTGAAGTTGCTCGAACTAGGAACACAAGTCTTAATCCTTAGTGTCACCCGAACCTCCTTAGCACAATTCTTCGTTGCTAAGGGCATCGGCCATGACTTCGCTTCTTGAAGTGATAGCACTTTTCCAAGTCATAATCAATCTCATTCCAACGAGGATATCACAAGCTCAAGGACTAACTCGGTGAAGATGTCCTATATACTCTTGTGATCCTCCTAGATGTCACTTTTACTTTCAAGAAGATGGTACTTCTATGCTCTACAATGGATAGCTCCAGATAACATGTTAAGTAGTTCAACTCAAGCTTCCTTAGTTGGCTTAATGAACAAGCCACTACTTTTCTTCTCGTATAATGACACATCCCACACCTTCACAAGATGCATTATAGTGGATATAAAGCTCTTGTCCTAATCTGACAAAGCTAATACCTAGATTTTTACGTTAACCTCTTCTTGGATTTCTTCAAACACTTGGCTGAGGTCTCTTGATCCGAACTAACTTAAAAGCTTCTCCGGTAACTTTATCAACATCTTGCTGGTCTTGGATAAACCTTTCTTGGACTTATAACCAAACCTCATTGAAACTCTAAGTTCCTCTTAAATCTTTGGATACCACCATGCTTCCACTGCGCAAACCAGAACGTAGGACACTTCATTTTGCAAATTCTTCAACTTGGCTACCCCCTTAAAATAAGGTAAAGTAGGGGATACCAAAGTATAGCTTGCATCATCTTGTGATTGAAGTCTACTGTTGTCTAGAAATTCCTCATGACTTTTGATTGTCCAAAACCAAAGATATGAACCGATAAAGACAGGCTGCTCCAAAGACGGGATAGGAAAAATAGAAGAAAACCATAACCCAACTATTTATTTCATTAATCCTTATACCTTAGGCCTATAAACTAAATGAAATTGTGGGAACACCCAACAAGATCATTGCAATCATTACAAAGATGCAAAACCAGCATAAACATAATGACAAATCAACAAAGCACTTAAAAATGCACAACTCAATCATTAACTCAACTTGCGATACTATCGTTTTTATTACATAAGGGGCACAACTCCTATCCTTAACTAAGGATCTTGGATAGTCTAGCATAACTTCTTCATTCATCAATTTCACCAAATGCTTCTTTTAGGTTGGTTATCACTGACACTTTCTGGTAATAGTCCAGTAGTGATCTGACTCTGGCTACTTCCTTGGTGTAATTGTTGATTCTTCTATGGGCAAGATTTAACATAATGTCCTTCCTGCTGGCAATGACAACACTTTCTCTTAGCTGGATCATTTGTGATGTCATACTCCACATAGTTGTTGCTTAGAGTATTGTCGGCTTGCTGATTCTGTAAGTTCATCTTTGTTTGACTAGATCACTTTTTAGCTCGCTTGATCTTTCGAGGTTGAAACTCCATGTAGGTGATTGTCCACCCATCTATGCATACCTCATGTGGAAAGAGTGGAGTAACCTTAGCTTGAGAAACTTCCAATTCTTTAGAGTCTGAGTTTAACTGACTAGGGATTGGAGCTGGAAGTGACGATGCAATAGAACTCGAATGTTGATTGCTTCTTGATTCTGACTCTGGTGAGACCTCCTTTCTCTCCTTATCCACATTGTCCTCAGGTATAGGCTGAATACCTTCATACTCAATTCTTTCCCTTGATGGTGTTGTTAGAAGCATAGAACGCTGGGCATACTTGATCACTCCTTTACATGCAAACATCCATCCCATTCCAAGAATAACATCAATGTCCACTAACTCTAATACAATAAGGTTTGCTTCAAATTTTACTCCTTTGATGTTAAGACTAACTCTTGGGCATTTGTGGTTTGCCTTCATTTCTCCTCCTAGGGACTTAACTATCACTGGTTTCCTCATTGGAAGCATAGTTATCTTATGTTCCTTTACGTATGCACTAGAGATAAATAAATGTGATGCACTGGGATCAAACAGCACTGTGGTGAAAGCTAAGTTTACTAGAATGATACCATACACAACCTCCTTAGCTCCATGAGTGGTTGTCATATCCACATTTTTCAATCTTCCTTGGATGTAGTTTCTCTTTGCTTTACTTCTTTGCTCCTATTTCTTCAAGACCTTCTGTTCTTGCTTCGGCTGTGGTTGATCCTGGCATTCATGTGCCGTCCTTCCAACATCTTCGTTGGACTTCATATCCTTCCAAGCTTCTATTACTTGTCTCTTCATTGGTCCCTTTGGTATGTTGGTTTGACCTTGTGGCAAGCACTGTTGAAAACTTCTTGGCTGATTCATTCCTTCTGGTGCTTGTTGTTGCATAGCTACATGCTTCTCCTTATCGAATGCATAGTTATCTTATGTTCCTTTACGTATGCACTAGAGATAAATGAATGTGATGCACTGGGATCAAACAACACTATGGTGGAAGCTAAGTTTACTGGAATGATACCATACACAACCTCCTTAGCTCCATGAGTGGTCGTCATATCCACATTATTCAATCTTCCATGGATGTAGTGATGAGGACATGGCACCTTCGGATACAAACAATGATTATAAGGTGCGCTCGTTCCTATATTTGCATAGTGGCTTTGGTTATAATTCACTTGATTCCACATGTACAGGTCATTATTTGATTGTAGGTTAAAATGTGTTTCATAATGGAAGTTCACCAAAGTTGAACTTTCAGTTCGTCGGCAGCACGACAGTGCCTCATTGGGAAGGCCATAACTCATCCATCCGCAGTGCGATCGAGGTCAATAAGCACTTGATGGAAAGCTTGTTTGATAAGCTTTCAAATGGATCTAGTTCCATCTCAATATCACATCGGCAAGGCCTCCAAATCACCAATATATTCTATCACTATTTCTGTCGGGAGCTACACTATCGTCATAGGCTTGTTAGACATCCTTAGGACCCAGGCCCAAGTTGGAGCATGCCCCAAGAAGATGGAGAACACCTAAGAGATGGCCTTGGACGTCCTCCCCCTTGGCCACCACCTTAGGAGGCCAGCAAGGACGTCCAAGCCAAGCCAGAGGCCCAGTCCAATCCAAGTTCGAGTCTGCCTCGGCCGTCAGGACCAGTCTACAATAAAATGGACGCCCAGGACGCATCTGAACTCCGTTTTTTATGATCCACATATGGATGGAAAGATAATTTCATAAGGAAACCAATGGAAGTGGTCCCACATCAAAATTCCATTAGAATCAATGGGAATCGTCGAAACAAATTGACATCCAGAATCTGTCACGGCGCTACGTCGTCGTCTTTTGGGCCGTTGGGCCTTGTAACGTGTTGGGACACCTTTAGGACGTGAAGAGGGATCCTTGGATATCCCTTAGGCTATATAATCAGAAGCCACCACCTACTTTAGGTTTTGGGTTTTGCTTAGATTATTCTGTCAAGAAACAGTTTCGCCGTTCTTCAGTTTCTGAGACCCCAACTCGTGAGATTAACCTTTCATCTGCAATTTGGTTGTGTTCTTTCTTGTTCTTGTTTGTGTTCTTCGTTGTGCAGGCAGAGATTAGCCTTCTTAGCGAGGTCAACCTGGTCCATGACTTGGTTGATAACTAGAGGAGCTGTGGTGCTAAGATTGCAGGGTTCGATCTTTCGATCTAAAGCGGTGTGTCATTCTCCGCCACAACGATAGTTACCATCACCTGACGGAAGATCGAGATCCCCGTCTACATTAAGTGGTATCAAAGCTAAGGTATACTATCAGGTTCACTTTTATTCCCTAGTTTGAGAGTTTCGCATTCGCCCTATAGTCCAGTGCCATACTTTTATTTCCTATCCTAGAACCTTCCGCGCCATAGCCTTTGCATATTTCAGTTTCAGATTCCATTGTTGAGTTTGTGTCCTAGGTCAAAGTCTTGTTGCTGGTTTAGATTGTGTTCTTTTCTAGTTTGTGTTGATCCCTCCACCCGCTGCTATTCCGTATCACCATCGGTTTGCATCTTGTGTCCACTAAAACCCTTATTCGAGCAGCTTCCTTAAAACAGTCATAACTTTTGCATCCGAACTCGAAACGGGGAAAATTTTATATCTACGGAGAACGCCAGAAAATTTTAGATCTATTTCATCTTAGCATAGCTGTGTTCGCAAAAATTAGATTTGCGAAATTCGATTAGGAAAATTGAGTTTCTGGGCCCACAAGTTTTGGTATGCTTTTTAGAGCACAGTCCTAATTTTCTATAGGCCACATCTTTTATTCAATTGAGCTCAAATTTTTTGTGGTTTATTCTTGTGTGCTCCTTGCTGAGAAAAAAATATCAAAAGAGCAAAAGCAAGAAAAAAAAGATTGGACAAAAAAAATAAAAGAAAAAAAATAGTAAAAGAGAATAGAAGATATCGAAAAGGAGCACATAAGGAACACTCAATAGCTCTATTGTTTGTGGTATCTTTTGCCTTGTTCATATCCGTTGCTACCTTTAATACTTGGTTCCTTTCATCCTTGTTTCCTCTCTTGTTTATCACAACTAGTGATAGAAACACGTATAGGCCAGCAACTAGGACAAGTGCTCTGGACATTTATTCAATATTGCTGTCTGTCACTGACTTGTGTGCCACATATACATATTTGTTCTTTTGCGTGCCTCCCAAGCTCCACATATACTTCAGATCAGTATAGAAAAAGACCCTTGCAATCTTGGTACCACTGCCTCACAGGTATCATGAACTAGCCGCCGATTGTACCGTCACTACTTGCGTTGGTAAGAACTTTGTAAGAGCTTGGTAAGATGCTTTCACTTGCTATGAAAAGTGACACCACTGCAACCACATAGTCATTTGGTAGGGATAACTTTCACCGTTTGTTCTTTGTTTTTGTGTTTATAATGATAGGTTGTTCGTATCCACCGACTTATGATGGTATATTTGCTGATGAGTACATGGAGTGGGAAATTGCCATCGATAACATATTTGCTACTCGCTTTATGTGTCCAAGGAGGAAGGTAAAAAATACAGCTAGTGTTTTGCGACATTCTGCTTTATCTTGGTGGGAGTCTTTAGATCTTTCTAATAAACCTCAAACTTGGAATGATATGAAACTCCTTATGCGAGAAACCTTTGTTAATCCACCTCCTGTTTTGACTTCATATGATGAGGTGCACCATTTAGAGGAAGAGTCTGTTGTTATTCCTCTTGCTATTACTAACCTTCTGCAGGATAATGTATATAAGCGAGAGGATGACATGGAAGAAAATGAGGAGCTCACAACCTCATATGCAAATTCAGAACCATCACTTCACAGTGCACCTATTACTCCTACTGAGAACACAGGTAATGCCCATGGTGCTACACTCACGAAAGGTGAAAATTGTCTTAATGTACTAAAATTTTCCCCAAACCATGCTATCATAGAGCAATTGTTAGTGGAACCCTCTCTTGATTTATCTTTGTCCCATGATAATTTGCTTGATGTTCCTTGTGATAAAGATGAATTAGTTGATGATGCTTTAGTTTTCCATGTTTTGGAACCAATTACTTATGCTGAACATAAACGTTTGCTTCCCATTGCTACCAAAAATAGAAAAGAAATTGCTGTATTCTTCAAATACTTTGGGTTATATTGAGTTTGATACTTTATATGCTCTTAGTAGTTTAGAAGAGAAACTTAAATGTGTTGAATTGTCATGGTTGTCTACTTGTACATATCACTTTATTGGCAAATATAATTGTAAAGGAGAGTATATGGTGCATTGTGTCTATATTTGTTCAACTCTGAAATCTCCTTTCATTGTGCAAAAATATGATCAACTAGAGGGCACCAATAGCGATAATGTTGTCATGTCAAAATCCCCAAGTTTTGTAATGAGGCAACAGGTTAAATTTCAAGAAGGGGAGCAATGTTGGCTACTACCGACAACTTGTCCACCAGCTAAGCTCAAACCGAGAACGGTTTGTTGTCAAGAAGGGGAGGATGATGAGGACATGGCACCTTCGGATACGAACAATGATTATAAGGTGCGCTCGTTCCTATATTTGCATAGTGGCTTTGGTTATAATTCACTTGGTTCCACATGTACATGTCACTATTTGATTGTAGGTTCAAATGTGTTTCATGATGGAAGTTCATCAAAGTTGAACTTTCGGTTCATCGGCAGCACGACAGTGCCTCATTGGGAAGGCCATAACTCATCCATCCGCAGTGCGATCGAGGTCAATGAGCACTTGATGGAAAGCTTGTTTGATAAGCTTTCAAATAGATCTAGTTCCATCTCAATATCACATCGGCAAGGCCTCCAAATCACCAATATATTCTGTCGCTATTTCTATCGGGAGCTACACTGTTGTCATGGGCTTGTTAGACATCCTTAGGACCCAGGTCCAAGTTGGAGCACGCCCCAAGAAGATGGAGAACACCTAAGAGATGGCCTTGGACGTCCTCCTCCTTGGCCACCACCTTAGGAGGCCAGCAAGGACGTCCAAGCCAAGCCAGAGGCCCAGTCCAATCCGAGTTCGAGTCTGCCTCGGCCGTCAGGACCAGTCTGCAATAAAATGGACGCCCAGGACGCATCCGAACTCCGTTTTTTATGATCCACATATGGATGGAAAGATAATTTCATAAGGAAACCAATGGAAGTGATCCCACATCAAAATTCCATTAGAATCAATGGGAATCGTCGAAACAAATTGACATCCAGAATCTGTCACGGCGCTACGTCGTCGTCTTTTGGGCCGTTGGGCCTTGTAACGTGTTGGGACACCTTTAGGACGTGAAGAGGGATCCTTGGATATCCCTTAGGCTATATAATCAGAAGCCACCACCTACTTTAGGTTTTGGGTTTTGCTTAGATTATTCTGTCAAGAAACAGTTTCGCCGTTCTTCAGTTTCTGAGACCCCAACTCGTGAGATTAACCTTTCATCTGCAATTTGGTTGTGTTCTTTCTTGTTCTTGTTTGTGTTCTTCGTTGTGCAGGCAGAGATTAGCCTTCTTAGCGAGGTCAACCTGGTCCATGACTTGGTTGATAACTAGAGGAGCTGTGGTGCTAAGATTGCAGGGTTCGATCTTTCGATCTAAAGCGGTGTGTCATTCTCCGCCACAACGATAGTTACCATCACCTGACGGAAGATCGAGATCCCCGTCTACATTAAGTGGTATCAAAGCTAAGGTATACTATCAGGTTCACTTTTATTCCCTAGTTTGAGAGTTTCGCATTCGCCCTATAGTCCAGTGCCATACTTTTATTTCCTATCCTAGAACCTTCCGCGCCATAGCCTTTGCATATTTCAGTTTCAGATTCCATTGTTGAGTTTGTGTCCTAGGTCAAAGTCTTGTTGCTGGTTTAGATTGTGTTCTTTTCTAGTTTGTGTTGATCCCTCCACCCGCTGCTATTCCGTATCACCATCGGTTTGCATCTTGTGTCCACTAAAACCCTTATTCGAGCAGCTTCCTTAAAACAGTCATAACTTTTGCATCCGAACTCGAAACGGGGAAAATTTTATATCTACGGAGAACGCCAGAAAATTTTAGATCTATTTCATCTTAGCATAGCTGTGTTCGCAAAAATTAGATTTGCGAAATTCGATTAGGAAAATTGAGTTTCTGGGCCCACAAGTTTTGGTATGCTTTTTAGAGCACAGTCCTAATTTTCTATAGGCCACATCTTTTATTCAATTGAGCTCAAATTTTTTGTGGTTTATTCTTGTGTGCTCCTTGCTGAGAAAAAAATATCAAAAGAGCAAAAGCAAGAAAAAAAAGATTGGACAAAAAAAATAAAAGAAAAAAAATAGTAAAAGAGAATAGAAGATATCGAAAAGGAGCACATAAGGAACACTCAATAGCTCTATTGTTTGTGGTATCTTTTGCCTTGTTCATATCCGTTGCTACCTTTAATACTTGGTTCCTTTCATCCTTGTTTCCTCTCTTGTTTATCACAACTAGTGATAGAAACACGTATAGGCCAGCAACTAGGACAAGTGCTCTGGACATTTATTCAATATTGCTGTCTGTCACTGACTTGTGTGCCACATATACATATTTGTTCTTTTGCGTGCCTCCCAAGCTCCACATATACTTCAGATCAGTATAGAAAAAGACCCTTGCAATCTTGGTACCACTGCCTCACAGGTATCATGAACTAGCCGCCGATTGTACCGTCACTACTTGCGTTGGTAAGAACTTTGTAAGAGCTTGGTAAGATGCTTTCACTTGCTATGAAAAGTGACACCACTGCAACCACATAGTCATTTGGTAGGGATAACTTTCACCGTTTGTTCTTTGTTTTTGTGTTTATAATGATAGGTTGTTCGTATCCACCGACTTATGATGGTATATTTGCTGATGAGTACATGGAGTGGGAAATTGCCATCGATAACATATTTGCTACTCGCTTTATGTGTCCAAGGAGGAAGGTAAAAAATACAGCTAGTGTTTTGCGACATTCTGCTTTATCTTGGTGGGAGTCTTTAGATCTTTCTAATAAACCTCAAACTTGGAATGATATGAAACTCCTTATGCGAGAAACCTTTGTTAATCCACCTCCTGTTTTGACTTCATATGATGAGGTGCACCATTTAGAGGAAGAGTCTGTTGTTATTCCTCTTGCTATTACTAACCTTCTGCAGGATAATGTATATAAGCGAGAGGATGACATGGAAGAAAATGAGGAGCTCACAACCTCATATGCAAATTCAGAACCATCACTTCACAGTGCACCTATTACTCCTACTGAGAACACAGGTAATGCCCATGGTGCTACACTCACGAAAGGTGAAAATTGTCTTAATGTACTAAAATTTTCCCCAAACCATGCTATCATAGAGCAATTGTTAGTGGAACCCTCTCTTGATTTATCTTTGTCCCATGATAATTTGCTTGATGTTCCTTGTGATAAAGATGAATTAGTTGATGATGCTTTAGTTTTCCATGTTTTGGAACCAATTACTTATGCTGAACATAAACGTTTGCTTCCCATTGCTACCAAAAATAGAAAAGAAATTGCTGTATTCTTCAAATACTTTGGGTTATATTGAGTTTGATACTTTATATGCTCTTAGTAGTTTAGAAGAGAAACTTAAATGTGTTGAATTGTCATGGTTGTCTACTTGTACATATCACTTTATTGGCAAATATAATTGTAAAGGAGAGTATATGGTGCATTGTGTCTATATTTGTTCAACTCTGAAATCTCCTTTCATTGTGCAAAAATATGATCAACTAGAGGGCACCAATAGCGATAATGTTGTCATGTCAAAATCCCCAAGTTTTGTAATGAGGCAACAGGTTAAATTTCAAGAAGGGGAGCAATGTTGGCTACTACCGACAACTTGTCCACCAGCTAAGCTCAAACCGAGAACGGTTTGTTGTCAAGAAGGGGAGGATGATGAGGACATGGCACCTTCGGATACGAACAATGATTATAAGGTGCGCTCGTTCCTATATTTGCATAGTGGCTTTGGTTATAATTCACTTGGTTCCACATGTACATGTCACTATTTGATTGTAGGTTCAAATGTGTTTCATGATGGAAGTTCATCAAAGTTGAACTTTCGGTTCATCGGCAGCACGACAGTGCCTCATTGGGAAGGCCATAACTCATCCATCCGCAGTGCGATCGAGGTCAATGAGCACTTGATGGAAAGCTTGTTTGATAAGCTTTCAAATAGATCTAGTTCCATCTCAATATCACATCGGCAAGGCTTCCAAATCACCAATATATTCTGTCGCTATTTCTATCGGGAGCTACACTGTTGTCATGGGCTTGTTAGACATCCTTAGGACCCAGGTCCAAGTTGGAGCACGCCCCAAGAAGATGGAGAACACCTAAGAGATGGCCTTGGACGTCCTCCTCCTTAGCCACCACCTTAGGAGGCCAGCAAGGACGTCCAAGCCAAGCCAGAGGCCCAGTCCAATCCGAGTTCGAGTCTGCCTCGGCCGTCAGGACCAGTCTGCAATAAAATGGACGCCCAGGACGCATCCGAACTCCGTTTTTTATGATCCACATATGGATGGAAAGATAATTTCATAAGGAAACCAATGGAAGTGGTCCCACATCAAAATTCCATTAGAATCAATGGGAATCGTCGAAACAAATTGACGTCCAGAATCTGTCACGGTGCTACGTCGTCGTCTTTTGGGCCGTTGGGCCTTGTAACGTGTTGGGACACCTTTAGGACGTGAAGAGGGATCCTTGGACATCCCTTAGGCTATATAATCAGGAGCCACCACCTACTTTAGGTTTTGGGTTTTGCTTAGATTATTCTGTCAAGAAACAGTTTCGCCGTTCTTCGGTTTGTGAGACCCCAACTCGTGAGATTAACCTTTCATCTGCAATTTGGTTGCGTTCTTTCTTGTTCTATCTTGTGTTCTTTGTTGTGCAGGCAGAGATTAGCCTTCTTAACGAGGTCAACCTGGTCCATGACTTGGTTGATAACCAGAGGAGCTATGGTGCTAAGATTGCAGGGTTCGATCTTTCGATCTGAAGCGGTGTGTCACTCTCCACCACAACGATAGTTACCATCACCTGACGGAAGATCGAGATCTCCGTCTATATTAAGTGGTATCAAAGCTAAGGTATACCGTCAGGTTCACTTTTATTCCCTAGTTTGAGAGTTTCGCATTCGCCCTATAGTCCAGTGCCATACTTTTATTTCCTATCCTAGAACCTTCCGCGCCATAGCCTTTGCATATTTCAGTTTCAGGTTCCATTGTTGAGTTTGTGTCCTAGGTCAAAGTCTTGTTGCTGGTTTAGATTGTGTTCTTTTCTAGTTTGTGTTGATCCCTCCACCCGCTGCTATTCCGTATCACCATCGGTTTGCATCTTGTGTCCACTAAAACCCTTATTCGAGCAGCTTCCTTAAAACAGTCATAACTTTTGCATCCGAACTCGAAACGGGGAAAATTTTATATCTACGGAGAACGCCAGAAAATTTTAGATCTATTTTATCTTAGCATAGCTATGTTCACAAAAATTAGATTTGCGAAATTCGATTAGGAAAATTGAGTTTCTGGGCCCACAAGTTTTGGTATGCTTTTTTAGAGCACAGTCCTAATTTTCTATAGGCCACATCTTTTATTCAATTGAGCTCAAATTTTTTGTGGTTTATTCTTGTGTGCTCCTTGCTGAGAAAAAAATATCAAAAGAGCAAAAGCAAGAAAAAAAAGATTGGACAAAAAAAAATAAAAGAAAAAAAATTGTAAAAGAGAATAGAAGATATCGAAAAGGAGCACATAAGGAACACTCAATAGCTCTATTGTTTGTGGTATCTTTTGCCTTGTTCATATCTGTTGCTACCTTTAATACTTGGTTCCTTTCATCCTTGTTTCCTCTCTTGTTTATCACAACTAGTGATAGAAACACGTATAGGCCAGCAACTAGGACAAGTGCTCTGGACATTTATTCAATATTGCTGTCTGTCACTGACTTGTGTGCCACATATACATATTTGTTCTTTTGCGTGCCTCCCAAGCTCCACATATACTTCAGATCAGTATAGAAAAAGACCCTTGCAATCTCGGTACCACTGCCTCATAGGTATCACGAACTAGCCAACGGTTGTACTGCCACTGCTTGCGTTGGTAAGAACTTTGTAAGAGCTTGGTAAGATGCTTTCACTTGCTGTGAAAAGTGACACCACTGCAACCACATAGTCATTTGGTAGGGATAACTTTCACCGTTTGTTCTTTGTTTTTGTGTTTACAATGATAGGTTGTTCGTATCCACCGACTTATGATGGTATATTTGCTGATGAGTACATGGAGTGGGAAATTGCCATCGATAACATATTTGCTACTTGCTTTATGTGTCCAAGGAGGAAGGTAAAAAATACAGCTAGTGTTTTGCGACATTCTGCTTTATCTTGGTGGGAGTCTTTAGATCCTTCTAATAAACCTCAAACTTGGAATGATATGAAACTCCTTATGTGAGAAAACTTTGTTAATCCACCTCCTGTTTTGACTTCATATGATGAGGTGCACCATTTAGAGGAAGAGTCTGTTGTTATTCCTCTTGCTATGACTAACCTTCTGCAGGATAATGTATATAAGCAAGAGGATGACATGGAAGAAAATGAGGAGCTCACAACCTCATATGCAAATTCAGAACCATCACTTCACAGTGCACCTATTACTCCTGCTGAGAACATAGGTGATGCCCATGGTGCTACACTCACGAAAGGTGAAAATTGTCTTAATGTACTAAATTTTTCCCCAAACCATGCTATCATAGAGCAATTGTTAGTGGAACCCTCTCTTGATTTATCTTTGTCCCATGATAATTTGCTTGATGTTCCTTGTGATAAAGATGAATTAGTTGATGATGCTTCAGTTTTCCATGTTTTGGAACCAATTACTTATGCTGAACATAAACGTTTGCTTCCCATTGCTACCGAAAAAAAGAAAAGAAATTATTGTATTCTTCAAATACTTTGGGTTATATTGAGTTTGATACTTTATATGCTCTTAGTAGTTTAGAAGAGAAACTTAAATGTGTTGAATTGTCATGGTTGTCTACTTGTACATATCACTTTATTGGCAAATATAATTGTAAAGGAGAGTATATGGTGCATCGTGTCTATATTTGTTCAACTCTGAAATCTCCTTTCATTGTGCAAAAATATGATCAACTAGAGGGCACCAATAGCGATAATGTTGTCATGTCGAAATCCCCAAGTTTTGTAATGAGGCAACAGGTTAAATTTCAAGAAGGGGAGCAATGTTGGCTACTACCGACAACTTGTCCACCAGCTAAGCTCAAACCGAGGACGGTTTGTTGTCAAGAAGGGGGGGATGATGAGGACATGGCACCTTCGGATACGAACAATGATTATAAGGTGCGCTCGTTCGTATATTTGCATAGTGGCTTTGGTTATAATTCACTTGGTTCCACATGTACATGTCACTATTTGATTGTAGGTTCAAATGTGTTTCATGATGGAAGTTCATCAAAGTTGAACTTTCGGTTCATCGGCAGCACGACAGTGCCTCATTGGGAAGGCCATAACTCATCCATCCGCAGTGCGATCGAGGTCAATGAGCACTTGATGGAAAGCTTGTTTGATAAGCTTTCAAATAGATCTAGTTCCATCTCAATATCACATCGGCAAGGCCTCCAAATCACCAATATATTCTGTCGCTATTTTTGTCGGGAGCTACACTGTCGTCATGGGCTTGTTAGACATCCTTAAGACCCAGGCCCAAGTTGGAGCATGCCCCAAGAAGATGGAGAACACCTAAGAGATGGCCTTGGACGTCCTCCTCCTTGGCCACCACCTTAGGAGGCCAGCAAGGACGTCCAAGCCAAGCCAGAGGCCCAGTCCAATCCGAGTTCGAGTCTGCCTCGGCCGTCAGGACCAGTCTGCAATAAAACGGACGCCCAGGACGCATCCAAACTCTGTTTTTTATGATCCACATATGGATGGAAAGATAATTTCATAAGGAAACCAATGGAAGTGGTCCCACATCAAAATTCCATTAGAATCAATGGGAATTGTCGAAACAAATTGACGTCCAGAATCTGTCATGGCGCTACGTCGTCGTCTTTTGGGCCATTGGGCCTTGTAACGTGTTGGGACACCTTTAGGACGTGAAGAGGGATCCTTGGACGTCCCTTAGGCTATATAATCAGGAGCCACCACCTACTTTAGGTTTTAGGTTTTGCTTAGATTATTCTGTCAAGAAAGTGTTTCACCGTTCTTCGGTTTGTGAGACCCCAACTCGTGAGATTAACCTTTCATCTGCAATTTGGTTGCGTTCTTTCTTGTTCTTGCTTGTGTTCTTCGTTGTGCAGGCAGAGATTAGCCTTCTTAGCAAGGTCAACCTAGTCCATGACTTGGTTGATAACCAGAGGAGCTGTGGTGCTAAGATTGCAGGGTTCGATCTTTTGATCTGAAGCCGAATCGGTGTGTCATTCTCCGCCACAACGATAGTTACCATCAACTGACAGAAGATCGGGATCCCCGTCTACATTATGTAGTTTCTCTTTGCTTTACTTCCTTGCTCCTATTTCTTCTAGACCTTCTGTTCTTGCTTCGACTGTGGTTGATCCTAGCATTCATGTGTCGTCCTTCCAACATCTTCGTTGGACTTCATATCTTTCCAAGCTTCTGTTACTTGTCTCTTCATTGGTCCCTTTGGTATGTTGGTTTGACCTTGTGGCAAGCACTGTTGAAAACTTCTAGGCTGATTCATTCCTTCTGGTGCTTGTTGTTGCACAGCTACAAGCTTCTCCTCGTCGAATGCAGTCAAGGACAACGTAGCTTAGTCCTCCTGATCTCTGATGCTGGTGGTCTCATCATTACAACCCATCTATATAAACAAAGATAGAGGATTGAGAATAGAGACAGTTTTCATAACAGACAGAGGCTGAAGTGAGCATAAATTTTAGCAAATAACAAGGTTGGAGAGAAAACAAAAACTAAGTAAGATAAAAGTATGCTAAAACATCCAGTTCTATCTAGGCTTGCGTCCTACAGATAGCATTGCTCTCATACCACTTTGTAGCACCCGATTTTAAAGACAAAACCAGATACACACTATATGTGAGCCCAGGAAGTCAAATCTCACATATAGCCACAAATAAGGGTAATATCAAGAGGCAATACGTATTACATAATGTATTAGTAAAAGGAAAATAACCTTAGAGTAAAGACAGCGGATAGTTGACCCCGATCTTCTGGCGAAGACTCTAAATCCATAGGGACGATTGACTCGTTGACCACAAGCCTAACTCCTTCAGACTGGCAATCTGGTACCCATCCAGGATTTTTATCCAATGTATAAAAAAGTAAAACAAGCGTAAGTACATGTCGTACTTAACAATTATATCATGGGGTTCATGAGGCTCAAAAGGCTAACACTTGTTTACTGTGATTAGCTTTAATAGATCATCTTTTTAAGCAATTGAGTGGCAAAGATTTTATCATTCCCATAAACACATGATCAGGTAAACATGAATAATGTATAGCATAAACAATTAATTATTAGTACCATTATTCATTATTGATCATCTCTATTCCATGAGAGTCCAAGGTCGCTCGTGACCGTGAGCACGACTATTATAACAGTTTTACACTCTGCAAAGTTCGTACACTTTCACTGTGAGTCGTGATTTACCCTTTCACCTGAGGTGATCATCCTCTTGACTCGCTACTAAGGAAGGTCAGTAGGGTTCACTATGAAGCCTTTCAAAGGTTCGTCTAACAAGTTAGGGTCGCTAGGCGTATGTGGCCCATCTCTAGGAGTGGCACGCGTGGGCATCATAGCACGGTACACACATCCTAGCAGGAAAGGAAACATACCCTCGTGCGTCATAAAGGTAACCACTAACAAGCTAGAAAAGGTCCTCTTACTGAGCTAAAGCCAGAGCCATATAGCCCTCATAGCTGTACTGTAAGTCTCGAATGATCGCTTATAGATAAGTCCTTAGGGAGAGGAATCTGAAGCATTTAGAAAGTAGCTAAACACTCCAGCCCTCTGTTTCCATGTTGCTAAAAAGTCATATTTTAATGTTTATTGCCTATACCATTAGTCAAGTTACAAGATCATGGTTTTGATTAAGCACTAGCGAAAATTACCCAATGCAATATCCCAAAGGTTTCTAGGTACAAGATATCAAATATCTAGGATATCCTTATTGGCAACAAGGTAGACACATGCAACATGAATTAAGTGATCAAATGTGAATAGGTAACAAGGATGGTCCCATGCTATACTTGCCTTACACACCGATCCTTCGGTAAGCTTTAATCTTCACGTCCTTCTTCTTCTTCTGGATCACCACGTATATCTCACCGACTGGACGTAATTCGTAGAACACCACACAAACATCCATATACATACATGCATAGCATACATTTGCATCTATATCAGAACAGTACACCAATCATAGAAAAATAAGTAAAAGAGATTGAAATACGATTCTACGCATCTCTACGAACACACAGTCGTGAGAAGCACTCTAATCGGAGCTATGGTTTAAAAGTTACAACTACCAAGAGATTTGCTTAATACGTGGAAAAGAAAACTATAGGCTTTATTTATGTTAACCATATGAATTCATATACAAAAGATATTTTATAAACAATATGGATCGAATTAAGTCATTTTTAGATTTAAATTATAAAACAAAAGTAAAACAAATCATATTTTATGTATAAAACCTAGTTGTATAACCATTAATCAAGATATATAAACGCGTAGAAAACATAAATACAGTCCTAACGCAATATGAACGGGTCAAATCGGACTTAAAACGCAAAAGTTACGCATGAAATAAGGTGCAATGGCATTTTTGTAAATAACTTGAACTCATTTTTGAATTAAAACAATTAAAAATCTGAATTTAAATGGATTTTGGACTGCGCTCACTAATTTTGGTTGGCGTATTACCACGGTGATGGTGACTGGATCTCGGACGAACGGAGGAAGGGGCAGAGGGGAGGGCTCGGCTTGGTCTTTATAGGCGGGCGGGGCTGTAGTAGATGGAAGGGAGCAGGGCGCAGTGATTACGGGGCTTTCCATGCAGGTGCGGCGGGCCGACAGCTTGCCGTGGAAGCAGCACCATCGCCGGGCGAAGAAAGGAAAGAGCGGGGAAGAAAGGAAAGGAAGAAGGCAGGCATGGCGCTAACGGGCGGGACCCGTGGGGCAGTGAGCGAGAAGGGGGGCGGCTTGCAGGCATGGGTGCTGAAGGCCAAAACGGCTGCAGCGCCGAGCTGAGCGGGCCGCCAAGCTGGGCCAGTGCGCGGGAGGAGGAAAAGAGCGGAGCTGTGCAGTACTGGGCCATCAGCAGCGGGCCGCGTGCGGGGAAGAGGAGCGTACTAGGCCAAGGGGAGGATGAAAAGGGAGGGGCAGCTGGGCCGAGCATGGGAGGGGGAAGAGCAGGCCGAAGGGGGAAAACGTGGGCCTCCGAGCCAAAATGAGAGAGGAGTTTTTCTTCTTTTTCCAAATCCTTCTTTTCTTAATTCAAAACAATTTCAAATACGAACCAAATCGAGTATAAATACGATTCAAAGTACACTTTTTAGTTCAAACATAAATGAACCAATTTTGGGTAAGTTTTCCGAGAATAACTTTTTAAATTCTTTTATTTTTTTCTAATTTTCTTTTCTTTCTTTTCTTTTATTTCAAAGCCATTTTTAATTTCTTTCAAAAGCATTTTAACCATTTTGACTTTTCAATTAAAACCACTCAACCAATACAATAAAATGCAATGGCATGTATGCATCAAACCTGTTGCTACCTTATGATGAATTTAAAATTAATGAAAATTTTTATTTTCCTATATTTCATTAGCATAAAAATTCCAATTTAAATCATTTTAACTCTATTTTAAAAGAGGCAAATTTTAGGGTGCTACAATTCTACCCCCCCCCTTAAGATGAATCTCGTCCTCGAGATTCGGAAGACGTCGACTAAGAGATGGGAATACTCCAACCTTGAATTCTTCTTTACTTACTCGTGCAGTTCCATCATCTTGATAAAGATCCACTTTACTTTGCATACCTATCGCCCTTACTCCGAGTAACTTGCCTAACTAATTCCAAAACTTTGACAGGTGCCTTGAACAACTCTCAAGTAATCCCTAACCACTAGGCCATAATTCTCTTTTCTCATATGTTCAGCTTTCAATAAGGCTTCCTTAACTTCTTGGTCCAAAATGAAATCTACCACCAATCTTCAAAACATTAATGATCCCAGTGAAGTTGCTCGAACTGGGAACACAAGTCTTAATCCTTAGTGTCACCCGAACCTCCTTAGCACAATCCTTCATTGCTAAGGGCATCAGCCATGACTTCGCTTCTTGAAGTGATAGCACTTTTCCAAGTCATAATCAATCTCATTCCAACGAGGATATCACAAGCTCAAGGACTAACTTGGTGAAGATGTCCTATATACTCTTGTGATCCTCCTAGATGTCACTTTTACTTTCAAGAAGATGGTACTTCTATGCTCTACAATGGATAGCTCCAGATAACATGTTAAGTAGTCCAACTAAAGCTTCCTTAGTTGGCTTAATGAATAAGCCACTACTTTTCTTCTCATATAATGACACATCCCACACCTTCACAAGATGCATTATAGTGGATATAAAGCTCTTGTCCTGATTTGACAAAGCTAATACCTAGATTTTTATGTTAACCTCTTCTTGGATTTCTTCAAACACTTGGCTAAGGTCTCTTGATCCGAACTAACTTAAAAGCTTCTCCGGTAACTTTATCAACATCTTGTTGGTCTTGGATAAACCTTTCTTGGACTTCTAACCAAACCTCATTGAAACTCTAAGTTCCTCTTGAATCTTTGGGTACCACCATGCTTCTGCTGCGCAAACCAGAACATAGGACACTTCATTTTGCAAATTCTTCAACTTGGCTACCCCTAAAATAAGGTAAAGTAGGGCATACCAAAGTATAGCTTGCATCATCTTGTGATTGAAGTCTACTGTTGTCCAGAAATTCCTCATGACTTTTGATCATCCAAAATCAAAGATATGAACCGATAAAGACAGGCAACTCCAAAGACGGGATAGAAAAAACAGAAGAAAACCATAACCCAACTATTTATTTCATTAATCCTTATACCTTAGGCCTATAAACTAAATGAAATTGTGGGAACACCCAACAAGATCATTGCAATCATTACAAAGATGCAAAACAAGCATAAACATAATGACAAATCAACAAAGCACTTAAAAATGCACAACTCAATCATTAACTCAACTTGCGATACTATCGTTTTTATTACATAAGGGGCACAACTCCTATCCTTAACTAAGGATCTTGGATAGTCTAGCATAACTTCTTCATTCATCAATTTCACCAAATGCTTCTTTTAGGTTGGTTATCACAGACACTTTCTGGTAATAGTCCAGTAGTGATCTGACTCTAGCTACTTCCTTGGTGTAATTGTTGATTCTTCTATGGGCAGGATTTAACATAATGTCCTTCCTGCTGGCAATGACAACACTTTCTCTTAGCTGGATCATTTGTGATGTCATACTCCGCATAGTTGTTGCTTAGAGTATTGTCGGCTTGCTGATTCTGTAAGTTCATCTTTGTTTGACTAGATCACTTTTTAGCTCGCTTGATCTTTTAGGGTTGAAACTCCATGTAGGTGATTGTCCACCCATCTATGCATACCTCATGTGGAAAGAGTGGAGTAACCTTAGCTTGAGAAACTTCCAATTCTTTAGAGTCTGAGTTTAACTGACTAGGGATTGGAGCTAGATGTGACGATGCAATAGAACTCAAATGTTGATTGCTTCCTGATTCTAACTCTGGTGAGACCTCCTTTCTCTCCTTATCCACATTGTCCTCAGGTATAGGCTGAATACCTTCATACTCAATTCTTTCCCTTGACGGTGTTGTTAGAAGCACAAAATGCTGGGCATACTTGATCACTCCTTTACATGCAGACATCCATCCCATTCCAAGAATAACATCAATGTCCACTAACTCTAATACAATAAGGTTTGCTTCAAATTTTACTCCTTTGATGTTAAGACTAACTCTTGGGCATTTGCGGTTTGCCTTCATTTCTCCTCCTAGGGACTTAACTATCACTGGTTTCCTTATTGGAAGCATAGTTATCTTATGTTCCTTTACGTATGCACTAGAGATAAATGAATGTGATGCACTGGGATCAAACAGCACTGTGGTGGAAGCTGAGTTTACTGGAATGATACCATACACAACCTCCTTAGCTCCATGAGTGGTCGTCATATCCACATTTTTCAATCTTCCTTGGATGTAGTTTCTCTTTGCTTTACTTCTTTACTCCTATTTCTTCAAGACCTTCTGTTCTTGCTTTGGCTATGGTTGATCCTGGCATTCATGTGCTGTCCTTCCAACATCTTCGTTGGACTTCATATCCTTCCAAGCTTCTATTACTTGTCTCTTCATTGGTCCCTTTGGTATGTTGGTTTGACCTTGTGGCATGCACCGATGAAAACTTCTAGGCTGATTCATTCCTTCTGGTGCTTGTTGTTGCATAGCTACAAGCTTCTCCTTATCAAATGCAGTCAAGGACAATGTAGCTTGGTCCTCCTGATCTTTGATGCTGGTGCTCTCCTCATTACAACCCATCTATATAAATGAAGATAGAGGATTTGAGAATAGAGACAAAGTTTTCATAACAGACAGAGACTGAAGTGAGCATAAATTTTAGCAAATAACAAGGTTGGAGAGAAAACAAGAAATAAGCAAGATAAAAGCATGCTAAAACGTCCAGTTCTATCTAGGCTTGCGTCCTACAGTTAGCATTGCTCTGTTATCACTTTGTAGGACCCGGTTTTAAAGACAAAACCAGATACACACTATATGTGAGCCCAGGAAGTCAAATCTCACATAAAGCCACAAATAAGGGTAATATCAAGAGACAATACTTATTACATAACGTATTAGTAAAAGGAAAATAACCTCAGAGTAAAGACAGCGGATAGTTGACTCCGGTCTTCTAGCAAAGACTCCAAATCCATAGGGACGACTGACTGGTTGACCACAAGCCTAACTCCTTCAGACTGGCAATCTGGTACCCATCTAGGATTTTTATCCAATGTATAAAAAAGTAAAACAAGCGTAAGTACATGTCGTACTTAACAATTATATCATGGGGTTCATGAGGCTCAAAAGGCTAACACTTGTTTACTACAATTAGCTTTCATAGATCATCTTTTTAAGCAATTGAGTGGCAAAGAATTTATCATTCCCACAAACACATGATCAGGTAAACATGAATAATGTATAGCATAAACAATTAATTATTAGTACCATTATTCATTAGTGAACATCTCTATTCCATGAGGGTCTAAGGTCGCTCGTGACTGTGAGTACGACTGCTATAACAGTTTTACACTCTGTAGAGTTTGTACACTTTCACTGTGAGTCGTGATTTACCCTTTCGCCTGAGGTGATCATCCTCTTGACTCACTACCAAGGAAGGTCGGTAGGGTTCACTATGAAGCCTTTCAAAGGTTTGTCTAACAAGTTAGGGTCGCTAGGCGTATGTGGCCCATCTCTAGGAGTGGCACGTGTGGGCATCATAGCACGGTACACACATCCTAGTAGGAAAGGAAATATACCCTCGTGCACCATAAAGGTAACCACTAACAAGCTAGAAAAGGTCCTCATACTGAGCTAAAGCCAGAGCCATATAGCCCTCACAGCTGTACTATAAGTCCCGGATGATCGCTTACAGATAAGTCCTTAGGGACAGGAATCTAAAGCATTTAGAAAGTAGCTAAACACTCCAGCCCCTTATTTCCATGTTGCTAAAAAGTCATATTTTAATGTTTATTGCATATACCATTAGTCAAGTTACAAGATCATGGTTTTGATTAAGCACTAGCGAAAATTACCCAATGCAATATACCAAAGGTTTTAAGGTACAAGATATCAAATATCTAGGATATCCTTATTGGCAACAAGGTAGACACATACAATATGAATTAAGTGATCAAATGTGAATAGGTAACAAGGATGGTCCCATGCTATACTTGCCTTACACACCGATCCTTCGGTAAGCTTTAATCTTCACGTCCTTCTTCTTCTTCTGGATCACCATGTATATCTCACTGACTGGACGTAATTCGTAGAACACCACACAAACATCCATATACATACATTCATAGCATACATTTGCATCTATATTAGAACAGTACACCAATCATAGAACAATAAGTAAAAGAGATTGAAATACGATTCTACGCATCTCTACGAACACACAGTCGCGAGAAGCACTCTAATTGGAGCTATGGTTGAAAAGTTACAACTACCGAGAGATTTGCTTAATACGTGGAAAAGAAAACTATAGGCTTTATTTATGTTAACCATATGAATTCATATACAAAAGATATTTTATAAACAATATGGATCGAATTAAGTCATTTTTAGATTTAAATTATAAAACAAAAGTAAAACAAATCATATTTTATCTATAAAACCTAGTTGCATAACCATTAATCAAGATATGATTTAAACCATGTTATTTCAGAAATAACAATATAGTAAACGCTATTACTAATGAGTAGATCCTGTCGTTATGAATCCAACGCAACTTGAACGGACTATTTCGGAGTTAAAATGAATAAGTTACAATTTAAACAAGTTTTCATATAGTTAAACAATAAATTAAATCTACCCATGAATTTCAAGTGTTGAAAACATTCCTAACAATTGTATAAACATGTAGAAAATGTAAATACAGTCCTAACGCAATTTGAACGGGTCAAATCGGACTTAAAACGCAAAAGTTACGCATGAAATAAGGTGCAATGGCATTTCTGTAAATAACTTGAACTCATTTTTGAATTAAAACAATTACAAATCTGAATTTAAATGGATTTTGGACTGCGCTCACTAATTTTGGTTGGCGTATTACCGTGGTGATGGTGACTGGAGCTCGGACGAACGGAGGAAGGGGCAGAGGGGAGGGCTCGGCTCGGTCTTTATAGGCGGGTGAGGCTGCGGTAGATGGAAGGGAGCAGGGCGCAGTGATTACAGGGCTTTCCATGTAGGTGCGGCGGGCCGACAGCTTGCCATGGAAGCAGCACCATCGTCGGGCAAAGGAAGGAAAGAGCGTGGAAGAAAGGAAAGGAAGAAGGCAGGCGCGGCGCTAACAGGCGGGACCCGTGGGGCAGTGAGGGAGAAGGGGGCAGCTTGCAGGCGTGGGCGCTGAAGACCAAAACAGCTACAGCACCGAGCTCATTTTTGAAAAACTCGAACTCATTTCTGTAAATAACTCGAACTCATTTTTTAATTAAAACAATTAAAAATCTAAATTTAAATGGATTTTGGACTGCGCTCACTAATTCTGGAAACTACAGGGGCTTAAACAGAAGAAAACAGGACATAAAAGAAATCATTTTGAACTGATTTGAATTGCGGGTTGATTCTCCGATAACAGGCGGGCTATTCTACAAAATGGTGCGGCTTGACTGTAGTTTGACCGCATTGCTGACCGGGCAGCCACGTGGCAGTCTGTGGTTGGCGCGGTGTGCCACGCGTGCGGTGGACGCGGTGCGTTGGCGCCGTAGACCACGTCCACGAGGCCACGGTGGACCAGTTACATAACCATCCGGTGGATCGAATCTTTGCCGTCCATGCAAGATCCAATGGTGAGAGGTGCACGGGACGAACTCTAGCGGCTGCACCGCATCACCGGCGAGCCCGCCATGGTCGACGGCTAAAGATCTCGCCGATGTGGTGTTCTAGCGCACGAAACATCGAATAGAAGGCATGGGAAGGTGAAGAATCTCACCGCGAGTCCAACGACGGTGGTCGCGGTGTCCGGGAAGTCTCCGAGGTGAGTCGTCGATGGTGGCCACGGCTGGAGAGAGAGAGAGGGCGCGGGTGAGATGAATCGAAGCAAATCAAGGCCAAACCAAAGAATTGACGGTACCTAAGGCTTTGGGGGAACACGGTGGAGCTTCGAGGCGCGTCAGCGATGAGGTTCGAGGCACTGGTTGGCATATTACCGCGGTGATGGTGACTGGAGCTCGGACGAACGGAGGAAGGGGCAGAGGGGAGGGCTCGGCTCGGTCTTTATAGGTGGGCGGGGCTGTGGTAGATGGAAGGGAGCAGGGTGCAGTGATTATGGGGCTTTCCATGCAGGTGCGGCGGGCCGACAGCTTGCCATGGAAGCAGCACCATCGCTGGGCGAAGGAAGGAAAGAGCGGGGAAGAAAGAAAAGGAAGAAGGTAGGTGCGGCGCTGATGGGCAGGACCCATGGGGCAGTGAGGGAGAAGGGGGCGGCTTGCGAGCATGGGCGCTGAAGGCCAAAACGGCTGCAGCGCCGAGCTGAGCCGGCCGCCAAGCTAGGCCAGTGCGCAGGAGGAGGAAAAGAGCAGAGCTGTGCAGTACTGGGCCGCCAACAGCGGGCCGCGTGCGGGGAAGAGGAGCGGAGCAGGCCAAGGGGAGGAGGAAAAGGGAGGGGCAGCTGGGCCGAGCGTGGGAGGGGGAAGAGCGGGCCAAAGGGGTAAAACGTGGGCCTCTGAGCCAAAATGAGAGAGGAGTTTTTCTTCTTTTTCAAATCCTTTTTCTTTTCTTAATTCAAAACAATTTCAAATACGAACCAAATCGAGTATAAATACGATTCAAAGTACACTTTTTAGTTCAAACATAAATGAACCAATTTTGGGTAAGTTTTCCGAGAATAACTTTTTAAATTCTTTTATTTTTTTCTAATTTTCTTTTCTTTCTTTTCTTTTATTTCAAAGCCATTTTTAATTTCATTTCAAAAGAATTTTAACCATTTTGACTTTTCAATTAAAACCACTCAACCAATACAATAAAATGGAATGGCATGTATGCATCAAACCTGTTGCTACCTTATGATGAATTTAAAATTAATGAAAATTTTTATTTTCCTATATTTCGTTAGCACAAAAATTCCAATTTAAATCATTTTAACTCTATTTCAAAAGAGGCAAATTTTAGGGTGTTAGAAAACCTCATGTAGCCGGACCCACTGCTCCTGAAGTTTGAGTATCTCTCTGACCCTAGTGCTCATTAGCCTGTAATCTCTGCTTCTGAATGCAAAGTGTATAAATCTGTGTTGTGTGTCAATCTAGAGTGTAGCATAGAACTGACGGACCCAAGATGGAACATATAAGCCTATCCGTCCAAGTAAATCTATCAGCCCTGGTAGGTAAGCTAGGTAAGGGCGAATATGCTCTTCAGCTGCTGCTATAATGGTCTTAATGTTGCACACCCTCTGAGATCTGAATACTGCCCCACTATTAAGATATGCATTATAAAAGTCTTCCTGTAGAGGTGTGTAGAAACCCTCTAAAGCACGCTCATCCTGCCTCGGTGGAAACCACTGCTCAAAGTCCATAAATCTAAGCTGCTAAACCTGCTTAGCCGTGGCGGCCCTCAAATCCAAGTGAGTCACTAGAGGTGGACCCTGTGGTCTATGCGGTGGGCGAGAACCCCTCCGTTGTGTCTCTAACCTCAGTGTGACTAGAGCACGGGTACGACTAGAGCGGCGAAGTTGTGGCTGAGGTGTCTGCTCTATCTCCTCAGCCTACTCTCCCTCTTGAGTCTGCTCTGCTGGCTATGGCTACTGGTGAGGCTCCCCCTAAGACTAACTCTCATCAATAGCGACACGCCATCCTCCAACCATGAGAGTCCCAGCAGGACCACCATGACGGTGCTCAACCTACTCAAGTGCAGCCCTCGTAGATTGAGAGAGCTGATCTGCAATGACAACACCACTTCGAGCACCTCCTCTCTCTGCACGCTTTATGGCCTCTACAACTACGGCTTCTCTCGCTGTATCTGCATCAGGGTACTTGTGCTTCCTCGATGCTAGCTTCTTTGTCGCCTTGCCTTTGCTTCTGTAGGCTAGCGAGGCAGGGGCCTTGGATCCTCATCACCGAGACCACCTCTGACATTCTTGACATGAGCCATTTGATGGATCTGAAAAGAATAACTCTTGCTGACAAAGATCAATAATCAACTGTCACTTCCGAGGCTTGTCCTCGATCCATACTCACGAGCTTGGCCCCGAGTTAACTGACAACTACCAAAGGGACCACAACAGAACCGACTCGCTGCACAATAAAATAGATAGGATACACAAATAAATACAATATATCTAAAGATACAAAATCCTAGGAAGCAAGCAATTCAGAACGAAATTGGAAACAAGGGCTTGCTACCTGACGAACTTGCGAAACGATGAGAATAGGAATGGATTAAGGAACCACCAGGTCGGCTAGGGTTGCAATGCGGCGAGGATCAGCGATAGAGGATACAGGGCACTACAATGTGGCTTAGGCACGTGAAGTAGAGGCATGGGCGTGGGCTAGGGCAATAGCACAACGACGCTGGAATAGGGGCTCGGTGGCACTAGGTCAGAGCACGTGCATGGTGGCATGGACTAGAGGCAGTGCTAGGATCAGTGGCACGTGTGAGCGCGAAGGCAGTGCTAGGGCATAGGCACGGCGATGGCGCTAGAGCTGCACGGGCAGTGGCGGTGTGGGAGCTACATGGGCAGCGGTGGCGTGGCTGCGGGCAGGTAGCGTGGAGCAGATGCATGGGCAATAGCCCCGGTAGAGGTGGCGTGGCTATGGGTAGGAGCAGCTATACAGCGGCTAGGGCACAGCACAGTGACTCGGGACAGCGAAGATGGCGCGGATGTGGCCTTAAGTCACAGCAGTTGGATTATATGGGTGGCCCTCGATGAGACAAAAAAGGAAACAAAGAACAAGTCCTAAAACTGCACGTTTCCTACTGACCAAACGCTCTGGTGGCAGCGACCGGACGCTGCCACCCAGCGTTCGGTCAATTCTAGAGAGATCCAAAACACCTAGAATTGCGACCAGACACATCTAGTGAACCTCGACCGGACGCAGCCAGAGTCCGGTGCAAGCAGTCTCCTTCATCTTTGATCGACCGAACGCTGGGAAAGCACTGTTTCAGCATCTAGTCACTCCTTCTCAGCAGCAATTCACCTTCTATGAACTGACCAGACGCTGGACTTCAGAGTCCGGTGCAGCGTCCGATCACTCTTTTTCTAGCAAATCTTCAAAGTCCTTCATGCTGCCTGTTCCCAATCAAGTTCCAACTTCAATAAGATCCAAATAAACACCAATTGGGACTGATGTGAGTGACCTCTCTCAAACCCTTAAAATTTTCAAAATATTTTGCCTTAGGCTATAATTCTTTTTAAGAAAATAGGCAATAAGAGGGCAAATAAAGATAAATAACAAAGCAACATTCATGCATATGCAATGCAATACTTGAAAGTAAATCTAGTTGCTTGTCAAGTTTGATCCAAGGTTAAGCTTCTTCACACGCTTTTCGGCGGTTATCTTAACCATGTTAGACAAGCCCTATATGCATTACCATAAAAAGTAAACATGTTGTATATTACAATGCAATGCAAGAGACAACACAAGCTCATTTTTTTGTGAAGTTACTAAACTCAAGAACATTGAGCTCATTCCACAATCGACAAAAAGTCACCACATCTAGCGGTTTAGTGAAGATATCCGCCAATTGATCCTCGGTCCTTACACCTTCTAATGAAATATCATTCTTTGCAACATGATCTCTAAGAAAGTGATGGCGGATATCAATGTGCTTGGTGCATGAGTGTTGAACTGGATTATTTACAAGTTTTACCGCACTTTCATTGTCGCACAAAAGAGGTACTTTTTCTAGAACTACACCATAGTCTAGCAAAGTTTGTTTCATGTAAAGAATTTGTGCACAACAAGCACCCACGGCAATGTATTCCGCTTTGGCGGTGGACAAAGCCACACTATTTTTTTTCTTGGAGGACCAAGACACAAGTGATCTACCAAGCAAATGGCACCCTCCGGATGTGCTTTTTCTATCCACTTTGCAATCGGCATAATCTGAATCAGAATAGCCAACTAATTCAAATATAGCTCCTTTGGGATACCAAAGGCCAATGCTTGGTGTGTGCTTAAGATACCTAAGGATTCTTTTAACAGCAATCAAATGAGTTTCCTAAGGATTAGCTTGAAATCTAGCACACATACACACACTAAACATGATGTCGGGCCTAGATGTGGTTAAATATAACAAGCTACCAAGTATAGAGTGATAGAGAGTTTGATCAACCATGTTACCTCCCTCATCTAGGTTGAGATGTCCATTAGTTGTGCTCACACCAAAATTTGGGAGGAGAGCACAGGAACTCATAGGCTTCCAGACTTATGCCAATCAAGGAATCGATAGAGTAAAGATCGATATCTGCTGGATCAAATGCGACACTAGATCCATTCTCTTCGAATGATGTCAGCAGATAACGATGATAGGATATGATTGGTGCCAAGAAAATACATATCAGACTCTACAAAAGGGGAAAGATTAGAGTCCAAGTTATCTTAAGATAGGAAGATTTCCTTCATACTAAAGAATTATATTGGGTCGAATTTGAGTAAGGTTTGTTTTTAGGCTCCAGGTATAAATACCAAACCCCGGCTATTGTAAAATCATCAACCAATCATATACAAAGTCAATTACTTTTTTTGGCTCTGGCAACCCCTTAGGAGTAGGAGTAGAGTAGATCTCGGTGAGTTCTTGTGGGGGCATGGCCCCCAAGACATGGGCCGCACCATTGGAGGTGGCCCGGCCCACAAGATTAAGGCATGCACGGCGCTGCTCGGCGTATACCACAAGACATTGTATAGTACCAAATAGGATACTTACCTTGTAACCCTATCCCTCTAGACTATATAAGGAGAGGCAGGGGTCCCCTAGCGGATAGGCTACATTAAGCTACTTGGTCGTCCAAATCAATACAATACACCAAAGACACAGGACATAGGGTATTACGTCGATCAGACGGCCCGAACCTATCTAAATCGCTGTCTCTGCGCCTTGTGTCACCATCTGGTTCCTAATTACACGCACCCCCACCGACAAATCTACCATCGCGGGATACCCCTCGGTGGACTACCGAGCATATTCTATCGACAGTTGGCGCGCTGGGCAGGGGTGTGCACGCTGATCCATGGCGGGCCAGATGGGATCTCAAGATCGACGCCGCTCGTGGCAACCTAGCTTCCTATGGTGGCGTCCTTCAGCAACCTGACATCGTTCGACATCACAGCAACGACGACTTTCCAGTAGCCTGCGACAGGACTTCATGTCTCTAGCAAACCGGATCCAATCTCAGAACCACCTCCAAGGTCGCCTTCACCAACAACTCACCGCCCGCCAGGTGCTCGCCGTCAACGCCGACCAGATAACGCTATATGTCGCTGACCAGACGCTCCATCTAAAGCTAAGTCACGCTTTAATATTCTTCTAAATATTCTTCAATCTCTGTATATCGCCATAATGTTTCTCCGAGCTGTTTTCTCCATATTTGCTCTCCAAATAATTTTTCGAACCCCCAAACAATCCTGTTGATGCTCGGACGCCTCCAAAGATGGCCCTATCTCTAGCTCCTCCCTACACGTGCTACGGGCTCCGCGCTCTGTGTTATGGGTTGTCGGCAGTGGTTCCTTGGTCATGCCTGTTCCTCCTACACGTGCGCGGGCTTCGCGCTCGACGTTATGGACTATGGGCTAGCTAGGGCTGGAGACTCAACTACACACTAACTGTTCGGGTGGTTTATATTAAACATAAAAATATTTTCACACCAACTGATCGCCGAACTGCATACGCCGTTTCATCACCATTGTTGATTTTTCTCCAAAGTTTATTTATTTGTGCGTCATGTACTACCCGTTCTACATGTTTGCATTCCAGGATCATCGTCCAGGTGATCGAATCACCTGGTGCTTGGGCTTCCCCACCAATCAACTGGTCGGACTGCTCAGTTCATGGACTCCATCACTGACCAGTTGATCGGACTGTTTGCCGCTCGTGCTTCATCGCCAGCTACGTCGGTTACTCCTCAGTGCTTAGATTCTTCATGCTCGAGGACTAAGTGGGCACACTTCACCGCACGAACATTGCCAGCTACGCTGAGGACTCCTTGGTGCTCGAACATTGCCGCCTTCATCGGGGACTCCTCGATGCTCGGTCATCGCCAACGACACTGGGGACTCCTCACTCCTTAGTGCTTGGACATCGCCAGCGACGCCAAGGACTCCTCGGTGCTCGGTCATCGTCGGCAACACCGGGGACTCCTCGCTCCTCAGTGCTCGGACATCGCCAGCGATGCCAAGGACTCCTCGCTCCTCGATGCTCGGTCATCGCCAGCAACACCGAGGACTACTCGCACCTCGGTGCTCGGTCATCGCCAGCGACGCCAAGGACTCCTCGCTTCTTGGTACTCGGTCATCGCCAGCGATGCCAAGGACTCCTCGGTGCTCAAACATTGCTGCCTACGCTAGGAATCCTCAGTGCCCGGTCATTGCCAGCGACATCGGGGACTCCCCGCTCCTCGGTGCTCGGACATCGCTAGTGACGCCAGGGACTCCTCGGTGCTCGGTCATCACCGACAACGCCGGAGACTCCTCGCTCCTCAGTGCTCAAACATTGCCAGCGATGCTAGGGACTCCTCGCTCCTCGGTGCTTGGTCATCGCCAGCAATGCCAAGGACTCCTTGCTCCTCGGCGCTAGGACATCGCCGCCTACGCCGGGGACTCCTCGCTCCTCAGTGCTCGGTCATTGCCAGTGATGCTGGGACTCCTTGCTCCTCGGTGCTCGGTCATCACCAGCGACGCTGGGGACTCCTTGCTCCTCGGTGCTCGGACATCGCCAGCTTCATCGAGGACTCCTCGGTGCTTGGACATCACCGCCTACGCCGGGGACTCCTTGGTGCTCGGTCATCGCCAACAACACCGAGCACTCCTCGCTCCTCGGTGCTCGGACATCGCCAGCGACGCCAGGGACTCCTCGCTCCTCAGTGCTCGGTCATCCCTGGCGACATCTAGGACTCCTCGCTCCTCGGCTCTCAGACATTGCCACCTAAGCCGAGGACACCTCGCTCCTTGGTGCTCGGTCATCGCTAGTGACACTGGGACTCCTCACTCCTCGGTGCTCACACCTCGCCAGCTTCATCGAGGATTCCTCAATGCTTGGACATCATCGCCTACGCTGGGGATTCCTTGGTGCTCGGTCATCTCCAACTATGTTGGGACTCCTCGGTGCTTGGATCTTGCTATGTCTCATCGGTGCGTTGTTAAGCCGTTCCATGTTGTTCAGATCGGGGTGCTGATCTTGGGCGGCATGTCTAGGGTCTTGATACATGCATGTCAGACGATGTCGGCAAGCTTTCTTTTTCTTTGACCCTGCTACAAGATTCATTCTTCATCTTCCAGTAGGCTCAGGGACTAAGTGGGCACACTTCACCATGCGGTGAATGTGCTTGTTCTCATCTCGAGGCTATGCCCTAGGACTGGCTGCCTGCTTGGCTAGTCTTCTACTTTCTGACCCTAGCACCACATGACTACATCACCTATTATCAGTCTTGGGGACTAGCTGTGGGGTATGGCCCCTAAGACATGGGCCGCACCATCGGAGGTGGCCTAGCCCACAAGATCAAGGCATGCACGGCGTTGCTCGACGTGCACCGCAAGACATTATATAATACCAAATAGGCAACTTTACTTATAACCCTACCTCCTCCAGAGTATATAAGGAGAGGTAGGGGTCCTCTAGTGCATAGGATCTATCAGATCAGATCTACATACAGATCAATATAATACACCAAAGACACAGGACATAGGGTATTACATCGATCAGATGGCCCAACAACTGGTTGGACCGCTTGGTTCATGGACTCTATCGCCAACCAGTTGATCGGACTATTCATTGGTCGCTTCTACTCAATGCTCACTTCACCACCGACCAGTTGACCAGACTGTTCGACGCTCATGTTTCATCGCCAGCTACTCCGGTTACTCCTCGGCGCATGGATTCTTCATGCTCAAGGACTAAGTGGGCACACTTCACCGTACGGACATCGTCAGCTATGTCGGTGCTCGGACCTCACCGCCTATGCCAAGGACTCCTTGGTGCTCGGACATTGCCGCCTATGCTGGGGACTCCTTGGTGATCGGACATCGCTGCCTACGCCGGGGACTCCTTGGTGCTCGGGCATCGCCGCCTACGCCGGGGACTCCTAGGTGCTCGGTCATCGCTAGCGACGCCGGGGACTCCTCGCTCCTTGGTGCTCTGTCATCGCTAGTGACACCGGGGACTCCTCGCTCCTCGGTGCTTAGACATCGCCGCCTACGCCGAGGACTCCTCGGTGCTTGGACATCGCCACCTATGCTAGGGACTCCTTGGTGCTTGGATGTCGCCGCCTACGTCAGGGACTCCTCGGTGCTCGGTCATCGCCAGCGACGCTGGGGACTCCTCGCTTCTTAGTGCTCAGTCATCGCCAGCGACATTGGAGACTCCTCGCTCCTCAGTGCTCGGACATCACTGCCTATGTCGGGGACTCCTTAGTGCTCGAACATCGTCGCCTACGCTGAGGACTCCTCGATGCTCGGTCATCACCAGCGATGCTGAGGACTCCTCGCTCCTCAGTGCTCGGTCATCGCCTACGACGCCGGGGACTCCTCGTTCCTCGGTGCTCGGACATCGCCGTCGACGTCGGGGACTCCTTGCTCCTCGCTCCTCGCTCCTTGGTGATCGGACATTGCTGCCTATGCTAGGGACTCCTCGGTGCTTGGACATCGTCGCCTACACCAGGGACTCCTCGGTGCCTAGTCATCGCCAGCGACGTCGAGGACTCCTCGCTCCTTGGTGCTCGGTCACCACCAACGATGTCGGGGACTCCTCGCTCCTCAGTGCTCGAACATCACCGTCGACGTTGGGGACTCCTCACTCCTCCGTGCTCAGTCATCGCTAGCGACGTCGGGGACTCATCGGTGCTCGGTCATCGCCGTCGACGCCAGGGACTCCTCGCTCCTCGATGCTCGGTCATCGCCAGCGACACCGGGGACTCCTCGTTCCTCGGTGCTTAGTCATTGCCAGCGATGCCGGGGACTCCTCGCTCCTCGATGCTCGGTCATCGCCAGCGATGCCAGGGACTCCTCGCTCCTCGGTGCTTGGACATCACCGCCGACGCTAGGGACTCCTCGCTCCTCGCTCCTCGGTGCTCGGTCATCGCCAGCGATGCTGGGGACTCCTCGCTCCTCGGTGCTCGGCCATCGCCAGTGACATTGGGGACTCCTCGCTCCTCGGTGCTCGGTCATCGCCAACGACACCGGGGACTCCTCGCTCCTCAGTGCTCAGACATTGCCAGCTACGCCAGGGACTCCCTTGGTGGTCGGATCTTGCTATGTCTCATCGGGGTGCTATCAAGCTGCTCCATGTTGTTTGGATCAGGGTGCTGATCTTGGGCAGCACGTCTAGGGTCTTGATACGTGCATGTCTGACGACGTCGGCAAGCTTTTAGACTTCTTTTTCTTTGACCCTGCTATAAGATTCATTCTTTATCTTCTAGCAGGCTCAGGGACTAAGTGGGCACACTTCACCTTGCGGTGAATGTGCTTGTTCTCATCTTGAGGCTACGCTCGGGGACTGGCTGCCTACTCGGCAGGTCTTCTACTTTATGACCCTAGCACCATGTGACTACATCACCTACTGTTAGGCCCGGGGACTAGCTGTGGGAGTATGGCCCCCAAGACATGGGCCGCACCATCAGAGGTGGCCTAGCCCACAAGATCAAGGCGTGCACGGCGCTGCTTGGCGTGCACCGCAAGACATTATATAGTACCAAATAGGATACTTACCTTGTAACCCTGTCCCTCCAGACTATATAAGGAGAGGCAGGGGTCCCCTAGCGGATAGGCTACATCAAGCTACTTGGTCATCCAAATCAATACAATACACCAAAGACATAGGACATAGGGTATTACATCGATCAGACGGCCCGAACCTGTCTAAATCGCTATCTCTGCGCCTTATATCACCATCCGGTTCCTGATTATGTGCACCCCCACTGACAAATCTACCATCGCGGGATACCCCTCGGTGGACTATCGAGCATATTCTGTCGATGGTTCTTCAGTGAGTATGGCTGCATTGATCCGGTCGACCTCCACTACTTATCTGTAAGTACCGTCATGGTTTATACCTCTATTCATATCGCTGTATCGATCCAGTCGACCCCCACTGCGACTCTGGTATAGGCTAGTTATCGACTCTTATCTAATTCAAGTATGGCCTATGTGATTCTGCCTCACACCCCACTGCTTGAATTAGATCAAGGTCAAGTTATCGGCTCTACCTTAGCATGGCAGTCTTTTGGTAGATTCATTAAGTTACCAATATTACTTATTGCTTTCATTATTTATCTAATTATAGCAATATCATTCTGCCCGATTGATGTAACGGCCTAGGTGTTAGCCTTCCAAAAATTGACTTGCATAGCATGGGCATGAGCATCAAGCATTCAAATATAAGCATTTACACTTGAAACATTTGATCGAAACATATGCAACATTGCTTGTTATTTCATGTTTCCTTGTATATATGCATATGATCATGAGTGTATACATGTAATTGGTTGATATGAGGCACAAAAATATATTAGCAACACTTAGGTTAGCAAATGGAACATTGTTCATGAAGGTCACCTTTCATGATCAAGCACTTAAGTGATGTTACATGTGTTGACCTGGATAGCCCTAGGTGTGACCAATGCATGAAATGATTATGTGACCTTGCAATTAGCTTAAACATGTTTAGAGTATCATTATGAACAACTATGGTATTCATGGTTAGGGGCCAATTGGTCACCAAGCCATAGTTTGAAAGTATACCATCAATTGAATATAGCATGTTTGACCAAGTTTGAACTATGTGCTAGAGACCTTGCATGAAGGTGGTCACTAAAGCAAAGTTGTAGTATTTGGCAAGAAGAACAGCTTTTATTTTTGGGTCATTGACTGGTTTAGCTCCTAACATGCTTGAATTAGGCTCACAAAAATCAGCAAACCAACATTCACTTAGCAAATTTTGCTAAGTCAAGTGCTCTGACAGTTTGAAAACTTCAACTTTGGGATGACATTACTCCTTAACCACTGGGAATTAGGTCTTGAGTGCTAAATAGAAATTGAAGCTGGTACATTAGTCTTCAATTTTGGTTTAGGAAATTTCAGTTAACAATCCACGGATTTAGAGTTGTCGTCGCTGCAAAACTCGCTGTCAGGACGAAATCGGGTGCTCTGACGAACTAAAACGATCGGCGTCTGTGGCCGACTACCTTCAGATGATGGCTGCCACATGGAGCTGAGGCACGCCACGCATTGCCGGTGCCCTGCCCCATGCAGCCAAGCCAGGCTAGAGCGCGCCTTATCACTCCCTGCACTCGCCCGCTCAGCCCCGCACAACCATTTCGCTTTTCTGCCCCCTCCTTCATCGGCCGAAGCACCGCAGCAGCAGCCGAGCACTTCCCCACCTCCACCGTCACCATAGCTAGCACAAGCTCATGCCTCATCGCCCAATTGCCACTATAATAGCTCCTCTGTGATCCCGCCGTCATGCCGCACCCGCAATCGTTTCCCCTAGCCACGCTCGTAAGCCGTTGTGCCATGCGGACCTCGCCGGAGCATCACCGCCGCGTCCATCACCATGGCTGGAGAGCCTCAGTCCACCTTTATCTGCATAATCTTGTGCGCTAGGTTTGCCAAGGTTAGTGGATGCTCGTTCTGAGCTTTAGGTTGAGTCGCCATGGCCACTGCCGGCGTAGCACCGTTGTTTGGCTCCGCCATGCCGCCATGAATGCCGCCACCATGCTTCGCTCCGACGATAGGCTCAGTCAAGTAGGTCAATAGGTCTGGGAGGTTGTAGGGGTCATAATGTGTAGATGCCATCGCTGGTGAAGCTCGCCGCCGACGAGCCGTGGCCGCGTAGTACCAAGCAGCGCCGCTGCCCTGTTCTGTGTCACTGACGCGTGGGGCCCGGCTGTCAGCGGCACAGTTTCAAGGGATAGGTCAATTGTTTACAGATTTGGTGCAATCTTTGAAAATTTGATAAGTTGGGCTATATAGATTCAAAAATTTTGAAATAGATTTGGTAGTGTTCCTTAGGAAGTGTAGTATTTAGGAAAAATATAATCTTGACACTTGTAGTAGAATTTTTGGAGGATTTAAATTGAAACTTGAAATGTGTTTTTGAATGCATGTAAACTTGTTTATTTTATATCTAGAGTTCCTATGCTTCAAAAATTATGAAATTTTTGTGGAAGGCTGTTCTTGACATGTATGAGCTTTGGCAAAAATTTTAGGGTCAGTGCATGTATAGATTTGTAGTTATAGATTTTTCTTTTATAATTAGGTAATCCTTGTATGAATTTTTATAAATTATTTATGAATCCAATATTCATGAAATTGGTTGGAGGTTATCATAGTACCATATGGATGCTTAGACAAATATAAAATCTATTGCTTGACACTTTTCACTAGGGTTTTCTATTTTTGCTATTGTAAGCCTTTCTGTCTCGTCATTTTTATATAGAATGTTCTACTTGGTAAAATGGCATGAAACTTTTACAGTAGTCTTTTGGTAGCATTAGTAAGGCACTGTAAATTTTTGAGAATTTATGATGCACATTTCGTATATGTTTATTATTTAACCTAAGTATCTAAATAAAATAATAAAGGCATTTAAATAAATAGTTTGGGATTTACCATTATGTTTTCTTGAGTGTATTTGGTATGCTTGAACTATTGGTAGACTTTGTGTTGTAAAAATTTGAATGCTTGCATGAAGTAAAAGTATTGTTGCTTTATAATTTAAGTTGGGAGGGTTTTCGGACAGATTCTGTAGTTTGGGGTGTTGCCTAGTGAAAATGATGTTTGCTGTAAAAATGGTTAATAACAAAGTTGTAGATAACTTCTTCATTTATCCCATGTTAAAATTTCAGAGCAATAGGCCAAAGAGTTTAGGAGTTATAGTGGTTTAAAGTTAGTATTTCTGAATTGCTTGCTCTCTAGAAATTTCTGGACAGCACTGAATTGATTGTCTGTTTTGGTTAATATAAATTGTGAATTAGCTTTTGGGGATTAAATAAGAGTTGTAGACAATTTTATAAGATTTCCAAAAAGTCCAAGATCACCACATTTGGATAAGTAGAACTTCAGTTTAGTAAAACAAGTAGCTGTTGTTTTGTAGTGTGGTACATGAACTGCTGAAGTGTTTGATTGAGTAATTAAGAAGAGATATGCACATACTCAGTAAAACACAATACACTTGTTATTACTTCAGTACCATGATGTTAAGAATAGATACAAGAATGCATTCATCATGTATCATCATATTATACTTGTCGACATGCATACATTCGCAATACCTTATGCCATATTGATGCATCTAGGATCAGAGGAAGAAATAACGTTGCTGGAGTTTGACGAAGTAGAGGAAGGGGACTAGCAGGAGAATACTCAAGCCGTAGCTCCTAAAGGCGAGGAGCAGAACCCAGAAGAGCTTTTGGAGTGCCCTGATCACCGCCCCACTTCCTTTCTAAAAGGCAAGCCCCGAAGCATTCTAAGTCTCCTAGTATTTTACAAAATATTACTCAAGCTCTTATGATTGATGCATTAGGTTATAAGAGTTGAGTGAAACCACTTGATGCATATAAATTCCTTGTCCAGATATATACACCATTAACCCTGTGTAGGTCTAGGATCGAATATATGCTTAGCTATGCTTAGACCGGTAGAAGTCGGGTGATTTCCTGTCACCTGCGAGATATAGGTGGATACCGGAGCACGGTTGGCTATATTTGCTATCATGGAATAGAACCATAGGGTAAAAGAAAATCAAGGCTGGGCAGAGTCTATGTGTAGGTTGACTCATGTGATTCCGTCTATGCCGATTAAGGACCGTACCGTTGTTGGCGCTTCTGACAAGATTGAACACATGCCTATCACTTAGCTAGCCGAATAACTCGTTCTAACCGCGAAGCCGAGTAGCTCAACTCAGACCGGGTCCTATTCTGTTGTGTGCTCCTTGCAGGGAGCCAGACTAAGCCCAAGGGCAGGCTAGGCCTAAACGTCCTGGCATTTGGTGTCCCCGACTGTGCAGCGTGGTACGAACCCATGAAATGTGGACCTGAGTTGTACTAAAGGTGACCTAAGGTGACTAATGATCTGGTCTACCTAGATTTGTGTTAGGAATAAATTCCTAGCTGGTTGAAATCGATTCAAATCGTTGTCTCTCCTAGATAGTGAGAAACTTGGCTAGTCCCAACATCGTAGTAACTGTGTTATGGAACATGATGGTTTGAATGAATATGAAATTACAATACCGGCTATGGTTACTATTGTATGCTTTTAAAATGAAATCCCACATGTTTGGCATAGGTTAGTTGCTAATTTAGAGATGGATAGTTATAATTAACTTGATAACGGAATCATAATGGTATAACTAAGTTAATCGCTTTTATGCAAAATGTTGTCAAGCTATCTCCACTTATACAACCTTGCATGATCCTTGGAGTCAGTTTATTTCTGGTTTATGATGGGTAAGTCTAGCTGAGTACCTTCTCATACTAAGGGTTTCATTTCCCATTGTGCAGATGGCACTGTGTATCATGGTTATTGCAAGAGTTGCTTCTTTCCCGCTGTGGATGAGGAGTAAGCCTTGGGCAGGCTTCTTATTTAATCCCTCTACATGCTTTTGTGGACAGTGATCCTATGTTGGCACTATACTAAACTACATTGGAAACTTTACTTTCAAACTTAATTTGCTTCCGCTTTTATCTATCAAACTCGGTTTGTAATAACTTTGTTTCATACTCTGATGATGGAAATGTATCTGTGAACTTTATGTAATATGTGACATGTATGTTGAATCATGTACGATCTTGGTTGTTTTAAATCATTTATCGAGACCCGTCGTGGTACTCGACGGACTACCGGCTTTATATGGGTTCAAGAATGATAGTGCGACCGCTTGTGGGCTGCCATTGTACTTGTACTCTTATAAATTGGACGGTTCTGCGACAATTGAGATTGATCTGGATCGGCCTTACATCTTGTTTAACTCATCGTTTGCTAATTTAAAACTGATCCAATCTACATCTTAAGCGATGAGTTATGTTTTTATTAGCTATTTTGCGTCAATCTTAATCATGCATAGTGTGCGGTTAAGGCATGTTCGATCTTGAGTAGATCTATTAGCTAAGGAAAACCATTCCATGGCCCGTCATCATGGCCTATGGGATTCTGCCTCTCACCCCACCGTTGGCACCATGAAGCGGGGATCATTAGTAGGTAGACCCATTCCTGAGAAGGCATGACCTTAACTGTGTGCTATGCCTAAATTGGCTGTTTAGCCGATATCGAATGCTTTCACAAACAGTTCGCATTACGAGATTGTTGAAGTAGAGATAAGTTAAAAGATATGTTAGCCCCATGATCTTGCTATTGTATTATGGCCTGCATGATTCTGTCTCATGCCCCACTAATATTAGTAATGAGTTAGGGTCGTCGAGTCTATTGTTGTTTATACGACCTACATGATTCTACCTCATGCCCCACTGGTCATGATGATAGATGAGATCTAACATGTTCATTAGATTTATCTTTATTAAATGGTTAAGTGATGTTGAATTGTTTCTTTATATAAAAAGGAGTCCGGTTACTTATAATCATTGGCTCGGTACAAACCGATCACCGCTGATACCTTATTGCCATTGATTAATATTTGCTTAAATAACATTTATCTTGAATGATAACCAATTCTTCTTATACAACCCCATGAGCTTTAACCGATTCATTCTTGTAAATATGCTAGGATCGACTATTTAGTCGATTTCCTCTCTATCGGCTCTCAGAGCCGCACATTCGGGACTATCTGGCAACACTGGCATGTTTCGCCCTTAATTACTGATGAGCTTTCTCTCCTTGTCAATTGCAGGGTCAAATTGACTGGCACATCTCAGGAGGATTGTGTAGGATCGACCACCCTTGCGCTGAAGCTAGGTAGATCTGCTCCATCAAGCGGACCCTTTTGGCTTGCTGCATGTGTCCTCGGCACAGAGACGAAAATTTTGTGTCGACACACATTTCTGGCACACCCGGTGGGACACCACAATCGTCATGGTGGTTCACAACAATGACAACATCCTTATGGTACATTATGAAAACCTACCTGACGAAGATAAGGATACCATCAACAAAGCTACAGAAGAATTTCAGAAGAAGTGTTTGCTGTCCTACACCAAAACATGTGACAGCACAATTATTCAAAAATTTCCACTACCAAGAGTTCTACTACACGGGCAAACCGATACGGTCGAAGCTGAAGATAGGTGTTTCTTTACGGAAGCCATAGACAAGTTTGTTCGTGATGCCATATCAAACTGCAATGAAGCTTTCATTGACGCATTTCACAACGCCATGAAAGAGGCGATTCATGGAATTTTAGTTTGTCAGGTTGGATCAACTTGGTATAATTTTCTAGATCCATCGACTCAAGGGACTAATCAAGTCAGTACCAGCCATCAAGAGGCAGCACCAGCTGGTAATGGTGACGTCTAGACACTTCAAGGTTCATCTGAACAAACTTTAGGTACTACTACAAATCAGATACAGTACAATCCTAGACCGTCAATATAGCATGTGCAATAGCTGGTGGGGCGAAGTCAAAACTAGATGATCAATTTTGGCACATCAGGCCACATACCGTCGTCGGCTTAGAAGATAGCACCATCAGTTCAAAAGATCCATAGAGATATAGATCAGTTAGCAAAGGACCCAATATATTGAGATTCCATAAGGCTATCACTATGGCATGGATTATAACACCCTCCACATGATACCAAATCCAAGATATCAAGGCATACAAAATTTCAATCCACAGATGGGTCAGCAAGTACCGAGAAATCCAAATCTACAGGCTGACGAGTTGCTGCTCAAGGTGACTGAGATGATGAAGAATCAGTTCGGTCTGAAGCCAAAAGGAATGACTTTTTTGTACAAACGCCCATTTCCAGAATGGTATGATTTGGTCGCTCTTCCTACAAATTACAGGCTCCTAGAATTCACCAAGTTCACTAGTCAAGATGGTACAAGCACAATAGAACATGTCAGTCGGTATCTTATATAATTGGGCGAAGCATCAGTTGAGGATGCCCATCGAGTTTGTTTCTTCTCCTTGTCCCTATCAGGGCCGGCCTTTACTTGGTTCTCATCACTACCAGTCAACTCCATTGCCAATTGGGCTGACCTAGAGAAGAAATTTCATACATATTTTTACACTGGGACTAGAGAGAAGAAAATAACCGATTTGACAACCATGAGACAGAGGACTAATGAATCAGACACTGAGTTTCTTTAGAGATTCTGAGAGACTAAGAATTTGTGTTTCTCATTGAGCTTGGCCGATGATCAGCTAGCTGCTCTAGCCATCCAAGGAATGCTGCCAATGTGGAAAGAAAAGCTGCTAGGACAAGAGTTTGACAACTTGGGACAATTGGCTCAACAGGTGGCAGCGCTCAATGGCCAATTCCAGAGTATGCGTAGAGATACCTGATTCCAAAAGAGCACCACAGTAGCCAAAGCTTATGATCCATACTCAATTGAAGATGACTATAAAGATGAAGAAGAGGAGGTTGCTACAGCTAAATGGAATTGGGGCAAGAAGATAGTAATGGTGCCAAATCCTTGGAGAAGAGGAGTTGAGGAGAGCTATGACTTTGATGTCACAAAATCGGACAAGCTCTTTGACTTCTTACTTGAGAAAGGCCGGATCAAATTGTTGGACAATCATGTTATGTTACCCCCTAAACAGTTAGAATAAGAAGTTCTGCAAGTTCCATAATGCTACTTCTCATTCCACTAATGAGTGTAGAATTTTCTGGCAGCATATACAAAGGGCTATTCAGCAAGGGAGGCTCAAGTTCAATACGCCTCGGAATATGAAGGTTAATGGTAATCCTTTCCTAGGAGATCAAAATATGGTTGATGTTGGGATATTCAAAGGAAAAACTAAGGTCCTAACATCGGCCAAATCAAGAAAAGCTACAGCACTTGATCCCAAGATGCAAATATTGGCTGATGAATACAGAGAGATTAGAAAATGTCATGATCAGTAGAAGAGTCGATATGAGTAGGGGGAAATGTCAAAGGATGGAGCAACGAAGCCACGAGTCATATCTCAGATCCTGTTGAATAAGTGGCGGTGCTAGAAAGAAAAAGATTATCAGTGATGGCTAGAGGATCAAGAATACCAGTGTCAATTAGAAGACAAAAGGTATGAAAGGAAGCAAGCGGAATCACACTAGAATTGTCCTTTCTTCAGATACTGCTAGAACGAAGGTTTGAAATTGCCTATCAGACATGATTGTCTAGAATGTAGCAATCAATATTGGGAGTTTAGGCAATCTCAAATCAACCGCCGGTCTATCCATGCCTGGGATGCATATCATCATAATAGCATGGATCGGCGTTTAAAAAATAAAAGTATTCATGATCGGCTGGGAAAAAGAGTTGTTAACCAAGACTGGGCTGATCATGAAGAAGGAAGCAACCAGAGGGAACATGTTTGGCAAGAGGGCCAATGGTGCCCTAGAGGATTGACAAGAAGCCAAAAGAGAAGGGTACAATGCCTAAGGAATAAAGAGATGGAATAGGCTCAGGCATCTAGTAAAACTCAAGTATGGCGTACCAAGCAAATAGCCGATAGAAAGCAACCATCGGCTAATGTCCAAATGGATTTTCTGTTGCCATCAGAATTCAGAGCCCTGGTAGATCAGGAAGTTTATTCAGACTTCGATGAATCAGAGTATGAATAGATAGTTGCCAAGTTAACGGTTGTGCAGCATGCAATATTTGATAAGCCAGTCAAGCATCAGCACTTAAAAACTTTATATATGAAAGGTTTTGTTGATAGGAAGCCTATGAACAAGATGTTGGTGGACGGAGGTGCTTCTATCAATCTTATGCCTTACACCACTTTCCGTAAGCTTGGTAAGGGACCAAGAGATTTACTTGAAACTAACATGATGCTTAGAGACTTCAGAGGTAATACATCTAAGACCCAGGGGGCAATAAACATCGAACTGATGATCGGGAGTAAGACTCTGCTCACCACGTTCTTTGTCATTGATGGAAAAGGGTTGTATAGTTTGCTCCTCGGTCGTGACTGGATTCACACAAACTATTGTGTGCCATCGACCATGCATCAGTGTGTGATTCAATGGCATGGAGATGATGTCGAGGTGGTTTGCGCTGATGAGTCTGTGAGTATTGCGACAGGCGATCCAGTGTTTTGGGAGCTAGGAGACTTCGAATGCCTTTCTGGCAAAACATGGGAAGGAGGCTCCATTAGGATTAATACTGAAGGCCAACAGCCGGTTCAAGCAATCGGCTCTAAGAGTTTGTTTTGATCAATAGTCATGGCATTGCGTCGGTCATTAAGTTAAGGAAAATAAGCATTGAGTCTTGGAGATGGGTTTAGACCGATGCACGTGAATGCTGAGTTAAAGTGTAAGTGTGATTTAGAGTTCATGGATTTCTTAAGAGAAGTTTTGTTTCGCTTAATAGGATGCTTGACTTGGATTGATTGATCGTTTGATCTTTGGAATGAAAAATGCATGAAGAAATGTTATCTTAACATCTGGACTTGATAGCCGATTCATTTAGTCATTGGCTCCAATAGTCAATATTAGGGGGTATCGCCTCTAGTTCAAAAAGTAAAAATCTTCAAAGATAGTAAAAGTTGATACGATATGTGTCGCCTACAGAGCAAAAACAAAAAGAATAGGAGACATTCACAGTCACGCGTGAAGGCACCACATTGGAACATATTCATGGAAAGAACAGGAGTCTTTTGTGCATCAGATTACCCTAAGTACAAACTAATCAAAGACCTTGCTCACTACATCTTGAGCGGATGTGATATCCACTATGGCCTCCGCTGCCATGACAAACTCTTCCAGTAGATCCTCATGTTCTTTAGGACCGTCGCCCTATGGGAAACCAATCTCCATGGCATGGAGTTCGTACCCAGTCTAAACTTGTGCTGCGGTCAACGCCACCGCCGCACTGTGATGGACACCGTGGAGGGCGATCTCCTAAACGTAGGCTGGAACATCATGGAGATGAGCATTGGTAAGGGAGCCACAGGCATTAACGGCGTCAATAGCCATGTTCGCCACCAGTTGGAGAGACTCCAACTACATTGTCAGAGCTGATGATCACAGAAAAGGGGGAATTATAAAGATAAAGGCTATGAGAAATTAGAATGAAGATCATCTTACCTGTTACCATAGCATCAGACTCGGCAAGCCACGCTCAGACGGCCCTAGCCTTCTCCTCACCGCATGAAGAGCGGCCTAAGAAGCCCAAAGATGAATCTCGAGCTGGCCATTTTCTCGAGTCGCCTCAGAGTAGCGGTTCTGAGCCGCCCTACACTCTTAGAGGAAACGCCGAGCATCATCGCCATTGTACAAATCGGAGGAATCCGACGATGACATCAGCATGGAGGACATGGCATAAGAGGGTTCACCGGCCCTAGGAGAAGGACGAAGCTTGTCATTCACAACAAACCTAGAAACAAGAATTCACCCCTATGAACAGAAAGTTACAAATCGTCGCTATAAGCAAAAGGCACCAATCTCACCGCATGCATCAGAGGCGCTGGCTCACCGGCATGTTCTCCTCTAGAGTCTCCTCCGCCACGCACTTGTCGCGGTTGTCCTCCCTGGCCATGAAGTTGCTTGGATCTATTAGAAAGGAATAAAACTGCTATAAGGTTGTGAAGGCTGAGAAGTACAAAGGAACAAGAGCGGTTGCAAGCATAGATGTGTTAGAGGCTAGAGCCCTTAGCTGGTATTTGAAGCCACAGAGCGAAGAGACAGACACCTTGGGGGAGTATAAAAGGCAACCGCAATTAATAGAATGCCAAGTGATGCCTCACTAAAATCGAGAAAGATGCAGCGTTAGGCGACTGAAGGCAGAAGCTTGAGAGGTTCTCTCAATAAAAGCCACATTTCCAGATTCAATTAAGATCAAGATCATAAATCTAGAATCAGCTGTTTCCAATAGGCTCTTCAGCCAAAGAAGGAAATACAACAAGACAAATATAGTTATCGTACACAAAATATATATGTTGACCTACGGATTACACGTTCAGAACATCCTGAATGATTTTTGGTATTGCAAGCCAGGTAGCATTAGCCTCTCCAACCTTGCACTCGCATTCTTTAGCTATTCTAGGAGTGTTCTCAAGGCTGCTTCGGATGATTCTACTTTCTTTCACTTTGGCCAATAGTTCCTGTTTCTTCTGTTTGATGGCATCAGGTATTTAAGCCAGAGTAGACTTATGATGATCAATGGTGGCCTTCACATTTTCCAGCTCCCTCTCAAGCTCTACATGTTTGGCTTCCAATTAGGACAACTTTGGGTTAGTCCTAAGGGAAGAGTTCTTTAGAGCATCAATCAACTGTGTCAGTTCTTTGACCTCTTGCCTGTTGGAGTCCCTTTTAGCCAGCAAGGCTTCACGGTTGGACAAGTTCCTCTAGATTATTTTCACCTTCAAGGCCTAATCTTCGAAGATAGGCAAATATGATAAGACCATGGAGAGGGCTGGGGATGGATCACCCTAAATAGTCAAAAAGACTCGCTGCATTGATTTAGTATCCTAGACCAGATCGACTATGTTCTTCTCAAATACAGGCAGTATATCTTTTAGCCGATTTCTAGTCTCCTCTGGCAAGGATTCAGTAGAGGAGGTGGCTGACGATCTAATTTCATCTTCATCAAAATACTCCTCAAGATTGAAAGAATAACTCTGTGCTGGAGGATCGAGTGCCTGTATATAGGGGAAATCTTGATTAAGAGGTTTGAATTAGTTTGTTGCAAAATGGATGGTGAAAAAGATGTAGTACCTTCTCTGTAGTAGCCTCTATCAGAAGAGGGGGAATAGCTAGTGATGCACCAACAGCATCTGGTTGAACCAGCTCTAGATTTCTGGCGCTGATATCTACAATGGCAAGAGGAGATTTTTATTCATGTTTGTTGCAGAGGAATAGGCCAAGCACATGATTTCCTTACCATCAGGTGTGTGCCGAATTGGGGAATCAGCGGTATGAGTATCAATAATGGGACTGTACCTAACATCAACGGGATTGTTGTCAATAGGTGAACTGCCATGCCCCTACTCTTGCATGGGTATTTCCTTAGAAGATGTCTAGCATGACAAATGATTAAACAAAGGTTGGAAAGCCGAGCAAATCAAGAAGTTAAAAGGAAAGTACTCCAACGAATATCAAGGATAAAACTCACATGTTCTGCCATCGTGAAAGCATCGGTTTCCTCTAGTGAAATCGGCTTCTCCTGAGATGAAGGTTTGGTTGGTGATGAATCAAGTGCCTGAAATAGCTGTCCCGCACCCAAAGTAGACTGAGACGCGATGCTTGATAACTGTGAAGAAAATGGGATAAAAAATTGAATGTCAGTTTGAGGAAAGTGTGAATCGTTCACCTGAGTAGCTGATGGTCTTGTCCTATGGAGTCTTTTTCCAGTAGTGGCTTTCTGAATTGACCTTGGAACCACTTTGCGCTTAGGAGATTGACGTGTCATGATCATGGGAACAGCATGGGTTCTCATCAGCTTCTTCAAAGAAGGTGCGGTTAATCCCATCCTTAAAACTAGGCATGGCAGCTAGTAATCTATTGGACGCCCTCTGATATCTTGGCTTGGAGGATCAAATTCAATATCCTGAAAGGGTCGATTAGGATAGTTGGCAAAAAGATTCGCCAAGTAATTTTTTCTAAAAAGAGAATGAAGGGATTACCTCACTATCAGAAGCAAATTCCCCATCCACAGCTATGCACAGAGGATATACCGGCCCACAGAAGAGATGGGAATGTCATTCTTGCCACCAGGAGTTAAAGAGATTGGAAGAAAAGCTAGCCCTGACCCAGTCATGCAAGGAAAATGAGGGAAGGTCTGATCCTAATTGGAAGACTCTGGAAGTTTCTAGCATGTCATTGATGTCTTCCCTCGGCTTCAGGGTGTTCTTGAAGAACAGACAAGGGGGGATTGACCAAAGCTGAACTGATGGGCCACAAACGAAGGATTGTAAAACTCATAAGTTGGAGGATTGCCTGAGATGGAGGAGCCTTTAATCATTTTGCATGACCATGACAAAATTCGGCTAGAAGAACATAGGGCTTAATAAAAGAATTAAAAACCGTGGTCGTTGTTTCATCCGAACAGCCGAATTCGAATCGGAATCTAAAAGGAAAAGTCAGTTCATCCTCCTCATTATAAGGTAGCCAAGTCAGGATGGCCACATCAAACCCTCTGTAAAAATTTTTGAAGAGGTGGCCAACATCGAAGTTAATTATTATGGCCGATGCAGCCTCGCATAGTTCATACACTGTCGGGTTCTTCCTTCTTTGCCTCTATATTCCTCACCAAAATTAGAGAAGGGAAAGCTCAAATCTCTAAGGTCAGGCTTTATAGTCTTGTGCATGTACAAATTGAGCCACAATTGTATCAGCCACCAAGGACCATTGATAGTCTATATCGGCTCATTCTTCAGCAATTGGGCAGCCACCTGGTACATCAGATGATAAGCAGCTCCTAGCAGGTATTTTCCAAGAGGGATATTCTTGCCTAATGTTAGGTGCTCCGCCATGAGTTTGTGATTATAGGTTGGACCACAGGATGACCCACAGAAAATAAATCTCTCTAGCCACATGTTCAGGAAGGCCATGTATTCCCTTTCACTGACAGCTGATCCATCTTCAATATGATTTAGAATGTAACTTGCCCATCCGGTATAGTCTGCAATCTTGGCCAATCTCTTAGAACCGGCACTCAAATACTCATAAGGTTGCACTAATCCAGTAATCATAAGGCCGGTCAACATGTATATGTCGACCAGAGTGATGGTCATTGGTCCGTGACCAAAAATGAAAGCGTTCAGGGTATTAGACCAGAAGTAAGAAGCAGAGATCAAAAGTGAATCATTCCTCTCCATTTTGGACAACGAAAGTATTAAGCATTGGTTCAGATCATAAAGCTCTCAGTCTCCACCCTTTTTCACAGATACCCTATAGAACTAATCTCTCTATCCCTTAGGTGTGTTAGGCCAGTTTCTGAAGGAAGTTTTGTTCTAGGAGGATGAATCCACCATAGATTGTTTAAAGGGGATCTGCTGGTTTCTTGGCGAATAAAATCGGATGGATCAGAATCACCCATAGGCCCGAGAAAGTAAGCATTAGGGACAGCAGCTGATGGAATCAAGATCTCGTTCCTCATTTCCTAGAAATCGGATAAAATAAATTCAAGAAGAAAGAAGATATGGGATGGTGGTCGATACTCAAAAAATTAATACTTGGAGATATACCTTAGGGACACGGTCGACGGTCGCCATCGTGGTCAAAAATTGGTTTGGATCTAGCAAAGATTGCTTGGACGACAGTTCGTTGGAACGGATGATCTGTTAGGGTTTGAGGCCTCGGCGATGACGGCGTCGGCTATTTTAAGTTGGCTTAAGAAGAAAGGAGAAAGCGAACAGGCTGAGTAAGTTGCAAGATATACTGTTGGGATGTTATATGGAACTCGGGCCAACAAGTCAGGAGTCGCGCGTATGTCTCGGATGGTGTAGTTGTAGCATGGTAAACCAGTGAACCAGAATTTTGGGATAAAATCATTTAATCCCGAAATTGGGGGGCATGTGTTTACACCAAAATTTGAGAGGAGAGCGCGGGAACTCGCGGGCTTCCAGACTTATGCCAATCAAGGAATCGATAGAGTAAAGATTTATATCTGCTGGATCAAATGCGACACTGGGTCCATTCTCTTCGAATGATGTCAGCAGATAACGATGACAGGATATGATTGGCGCCAAGAAAATACATATCGGACTCTACAAAAGGGGAAAGATTAGAGTCCAAGTTATCTTAAGATAGGAATATTTCCTTCATACCAAAGAATTGTATTGGACTGAATTTGAGTAAGGTTCGTTTTTAGGCTCTGGGTATAAATACCAAACCCCGACTATTGTAAAATCATCAACCAATCAAATACAAAGTCAATTACTTTTTTTGGCTCTGGCCACCCCTTAGGAGTAGGAGTAGAGTAGATCTCGGTGAGTTCTTCAGTGAGTATGGCTGCATCGATCTGGTTGACCTCAACTGCTTGTCTGTAAGTACCATCATGGTTTATACCTCTGTTCGTATGGTTGCATCGATCCGGTCGACCCCCACTGTGACTCTAGTATAGGCTAGTTATCGACTCTTGTCTAATTCAAGTTTGGCCTGTGTGATTCTGCCTCACACCCCACTACTTGAATTAGATCAAGGTCAAGTTATTGGCTCTACCTTAGCATGGCAGTCTTTAGTAGATTCATTAAGTTATCGATATTGCTTATTGCTTTCATTGTTTATCTAATTACAGCAATATCATTCTGCCCGATTGAGATTGATCTGGATTGGCCTTACATCTTGTTTAACTCATCATTTGCTAATTTAAAACTGATCCAATCTACATCTTAAGCGATGAGTTATGTTTTTATTGACTGTTTTGCGTCAATCTTAATCATGCATAGCGTGCGGTTAAGGCATGTCCGATCTTGAGTAGATCTATTAGCTAAGAAAAAACATTCCATGGCCCATCATCATGGCATGTGGGATTCTGCCTCTCACCCCACCATTGGCACTGTGAAGCGGGGATCATTAGTTGGTAGACCCATTCCTGAGAAGGCATGACCTTAACTGTGCGCTATGCCTAAATCAGTTGTTTAGCCGATATCGAATGTTTCATGAACAGTTCGCATTATGAGATCATTGAAGTAGAGATAAGTTAAAAGATATGTTAGCCCCATGATCTTGTTATTGTATTATGGCCTACATGATTCTGCCTCATGCCCCATTGATATTAGTAATGAGTTAGGGTCGTCGAGTCTATTATTGTTTCTATGGCCTACATGATTCTGCCTCATGCCCCACTGGTCATGACGATAGATGAGATCTAACATGTTCATTAGATTTATCTTTATTAAATGGTTAAGTGATGTTGAATTGTTTCTTTATACAAAAGGAGTCCGGTTACTTATAATCATTGGCTCAGTATAAATCGATCATCGCTGATACCTTATTGCCATTGATTAATATTTGCTTAAATAACATTTATCTAGAATGATAACCAATTCTTCTTATACAACCCCATGAGCTTTAACTGATTTATTCTTGTAAATATGTTGGGATCAACTATTTAGTTGATTTCCTCTCATATCGGCTCTCAAAGCCACACATTCGGGACTATCTGGCAACACCGGCACATTCTGCCCTTAATTACTGATGAGCTTTCTCTCCTTATCAATTGTAGGGTCAAATTGACTGGCATGTCTCGGGAGGATTGCGTAGGATCAACCACCCTTGCGCTAAAGCTAGGCAGATCTGCTCCATCGAGCGGACCCTTCCGGCTTGCTGCGTGTGTCCTCAGCATAGAGATGAAAATTTTGTGTTGACAAGTTGGCATTTGTGTCTTGATTGGCTCACATTCATCCATCTTAAATCTCTTGAGAAGATCATTTGTATATTTCTCTTGAGAGACAAAAATCCCTTCTCTCATTTGCTTGACTTGAAAACCAAGAAAGAATGTAAGCTCTCCAATCATTGACATCTTGAACTCCTTCAACATCAATTCACCAAACTCTTTGCAAGAATCTTCATTTGATGATCCAAAGATGATATCATCAACATATACTTGACAAATGAAGATGTGCCCATCAAGCTTCTTGGTGAATAGTGTGGTGTTGTCCTTCCCAATGGTGAAGCCCTTCTCAATGAGGAAGTCCCAAAGACGCTCATACCAAGCTCTTGGGGCTTGCTTTAGCCCATATAGCACCTTGGACAACCTATAAACATGATTTGGATATCTAGGATCTTCAAACTCAGGAGGTTGATCAATATAGACTAGTTCATTAATAAAGCCATTTAAAAATGCACTTGTCACATCCATTTGATATAGTTTCATGTCATGATGTGATGCATATGCAAGGAGGATATGAGTGGCTTCTAGTCTTGCAACCGGTGCAAAGGTCTCTCAAAAATCCAAACTTTTAACTTGAGAGAACCCCTTTGCAACTAGTCTTGCCTTGTTCCTCACAACTATGCCTTGATCATCTTGCTTGTTGCGGAACACCTACTTTGTTCCAATGACTCTTGCACCTTTTGGCCGCTCTTCAAGAGTCCAAACTTCATTGCAGGTGAAGTTGTTCAACTCTTCATGTATGGCATTTATCCAATACGGATCTCAAAGAGCTTCTTCTACCTTAGTAGGCTCAAAATAAGAGACAAAAGAGTGATGTGCAATAAATAAAGCAAGTTTTTGTGAGCAAGTCATTACACCCTTTGATGGACTCCCTATGATGAGATCTTGTAGATGATCTTGTAGTAGAGGTGTGTTTCTTCTATTGACCACATGAGGAGGAGGTTGTGGAGCATCAACATCTTGTGCTTGTACCACCATTTGATCATGGGAGACATGAGTGTCTTCGTTTTCTGCTCTCCCATCTTTATCACCATCTTGTGGCACATTTGATGAAGAAGGTGGATCAATTACTTGTACATCATCTTCATCTCTTTAGGCTTGATGTCTCCAACTAGAATGTTCTTCATAGCCTCCCTCAATGGTTCATCACATACATCATCAAGATTCTCATGTGCTCCTTGGGAGCCGTTAGATTCATCAAATTCCACATCATATGTTTCTTCAACCAAGCCGGTGGCATGATTAAATACTCTATATGCTTTGGACTTTGATGAGTAACCAACAAGAAAACCAATATCACAATGTCTTTGAAACTTCCCTAGGTGTTGTCGCTTCTTGTAGATGTAGCATTTGCAACCAAACACCCTAAAGAAGAAGACGTCCGGCTTCTTCCCATTGAGCAACTCATAAGGTGTCTTGTCAAGGAACTTTTGAAGGAATAGTCAGTTGGATGCATAGCATGCGGTGTTGATAGCTTCCGCCCATAGAGCTTCGGGGGTGTTGTACTCATCTAGCATTGTTCTTGCAAGAGTGATCAATGTTCGGTTCTTTCTCTCAACTACACCATTTTATTGAGGAGTATATGTTGCGGAGACCTCATACTTGATCTAAACTTCATCACAATAGGCTTCAATGTTTGTGTTGTCAAATTCCTTCCCATTGTCACTTCTAATCTTCTTGAGCTTCACTTCAAATTCATTTTGTGCTCTCTTGGCAAGCTTCTTGAAGCAAGATGCAACTTTGGATTTGTCATGAAGGAAGAATACACATGCGTATCTTGAATAGTCATCAACAATCACAAGACAATAAAGATTTTCTCCCAAACTCTTGTATGTTGTTGGTCCAAATAAGTCCATGTGAATGAGTTCTAGCACTCTTGTGGTTGACATGAAAGCTTTTATTGGATGAGTATTTGCAACTTGCTTGCTGGCTTGACATGCACTACAAAGCTTGTCCTTCTCAAGCTTCACATCCTTCAACCCTCTCACCAAATTATTCTTCATTAGCTTCTTAAGTGAGCTCATCCCAACATGAGCAAGTCTTCTATGTCATAGCCACCAAAGTGTTGTTTTCGTGAATAGGCATGTTTTCAAGTTAGCATCTTCAGAGGTGAAATCCACTAAGTATAGGTTGTTGTATCTAAATCCTTTGAATATCACTTGATCATCATCCTTCTTAGATACAACAACTTCCTTCACGGTGAACAAGCATTGGAAGCCAAGATCACACAATTGTCCAATGGATAACAAGTTGAAGCTCAATGAAGCAACATAGAGCACATTTGAGATAGAATGATCATTTGATATTGCCACTTTGCCCAATCCTTTAACCTTGCCCTTAGAATTATCTCCAAATGTGATTCTTTCTTGTCCATCTACTTCTTTATCTAGTGAGGTGAACATACGAGGATCACCGGTCATATATTGTGTGCAACCACTATCAATAATCCAATAACTTCCACCGGTCTTGTAGTTCACCTACACATAAGAGATCAAGCTTTAGGAACCCAAACTTATTGAGGGCCCTTCACCTTCTCAACAAGTGACTTTGCAACCTACATTTTCTTAGGCCTATTCTTGTTTGGAGGTCCTAAGAACATGACTTTCATCTTTCCACTAGAATCCTTTCTAAGCATGTAATGAGCATTGAAGGCAAAAGGTCTAGCATGCTTGGGCAAGGGTTGTGGTGGTGGAGTTTGGCACTCATGGGCAAAGTGGCCTTCTTGTCCACACTCAAAACACTTCTTTGGCTTTGGCTTTTGTTCTTGTTGAGCTTGAGCCTTCTTCTCTTTGTTTGCCATGTACCCAATGCCACTTCTATCCATCGTCATGACGGTATTCATTAGTAGCTCACTTTGAAGATGATTGCCTCTTATGAACTTGCTCAATCCAATCTTGAGATGCTCTTTCTCCAATTTGAGCTTCTTGTTCTCTTCCTTGAGAGCATCATTATTTTTCTCTTGCTTGAGCTTCTTGTTCTCTTCTTTGAGCTTCTCATTCTCAAGAATCAAGTCACCATCATGATGACTAGTTTCAAGTACTATGGTGTTCATGGTCTTGAGCTCTTCAAGATCTGTCTTGAGCTTTTCATTGTCATTCTTGAGCTTGATAAACTCATCATAATCATTGGCATCAACCACTTGCTTGCCCTTGCTACTAGAACTTTGCTCGATGCTCTCAATGATCAAATCATCACATGATGTAGCTATATCAATCTTAATAACATTGTTAGTAGCATCATGTGGCTCATTGGATAGAAATTCTTGAGCAATGACAAGATTATCATGATTAATCTTAAGAGTAGTATATTCTTCTTTTAGCTTGTTGTGGCTAGTGATAAGCTCTTTGTGTATCCCCTCAAGTTTATCATGTTTATCTTTAAGCTCTTTCTTAGAAGATTTGAGCTCCTTGAGTTTGGATGATATAGCATCATTTGCTTCTCTAAGCTCAACACTAGCCTTTTTGGCTATATCACATTTTGCTAAAAGTGAATCATTCTTAGCCCCTAGTTTTTCATTCTTAGCTCTACTCTTTCTAATGATCTTAGTGTATTGATTTAGCAATTTAACAAGATCATCATAAGAAGGTGATTCATATTCATCATCATCACTATCGCTATCATCATTGCTAGCATGTTCATCACCAATACTATCATCATTTGATACCTTGTGATCACCCTTGGCCATAAGGCATAGGTGTGTAGGGGATGATGGCAGTGGTGGCGGTGAAGATGATGAAGAGTCAATAACAATGGCAGCCACATTCTCATTGTCACTATCATCATCAGATGAGCCACTAGATGAATCAATGTTCGTGAGCCAATCACCGACGATGTATGCCCTTCCACTTTTCTTCTTCTTGTGGAAGTCCTTCTTGCCATCTCTCTTCTTGTATGGCTAGTTTTTGTTCTTCTCATCTTCTTCTTCATTGCTTGAGTCATCTTTCTTGCCCTTGTACTTGTCTTTCTTGGGCTTTGTGCATTGATGTGCTAGATGACCAAGTTCTCCACAATTGTAGCAATCCATCTCGAAGATTGGCTTCCTTCTAGAGCTTGTGAAGAACTTCTTCTTGCCATCAAACTTGATGCCACTCTTGTTGAACTTCTTTAGCATCTTGGTAGTTTTTTTCACCATGAGAGCAAGACTTACATCATCAACTTCATCATCACTTGAGCTCTCATACTCAAGCCTTGCTTTGCCCTTCTCTTGGCTATCTTTGAATGCTAAGTCTTTTTCTTTCTTCTTAGTAGAGGATGAGCCATCTTGTGGTGTGATGTGCATGTACATCTCATGAGCATTGATCTTTCCTAAGATTTGTGTTGGTGTAGCAGTGAAAAGATCACCTTGATGAAGCATGGTCACAATATGTCCATATTTGTCAATGGGGAGGACACTCAAGATCTTTCTTACAACATCAGATGGTTGCATTTGAGTGAGTCCAGGCCCATTAATTTCCTCTACAAGAACATTCAAGCGTGAATACATTTCATTAGCACATTCTTTGGGAAGCATCTCAAAAGAGTTAAGCTTTTTCATGACAAGATGATAGCATTCCTCACGCTCACTCTTTGTTCCCTCATGGAGCGCATAAACGTCTGACCATAGTGCATGGGCATCTTTGTGGTTCCTCACCCAGTTGAACATATCTTTGCAAAGGCCTCTAAAGATGGTGTTTCAAGCCTTTGCATTTCATTTTTCATAAGTTACCTCATCGCCTTGTAGGTGTGCAGCATCCCGAGGTTTTGGGAAGCCTTGTGAGGTGGCTCTAAGTATTCCAACATCTAGAGCTTCTAAATACACCTCCATGTGGATTTTCCAATATGGAAAATCATCCTCCTCAAAGATAAGAGGAGGTCCATCCCCGTGAGACATCTTTCTCTAGGCGGTTAAGCCTAAAGACGTGAGAATGAGGCTTTGATACCAATTGAAAGGATCAAGTTGCCCAAGAGGGGGATGAATTGGGCTAATTCTAAATTTCTTTGCAATAATTAAGTCCTATGGTTAGCCCAATTAACCCCTTGTGCCTAGAAAGTGTATCTATTGATCTACCACACAAAAGTTTAGCAACCTATGTTCCAATCCTACTCTAGCATGGCAATTCTATGAATATAAATGACAAGAATTGAATTGCTCAAAGTAAATGCTCAAAGTAAATAGAGAAAGAGGAACACGGCGATGTTTTGCCGAGGTATCAGAGAGTCGCCACTCCCCACTAGTCCTCGTTGGAGCACCCACGCAAGGGTGTAGCTCCCCCTTGATCCGTGCAAGGATCAAGTGCTCTATACGGGTTGATTCTTTGACACTCCATCGTGGTGAATCACCCACAACTGCTCACAACTCGAGTTGGGTCATCCACAAGCTCCGCCGGATGAACACCTAACTCCCAATCACCACCAAGTCATCTAGGTGATGGTGATCACCAAGAGTAACAAGCATGAACTCTCACTTGACCACGACAAGCCTAATGAGAAGGGTGGATGCACACTTTGCTACTCTTGATCTCACTAATGAGGGCTCTCTCTGGGATTCTCAAATCTCAATCACCTCACTAGGACCTTGCTCTTCTTGGCACTCTCAAAGGTGTTTCTTAGCTGTTGGAATGAGAAAAAGTACCCTCACACATGAATGGTGGAAGTATTTATAACCATGGCTGAAAAACAAACTGTTATGTGCCTCTATAGGGTGATTGGACGCTCCGGTCAGTTCTCCCCAAACTCTAGTGTTTAAAATATGACCAGACGCGTCCGGTCATGATTTTCCCTCTCTGGAACCTTACTGTAGTCGACCAGACTATGGGACTTAGCATCCGGTCACTTCACCTCTCAGCATCCGGTCACTTCCAGATGACTTCACCTTGATCAAATGAACTGACCAGACTCTGTGCCAGCGTCTGGTAAAACTGAAGCCAGCATCCGGTTAGCATTTGACCCTCCATTCACTTCCAACTCTCGATCATACGTGAATGAAGTTTGCTCCAATGGATCTATGGGCTTTTTAGGAGCTACCTAGTGCTAGGTTTAGCAAGTGTGCACCACACCTAACCCACTAGACTCACCTAGGTCAAGCTACCCATCCATACCCCCCTTAATAGTATGGCCAAAGGAAAAACAAAGTCCTAAACTACTCTAAGTGTCTCTTCAACTCCAATTGACACTTAGAACTAGTCCATCCTTAACCTTGTCATCCATCCTTTGAAAACCAAAACGATTTCCATCATAGGGGCCTGACCACCATGATAGCCCAATTGATCTCCATTGCCGTGACCTAACTTAGTTGCCTCTACAAAACACACGTTAATCACAGTAATCATGTATTGTCATTAATCATTGAAACCCAACTAGGGGCCTAGATGCTTTCACACTAAACTTGGGCAAGGTGACAGGTTTGTAAGAGGAGGGCTAGGGTGAGCTCTAGATACCTTCGGATAGTGGTGATTTAGAATCAATGGTTCTGTGGGTTTATGGCGAAGTGTAGGGTGTGTCGAAGGTTGGTTGTACTATGGAACATGGCGGGGGTTGGGTTGGCTTTGGTTTGCTGAGTGAAGTTGGTTGGAGGTGTTGAAGTTGGGTAGCGAAGGCTGCATGCTTTGTATTTTAGCCTATAATACGGCTAGCTACTGCCTGAATTCGGTTGCCTAGGCTGATGCTTGGGCGGCTCATTGACTTGTGGCAAAGGCTATTGTGACCCCATCTCTTTCTTACTACATGCTCTGCAGCTGGGCCTGCAACTATTGAAGCCCTTGCTCTGAAGTGGCACTTGGGGCTTGCTGCTCCTCAGACACCGGAGGCTGGTCTTCAACCACGTTCTGCTCTTTAGCTTGGTTTTCTAAGGTTGTGGCATAAGTGTTGTGGGCATTGCGCCTAGGTTGCCCTCTCATCGAGGGCTCCGTGGGAACCCTGGGGGAAGTTGCTCTCTTTCTTGCCATCGTGGGTCTTGCTCGGCCAAACGCGGTGGGCGCCAATATTGGAAAATGGTGGTTTCTAGCAGGTGGGACTAGAAGGAGATTGACGAAGCCTTCGCCCGGGTAGGTGCCTCAGGCTAAGGCCTGTTGGGTGGAAAGTGGGTCTAGACCAACTTAGGGTTTCATAAATGCATTCAACTGCCCCCATGTATAGAGTTTGTGTTCCCCTTTTATAGAGAATTGCTTGCTAAGGCTACTCTTTACAATTATGTCCCTTGACGGCAACAGTATATCCGTGGAATATCCCTACACTAACATAAACTATTAAGGGCAATTTGGGTGCCTTCTTCTTTGACCACCTTTTCTTGATGAGTCACAACTGTGAGTCCATCTATGGCCCATGGCCTAGCACCGCCGCCCTTCAAGAAGTTCCTCAACCCTCTGAGCCTTCATCTAGGGTGGCCTTTGGGCATACTTGTGTGTTGGCTCTCTATAGCCTTCGTAGGTGCCGCCAGGGCCTTTGCCGTAGATGGCCTCTAGGTGCCTTCTCTCTGGTTGCTAGAGCCTCTGACTTAGACCTCCTCTGGGCTCCTTTGCCATGGCCTCTAGTCGTCCACCCTGATCGGCCAATTAGGTGGAGGTTGTCATCCTCTTTCACTGCACATCATCCACAAAATTTGTCAACCGTTAGCTCTCATCACTGCTCTGGTCCCTGACCTCCACTACTCACAACCATGTCCCAACAGATGTGCACATCAAACAAAGCGATATAATGAGTGTATATGTCCTTCCGTTTTAAACTATAAGTCAGTTTTGATTTTCTAAGTGCATAGCTTTATTTATACACCTAAGGTCTTGTTTGGATGTAGTCGGATTAGCATCAATACACATGTGTGGGGATGGATTGGAGTGGAACTCTAAATTCCACCCTAATCCAACCCAACACATGGATTGAGGTAAATCCAACAACATGCAAACAAAGCCTAGGTACAAGTATCTATCTCTATGAAATGCAAGCAGGGAATGTGAAAACATGGTTGGCAGGTAAATGGATTGGGCGCAGTACAGTCAGGTGTTGCTCGCTACATCATTTCAACAAACATGTTGCGAGCAGGAGATGGGAGGAGTCGTGGATAGATGGCACCCAGTGAAAGGATCTAACAATGCCTATAGGGGGTGAATAGGCGTATCTAAAAATTTACTATAAATGCTAAGTTCAAATCTGTTAGTCAATGTCGGAAGTCTTGGCATTTGGGTCGAAACTCCCAATGTTGTCAGAAGTTCTAGCACAAACATCAGCAGTTCCGATGCCTACGTGAACTACAAAAGCAGTGCCAAATTTAACTTTGCGGATAAATAATTTTACAACCTCACTTCCTAGTGGTTTGGTGAAGATGTTGAGTCACTCCCTTGACGCCGTAATGCCTCCAAACCGTAGATCAAGTCCAAACCCTAAAATGGAAGTTTGGGAGAGAAAGAGACAAACACAAACAAGTAATCTCTAGCAATCACAACAATAAGCACACAGGACATAAGGATTTATTCCAAGGTTTGACAACCCCACTAAGGAGCTCCTACGTCCTTGTTGTTGAGGTGACCACCAAGGTCGGAGTCTTTTCCACCTCCTTGCCTCTTTCAAAGCGACCACAAAGGTCACTTGAGCTTTCCACTAAGAAATCAAAGGGTGATACAAACTTCCCAAGGCTCTTCCACAAGATGGAAGCTCTTGGGCAATGCCTAGCCGACTAGGGGCAAAGCCCCAAGAGTAATAGATGCAAAATCAATCGGCTTGATAAAGAAATCAAGTGCTCAAGCTTGCCAAAGTGATGCTCTCACTTAATCCACTCTCTTTTCATTCAACACCCTAAGGGAACAGAAGATTAGAGCAAAGGGGGAAGGAGAGGGGTGCTTTAGTTGCTTGGGAGATGTTTAGCATGAAGTGGGTCAGCTATGAATGAGTCTGTAACGGTTAGAAGTGAAAAGAGTGGTATTTATACTCCAAGTGAAAATCTAACCATTCAGATCTACATCAAAAGTTCTGATGCAGATCTCAGGAGTTCCAATGTTAATAGAAAACACTGTTCATACAGGGTCAAAAGTCCGTGCGAGTAAATCAATGTCGGAACTCCCGGCAAATGTCAGGACTTTCGACGTGCGCAGTTAAGCAAACCAGTAAAGCTCCAAGTGTCAGGACTCCTGACAAGGTCCGAGACTTCTGACGAGCACAGACAACCAGTCAGTCAGAACCATAGGTGCTGGGACTCCCGGCTTAGGTCTGGACTTTTGACATTCACAGTCACCGTGCAGGCTAAGTGACTAGGAGTTAGAACTTCTAGCAAGAGTTGTGACTTTCAACTGTCGGGAGTTTCGGCTTACGTTGGGACTTCCGACACCAACAGTCATAGAAAAATAATCTACGTGCTCGTGGAGTACTAGAGTGTCTCTCTTTTGATTTTATTATTATGCTTGAGCACTCTATCTTCCTCAGACCAACTAAATTTGCATCCCTCTTTATAGTGCTGCGGATCATAAACTCAAAAACAAAATTAAAACCTTTGGGGAGCATTTTGAGTTCGTCCGCCTTTTCAACTTCAAGAATTGAGGGATACCATTTCATCTTTATCAACTCTTTGAATCTTTCATGGGACTAATAGCTGTGACATATCTCATTAAGATCACATTAGTCCCTAATTTGGATGTCATCAATACACCAAAACCCACATAGGGGGCAAATGCACTTTCAATCTCCCCCTTTTGGTAATTGATGACAACCAACTTAGGCTTTTATAAGAATGAAAGAATTTAAAGCTTTTAAACCTCAAAATTTATGAAGAACTCCCCCTTGATGTATGCATGAATTTGAATATCAATTAGAATCATCTATACATGATTTGCATACCTCAAGACAAAAGCTCGCCCTAAATTTTGCAATCCGTGGGGTGCAACAAGTGTGTGTGAACAAATAGGTATCCGTGAAAAGAAATTGCAATATGACATGTTATTTCACACAACAAATAAAAAGAATAGGATGGCCAATATTTCAAAGTTGAAATTTGAAGCAACACATGGCCATCAAAATACATGCACCATCACAAGTAGAGACAAGCACAAGTTAATAAGCTAGATAGATAATCATGACTTGTCCTACAATCATTCATCACAAACATATATAGATATTTGTCCATCACAAAGTGGCCACCACACGACAAAGTGCTTACACGCTAAACGGTGCGGCGCGGTCAAAACGGATGACGCGGTGGTCAAAAACGTAGATCTGCGTCAGAACTCCTGGCTTACGTCGGGACTTCCGGCGGTCGGGAGTTCTGGCGCGAGCCGGGATTTCTGGCCGTCGGGACTTCTGACGCAGGGAAACAAAAAAACACCTCAACCTGCACTCACTCTACCATGTGGGGCAAAAAAATGATGGACACTAACATTTCCACAAGTGACTAGATTTCATTCAACCAACACAAAGCAATAGTCACTCATGAAAATTATAAAATAGATTTTGAAAGTGTCACACAATGTTTTCTCCTAACTAGATCAAACAAAATGTGTGTGCAAGGGATCAAGCCACAATACGAGAATCAATGATATATAGTTCACTCCTCAAAGCACAAAATCTTGACTCATCTAGGGGCTTTGTTAAGATATCGGCTAATTGCTTTTTGGTGCTCACATGATGAATGGCGATATCTCCTTTGGCTTCGTGGTCTCTCAAAAAATGATGCCGGATGTCTATGTGCTTTGTTCGATAGTGGTTTACAAGGTTGTTTGCCAACTTAATGGCACTCTCGTTGTCACACAAAAGTGGAATCTTAGTTAACTCACATCCAAAGTCCTTTAGTGTTTGCTTCATCCAAAGTAGTTGGGCACAGCAAGCGTCGACCGCCACATACTCGGCCTCGGCAGTGGACAAAGCAATGGAATTTTGCTTCTTAGAGCTCCACGACACCAAGGATCGACCAATAAATTGGCAAGTCCCGGTCGTACTCTTTTGGGTTACTTTACAACTGGCATAATCCGAATCGAAATAGCCAAGTAACTCAAAAGTGGAGCCCTTAGGATACCACAAGCCAAGATTAGGAGTGTGCACTAAATACCAAAAAATTCTCTTAACGGCCATCAAATGACATTCTTTTGGATTAGCTTGAAATCTTGCACACATGCACACACTAAGCATAATATCAGGCCTAGATGCACAAAGGTAAAGAAGTGATCCAATCATGGAGCGATATACCTTTTGATCGACATCCTTTCCTCCTTGATCAAGATCAAGATGTCCATTGGTTGGCATGGGTGTCTTGATGGGCTTGGCCTTGTCCAAGTTAAACTTGTTCAACATGTCATTGGTGTACTTGGTTTGACTTATGAACGTGCCATCCTTGAGTTGCTTGATTTGAAATCCAAGGAAAAACTTCAACTCTCCCATCATGGACATCTCAAACCTATTTGTCATAATCCTACTAAATTCCTCACAAAAAGCCACATTAGTACTACCAAATATTATGTCATCAACATATATTTTGCAAACAAAGATATCATTATTGACTTTGCGAGTAAACAAAGTAGCATCAGCCTTTCCTATCTCAAAACCTTGTTTGAGTAGGAAATCCTTCAAACAATCATACCAAGCTCTAGGGGCTTGTTTGAGCCCATAGAGCATCTTGTTGAGCTTGTAGACATGGTTTGGATACTTGGGTCTTCAATGCCCAGTGGTTGCTCTACATACACCAACTCGGATAGGGGGCCGTTGAGAAATGCACTCTTCACGTCCATTTGATATAACTTGAAGTCATGATGAGCAGCATAGGCAAGTAGAATACAAATTGATTCTAGCCTAACCACCAGTGCATAGGTCTCCCCAAAATCCAAGCCTTCAATTTGAGTGAATCCTTGAGCCACCAACCTTGCCTTGTTCCTGTTACCAAGCCATGCTCATCTTGCTTGTTGTAGAAGACCCACTTGGTTCCAATCACATTTTGCTTGGGCCTTTCCACCAAGGACTAGACTTCATTTTGAGTGAAGTTATTCAACTCCTCTTGCATGGCTATCATCCAATCTAGATCATCAAGTGCCTCTTCCACCCTACGAGGTTCCAAAGGAGAAACAAACGAGTAATATTTACAAAAACTTGCTAAAAAGGAACGTGTAGTTACCCCTCATCGAATGCTCCCCAATATGTTATCAACAAGATGACCCCATTGAATGGATTGATGCACTCTAGGATGTGGCACTTGAGTTGATCTTTGGATAGGGCCATCATCATCATCATCATTGTGGTCATGATCGATTGGAAGATCACAATCATGAGCTTGTGGAGGGTTGACTTCACTTCTTTCTTCATTGTTGAGTTGTGGTTGAGCTCGCTCATTGTTGATGCCATCTTCATGAGAATGACCCTATGCTTCGTTGGATCTACCATCTTGATTATTTCTTATTGCGGAAGCTTCACCATGTTCATTGGATGAAACATGATGAATGGTTGGATCAAGATCATCATGCACAACATGATCTTCATCTTCGTCTTCAATGGGCTTTACTTCACCAATAGCAAGCTTCTTGATTACTTTGTGTGGAGCTTCTTCATTACCTACATTCTCAACATTGACTTGCTCTTTTTGAGAGCCATCAGTTTCATCAAAAGTCACGTCTACCGTGATTTCAATCAAACCAGTGGTTTTATTGAAAACACGATATCCAAGTTCGTTAGTACCATAACCAAGCATGAAACCTTCATCAACCTTTGGTGCAAACTTAGAGCTTTTGGATTTCTTGTTAAGTATGAAACACTTGGATCCAAAAACTCTAAAGTAGTGCACCTTAGGCTTTTTACCGGTTAGAAGTTTGTAGGCGGTTTTTTCTCTTTTCTTGTGAAGATATAAGCGGTTGATAGCATGGCATGCCATGTTGACCGCTTCTGCCCAATAGTTGGTTGGAGTCTTGTATTCATCCAACATTGCTCTTGTGGCTTCTATGAGCGTTCGGTTCTTCCTTTCCATAACACCATTTTGTTGTGGAGTGTATGGAACCAAAAACTCATGCTTGATTCCTTCTTCATCAAGAAACTCTTCAATGTTGGTGTTCTTGAACTCCGTCCCATTGTCACTTCTAACTCTCTTGATTTTGACATCAAACTCATTTTGGCCTCTTCTTGCAAACTTCTTAAAGATACCTTGGACTTCACTCTTTTCACGCAAAAAGAATACCCAAGTGAAACGAGAATAATCATCAACAATTACAAAACCATATTTGTTACCACCAATGCTTATATAAGCAACGGGTCCAAATATGTCCATGTGAAGCAACTCTAATGGCCTTTCGGTTGTCACAACATTCTTGATGGGATGTTTAGCTCCAACTTGTTTTCCTGCTTAGCATGCACTACAAATCCTATCTTTATCAAAAGAAACATTTGTTAATCCAAGGATGTGTTCACCTTTTTAAAGTTTGGCCAAGTTCCTCATCCCAACATGGGCAAGTCAGCGATGCCATAACCAACCCATGCTAGATTTTGCCATCAAACAAGTCTTGGGATTTACTCTATTTGATGTGAAATCCACTAGATAGAGTTTCCCTTTTAAATGACCCATAAATGCAATAGAGAAATCCTCCCTTCTATAGACTTCCACACCCTTATCCGTAAAGAGACAATTGTAACTCATCTCACAAAGTTGTGAAACGGACAACAAATTGTATCTCAATGAATTCACAAGTAAAACATTAGAAATGGAATTATCATTTGATATAGCAATTCAACCCAAACCGAGGACTTCTCCTTTTCCATTGTCACCAAACACAATATTTCCACTTTGATCATGACTTGGTTGGAATGATGTGAACATGTCCTTCTCTCCGGTCATATGATTTGTGCATCCACTATCCAACACCCAACTTGTTCCACCGGAGGAATATTCCTACAAGGACAAATTAAGCTTTTGTTTTAGGTACCCAAAAAGATTTGGGTCCTATGGGGTTAGTCATATAAAACTTGGGCACCCAAACACTCCTTATAATTTCTTTTCTCTTTTGGGCACCAACATACTTAACCACAATCTTGCCATCATTGCTCGAACAACACATATAGTCACTAGCATAGCACCATGGAAGTGGTGCTTGTGGCTTGGGGACATCGGATTGCTTTGTCTTGATTGTCTTGGTACTTGTAGGTTGGATCTTTGGAATGTAGACCTTGTTGTTGGCCTTGCATATAAACTCATCAAGAGCAATGCCCTTGTTGAACTTCACACAAGGCACACCATTGATCATGTTCCTTCCATTGGCCTTTCCATCACACCTATTGTAGCCAATGCCTTCCTTGATTGATGGGTGCCTTGATGACTTGTATATAATCTTGTTGGATTGCTCTTGACACTTGCACCCATTCTTTAATATTATCTTCAACCTATGAATCTCCTTGTCTTTCTTCTCTAACTCAACAAGGTTGGCTGTATATGCATTCACATCAATTTTATAGCATCTTTTACAACCATCACTAGTGGAGACATTAGAGTCTTTGGTTGCCTTAGGAGAAGTTGAAGTGCTAGCCCAAAGAGTACTATAGTTGAGCTCAAGATTTTGATATTTTTCTTCCAAGCTTGTGAGGCTTTCTTGAGCTATACTCTTCTCGTTCTTGAGGCTCGCTACTTGATCATTAACCGAGAAATGTTCCTTAGTCAATTTCCCAATTGAGTTATTGGCTAAAGACAATTCTACGGTTAACTTCTCAACCTTCATCTTTTCCTCGGCGATAGATGCTTCAAGTGCAAGATTTTTCTCTCTTTCGAGTGATTATATCTCCTTGCATCTCTAAGCATCTATTCCTCTTCTCTAATTTCTTCGTTAGCGTTTTTATTTTAGTGAAGGCCTTTTTACCAAATTTCTTTATCATAGTTGCTTCAATTTCTTCTATGTTCTCATCACAACTATCATTCTCATCACTAGAGGAAATGGGTGTAGTATGTACCTTCTCCCCTTTTGCCATGAGACAAGTTGGGGTATAGTAGTTGTAACATCCCAAAAATCCACACACTGAAAATACCAACTATAAAATTTTTTCTTAAAAACTTCCATGTGATGATGAGTGTCATGTATAGTAACCCAACCTAAGAAATGCATTAGGTCTAACCCCAACCCAAGTTAACACATAAGCATGGCATGTCATTAGTTAATTGCGTTTATTTAAATTCTAACAAATAAGTGTTGCATACATTGAATGTGATTTGGATTTCCATTTGAGTTATGATATGCTTAACAACTCCAATAAATTAGGTGCACCAATTTGGAATTCAAATTTTAGAACCAAATTCAAATTCAAACAAAAGAGATGAAATGAAAAACAGAAAAAGGAAACGAGGAAGAAGGCCTCGTAGCCCAGGCTGCTCGGCTTCGCGGCCCAGCCAGCCCAACCGCGCCCACCTTGCACCGGCGCGCACGTACGCAGCCCACGAGCTGGCCCAGCACGTCGCCCACACCCATGCACCCGTCTGCCTCGCTCGCAGCCACTGGCCGCTGGACCCCGCATGTCAGCCGCACCCCCATCTACAGTGTCATCTTCCTCACCTACGCCTCAACCGCCTACGCGACCAGTGCCCGATAGCGGTGGCATGGGCAGGCCAGGGGGTCACGCCCGGGGCATGACCCCATCCCCCTTGCGCCACGCCCACGCAACCCCACACCATCGTCTGATATGATGCATCCGCCTCCACCGCACGATGCCATCCGCCCTGGGAGGCATGGCGCTCGGCTATAAAGCTAGCCCACACGCCGCTCACGCTCGGCGCCCTAGTTTCTCCCTCAGCCTCCGCCACCACTTGGTGGCCCAGCAGCCGCACCACATCGAGAGTAGAGGGCCGAGAAGGAGATCATGAGAGGAGGATCAGAGCCCCCGCACGCTGCCGAAGTCACCGGAGCCGAGGGCGACGCCATCGTCGTCATCACGATCGCAGGTCGGCACTGCACGGCACTGCTTCCGGAGCTACATGGCCACAACTCAACACTGCACCGCCATCCTTTCTTCCACAGCACCCACGGTGAGCCCTGGTTCATTCCCTGCTCACCACTAGACCTTGCTACTCCGACCATGGCGCTCCATACCATGAGCGCGTAGGCTAAGGCCATCCCCGGCCTCTAGGCACACCAGCACAGCACACTCACGTTGACCGTGACCATCCCCGAGCCCTTGGACGCTGTAGGCCTCTCTAGGTTCCCTGGACGCCGTAGCCAAGCACGCATGCCGTGCTCGCAACGCCGCCACCATGATGCAGCCACCACCAAAGCACCAGACCACCTCCAAGCACTCGACCATCGGTCCGAACATCAGACCACTGGTCTGAGCACCCGACCACTGGTCTGAGCACCAGACCACTGGTCCGAGCACCCGACCACCAGTCCAAGCACTAGACCACCTCCGAGCACTCGACCACCGGTCCAAACATCAGACCACTAGTCCGAGCACCCGACCACTGGTCTGAGCTCCAGACCACTAGTCCGAGCACCCGACCACTAGTCCGAGCACCAGACCATAGGTCCGAGCACCCGACCACCGGTCCGAGCACCGACCGCCATGGCCAGTACCGCCGGGAGCACCTAGCGCCTCCTTGACTCGCCCATTCTGTTCGCTAAAGCCACGGGTAACTCAGACGCACGCCGTGACCACCCCGTAGGAGCCCGTAGTGACCCACGCGCCTCGCCGTCGTCACCATGTTGCCGTGGCCACCGGGAAGACCCTACCGGCCACCTAGAAACCAGAAGTCCTGCCCTGAGCTCTGGATGCCCTCGCCACATCCACATGGATCTGTAGGAGCCTACACGCCCCACTATGACGCCCTTCGAGGCCATAGCCACCACAACGACGCTGCCGACATGATCGGAAGGCTGTCTGCCGTGGCCAAAGCCACCGGAGGCCCTGGAGGACCCCTCGACCTACCCAACATGCCCGCTGGAGCATGGTGACACCCATGCGCACCACAGAGCTAGCCAATGCCGCTGCACCTGCGCCATTCCCGCACGTCAGTTGTGCTCGAGCCACCATTCGCCGTGACCAGTGACTTAGGATGCACCATCCGTCGCCCTAACTCCACCATTGCAGTCGCCATGGCACAGGGAGGTTTTTCCCCACCTCTATTGGATGCCTGAGCCATTGCGAGAGCTCGCCAGTGAGCATGTCGCCGGTGGGAGCGTGCCGTGGAAGAAACAGAGGAGAAGGGGCAAGGTGAGCAGCGCAGCCCTACACCCGGTGCACATGAGCCGAGCCGAGGAGAAATGACGATGGGCTCGGTCCACCATGGACCCTACCTTAGGACCATAGACCAGGAGCGCTGGTCCACCGTGAGCCACATGGTGTGAGCCATGCTGCGGATGAAGCCCAATAAGAGCCCACGGCCGTGACGTGGCTTCGCCACAGCACGCCACGTGTTCGGCCCAGCCCAGCCCACACCGGCCTGACCCGAGCCCACCAAAGCCCATTTGAGACCCAGCATGTATTGATCATTGACCGATCTATGTAGACCGTTGACCTGGCCCCACATGTCAGCAGCACAGACACGCTGGACCCACACGTTAGATGCTGACGTCATGATGATGTCACAAGGGACCCACATGTCTGCGACCCAAGAGCCCCTAGACCCACCAGTCAGCTCAGAACCGAGACGATGACGTCATGCTGACATCAGCATGTCACGTTGACCAGCGACACCATGACACGTGTCAGCCCAAGATTAATTCAGCCTTTATTCAATTTCAGAAAGGATTTAAACTTTAGGAATTCATAACTAATTCATACGACCTCAGAAAAATACAAGACCAGGACCAAAATTCATCTAAAATCAAGCTCTATGCAATGAACTCATGTTTGAGTGCATTTGACTCTTTTGAATTTTCATTGCTTCTTTGTGCTACTCTATAGACGTCGCTAACGCGACTATAATGCAAATGTTGTAGACTCAGAGGAGAACCTAACAGACGAGGACCGTGAGTACCGTGAGGAGTACAGAGATGCCTACACTGAAGGTGCCACATCCCACCCAATCTCGTAGCACCTATTACGCATGGCTAATATAGAACTACTATTGCTTTACTTTACTATTATAATCATACTATGATAGGACTTGTATGGTAGTATGCTTGCTTGAAAGCCTTTACCTTGGCGCAACCTTACCCCTGCATACCCTACTATTAGGCTAGACACACGCTTACTGCTATACATTTCATTACTCATACTTCTACTATGCTTATACTACGTGCGTGGTGGATACTGGTGTTATCTGGACCATGGGGAGAGTGCTGCGTGTGTGACTTGGGTGTGTGGAGGGTAAGAGTTGTGTTGACCAAGTTGGAGTATACGACGTACCTGGGGCAAGTCTTGCTATGGGATGCTACCTGGGCACCACTGGAAATGGATACCTATGGTGGGTAAATGGTATATGAGGTGGACCTGGGTGTGAACCTATGACGGGTGGAGCCTGGGATGGAGGTGCTATGGTGGCACGGTAAATGGAAACCCGGATAGAGACATTCTGGCTTGGTCATCCCTAAGGACTTACTAGTACTCAGATTCACCGAGAAGCCTTACGTACCACTCGCCCTATATGGTGTGGGGCGGCTCGACTACTTGGTAGGATATTGCCACTACTGCTAGGTTGATAGCGGACAGTGTAAGGAGGTACGGGGCGTGAAGGATTCCCCCCACACCCTTCCAAGACTTCATGGAGACCTTGTGGACCCGGCTCATGACTCACAGTTTCAGCCACCCCAGACTTGACTTGGGGTGAACCAGGGCTGAATGGTAGAGTGGCATTATCCTAGGCTAGCAAGCAGCCAGAATCAGCCTAGTTGACGACGATCAGCGAGGAAGGCAGATCTTGTGGTTATGTAAAACCTCTATAGAGTGTATGGTTGATCGATCGATACATGTGTCGACTCGTCGGCTATGGACCTTTCCTGGGTTTCGCTTAAACTAGATAGTGAGATGAGTCCTTCTCTTTCTTCCCCCGTGAGAGAGTGTCAGTCGTAGCTAGGGGCTACAGGCCTTGAGACAGTGCCAAGAGGGAGTTGGCCTGTCGACTGAGCGATGGTATTGTACAATGTTGATGGAGTTGGTGGTATGTCGGTCCTAGGATCGAAACCTGGCTCAGAAAAAGGGAATGGAGTGGAATGTGTGTGGGAATGGTATTAAAACTTGACAAAATATTATTGTTTACTGATATGCTAATGCATAGGAAACCCCAGCCTTATAGGTTCACTTTGCTTATACCCATCTTGCATCCAATTTCCATAAAGCAATGCTCATAGGGTTGGGAGTGGCCAGTACAAATCGTACTAATAAATTTTGGCACATAGGTTCTGCTGAGAAGTATAGCTCCAAGGAGTTTGACGGATGAGGGATTCGTGCCTACGCTCGAGTTTGGCGATCTTATCTTCAAGCTATTCTGAATGAATGCTACTTTTGATTCCGCCAATGCAGCAATGTAATAATTTATGTAATTCCGCACTATTTGTACTCTGATATTATCGATGTATGGATGTGATCATCGACTGGAATTTGGATAATATGATCTACCACGGTCTTATTACACTTCGACTTTGTGGATTTCCCATCGTGGAAATCAGGGTTGTTTTAGTTGGTATCAGAGCCATACTTGACCATAGGATGAAACCCTTAGAAATGGATGATAGGGTAGGACATGGACAGCCCTTCTTTTGGTTATATACCGACCCTGCATTCACTTTTATGCAAGGCTTATCTATATTTGACCTGCTAACACCTGTTCCTTAAAACATGCAGATGGCAACGAACGTTGACTGGCCGCCTCTAGGACCGCTACCTCTGGACCACACCAAGCTTACCTTCAACCTACGTGAGCTCGGGGGTTTTGCACAGACCCTCTGCCGAGTTCTCGTCATGTTAGGTGTCCTCGATGAGCTTGTCAAGGTCACCTGCACCGAAAAGCCAACTCAGGAAGGAGGAATCAAAGGACCAATCGTCACCTCAGCCGAGTTCCTAGCTAGCACTTCCTTACCTTCTATCCCAGCTTCCACCAAGGTGACCCTAGAGGACATAGTCGAGGAGGGACTACAAGCTATCTCACACAAGGCACTTCGTAGAGTGATGAGGGACCACTACGAGCACCTAAAGACGAAAGAGTTCCATCTACTTCCCCAGGCCCTCGACCTCAGCCTTACCCCCAATGAGCAGAGTTTCACAGCAGGCAAAGTTATCCTTGCTGAGGAGGATAGATGCCTTTGTGTCTTAGCTATTCACCTACTGGAGCAGGATAGGTACGTGACCTAGTTGGAGCAGAGGAGACGTCAGGACTAGGCCCTTCGGTGGGAGTACCAGGAGCGAGACTCACAGGGAGCACAGGAGCGAGCTAGCCTACTAGAGACAGTTGCCAAGCTACAGGATGAGCTCAACCATCGTGAGGAAGTCCACGGAGCTAAGGTTGCTGACTTATAGGACAAAGCAGCCGACCTAGGCAACAGGAACTGCTACCTTGACAGCAAGGTCTTGGAGTTGTAGAGAGAGTTGGACGACAAGAAGGCCGAGTTCAACCGCAGAGGAGACAGAGAGAGATCCAAGGGGATTGACATGCTGATGATCCAATCTCAGAACAAGACCCTAACTCAGGAGCTAGAGGAGTTTAGGAGGAAGGCCATTCGCAACCAGGGTCACTTGATCGAGGTACTCAGGCGGACCGAGTACCTACAGGACAAGTGTGAGAGGACATGGCAGGCTTGGTAGAAGTCTGATAGAAAGCGCCTTAGAGAGATGAAGGGTATGTGGGATCAGCTACCCAAGGAGGTATGCAGTAAGACGAAGCCTAGGATAGAGGAGTTTGAGCTAACCCTGACTCGCCTCAACCTAGATGCCTACCCTACCCTACCTAGAGCCAAGCCTATAGAGGAGCTCGCCGAGGCCTTGAAGTACGTGTCCCGACTTCACAAGTCTGACGAGAAGATCGAGATCGAGAACAGTCGTATTCCAGCTACGGTGTACGAGTTAGAGTAGATGACCCTGTGTGGTCATGAGATATGTTAGTGGCTTCCATAAGAGTACCCCATGATGTACCCCTTATGAGATGTATTATGAGACATTATGCGTAGTATGATTCTCGCACGTCTTTAAGTGTAGCTACTAGAGATGATGCTATGTAATAAAACCCATGTAATAAATGTTTTGGATCTTATTGCATCTTATGGATCTTATTGCTTCTTTGTAATGAGTGTTGGATAGTATAAATGTTATTTCCTTTAAATTATCAAAAATTAGGTAATCATATTGAATTATAAGCACTTATGGCATGAGCACTAAAATTCCTATGATCCGTGTTGCAGATGCCGAACCGCCGATCTAATCGCCTAATGAACCATGGACGTGCACCCACCCCCTAACTAGCTGAACCAAATGGGGGTCGTGGTGCCAACAACCGTGGCCATGGCCATGGCCATGGACGTGGTGGGATACCCTTCAACCTGGAGAATACCCCGCCACCTACTGAGGAGAACATTCCACCACCACCACCACCGAACCTGGCAGAAGTGATGGCGCAGCAGACCCAGCTTCTTGTAGCCCTTGTTGAAGGAGCAACCGTCGCCAGGGAGGTCAGCAGAATGACTTCCAAAGGAAGCTAGAAGGGTTTCTGAAGCTAAGGCCACCTACCTATGATGGCACCGACCCTAACCCGCTTGTAGCCGATGACTGGCTCAAGGAGATGGAGAAGAAACTTGATCTCACCACTTTCACCGATGAAGAATGTGTTGGAGCTGCCACACACTAGCTCATAGGTGCAGCACATGCATGGTGGGACAGTTTCAGTGATTCCCATGAGGACCTTGCCAATATCTTGTGGGATGAGTTCACCGAAGCATTTACTGAGTATCACATTCCCAAGGGTATCATGGAGGCCAAAGCCGAGGAGTTCCACAACATCAAGATGGGAAAGGACAAGGTGACTGAGTACACTACTCGTTTCACCAACCTTCTGCGCTATGCACCATCCTATGTTGTGAACTCTGAGAAGGAGAAGCTATACTACTACCGTAAGGGACTTAACCCGCACATCAAGCAGAAGTTTGGCGGTATTGAGAGCAACACATTGCGTGCTCTGGTGGATCGCTGCATCTAGATTGAGAAAGACCATGCTAAAGTGGGAGAAGAGTATAGGGAGAGGAAGCGTAAGCCTAAGGAGTCTCTCCGTGGTCGTGATCATAAGAGGTTCCAAAGAGATGCACCATCCAGGGAACGCTCTCGCCACAACAGGGAGGACAACCCTGGATCGAGTAAGGGAAGTGGAGGCTACACCGCCAAATACTCCTGCCCTGCTCAGGATCGTTACCCCCAGGACTGTTTTGCTCAGGACCGCAATAGTCAGGACCGTTTCAACCGTCCCCGCACAGCGAATGAACACCCAGCACAGAATCGCTCCGCACCAAGCACTAGAAACTGGAAGGCACCCGTGTCAACCCCTATAGGCGGTACGCCTTTCACCTGCTTTGCTTGTGGCCAACCAGGTCACAAAGCCGCTGAGTGCCCTTAGAACTCAGCTGCTCAGAAGTCTCAGTTCAAGGGATCTGCTACTCGTGGATGTCTCAACCATCTGAACACCGAGGAAGCACAAGCTGCCCCTGACGTTGTGTACGGTATGTTTTTAATTAATGGCAATACTGCATTAGTTCTACTCGACTCTAGAGCAACTTGTTCTTACATATCATCCAAGTTTGCATGAGAACATGACCTGCCTGTAACCCCATGTGAAAAGCCTATCATCACCAGTTCACCATTAGGAGACCTAAAATGCACCCACATCTGTAAGGGAGTGAGTCTTACCATTGAGGGTCTTACCTTTAAAGCCGACCTAACTCTGCTACCTTCCACTAACTTAGATATCATCTTAGGTACGGATTGGTTAACCATTCATCGAGGTATCATATCATGTTCACCTAGATATGTCCAAGTGACCCACCCATCAGGCCAAGTCATTAGATGTGAACCCTAGTCCGAAAAGTCCACCTCTATCCTATGTGCCCTTAAAGCGAGTTCAGAATCATAGAAAGAGGAGAAGACAGTTTAGGATGTGCCTGTGGTCAGAGACTATCCCGATGTATTCCCTAAAGAATTACCGGGTATGCCACCAGACCGTGATGTAGAGTTCATCATTGATCTCTTGCCGGGAACAGGACCCATTGCCAAGAGGCCCTATCGCATGTTAGTTGATGAACTGGCCAAGCTCAAGAAACAGCTTGATGAGCTCATCTCGAAGGGGTATATCAGACCCAGTGCTTCACCTTGGGGATCCCTAGTTCTGTTTGTTAAGAAGAAGGATGGCTCGATGAGAATGTGCATTGATTACCAGAACTTGAATGCAGTCACCATCAAGAACAAGTACCCCTTGCTAAGGATTGATGATCTGCTTGATTAGCTTCAAGGTGCCAAGTATTTCTCCAAGATTGACCTCAGATCTGGCTATCATCAGATGAAGATTCGAGAGAGTGACATCCCAAAGACAGCTTTTGTGACTAGGTATGGTCAGTTTGAGTTCACCGTGGTGTCCTTTGGACTCATGAATGCTCCCGCATACTTCATGAACATGATGAATAAGGTTTTCAGGGAAGAATTGGATAAGTTTGTGGTGGTATTCATTGATGACATCCTTGTCTATTCATCCATCGCTGAAGAACATGAACATCATCTGAGAACCGTGCTTGAGAAATTGGCCCAACATCAACTCTATGCAAAGTTCAATAAATGTGAGTTTTGGCTACAGGAAGTTGCCTTCTTAGGCCATGTACTATCAGCTGAAGGTGTCGCAGTTGACCCAGCCAAGATTGAAGCCGTGAAAGAGTGGGATCAACCCCGTAATGTGACAGAAATCAGAAGTTTCTTGGGATTGGCTGGATATTATCGTCGATTCATCGAGAACTTTTCCAAGATAGCCCGTCCAATGACTAATCTTCTAAAAAAACCAAGGAGTTTGAATGGACGCCCGAGTGTGAACAAAGCTTCCAGGAATTGAAACAGAAGCTTACCACAACTCTTGTGCTATCATTGCCTGATATCAGCAAAGATTTCATGGTTTATTGTGATGCATCCCATCAAGGACTTGGTTGTGTATTGATGCAAGATGGAAGAGTAATAGCTTATGCTTCTCGACAGTTGAAAGAACACAAGAACCGTTACCCAACCCAAGATCTAGAGTTAGCAGCAGTTGTGCATGCCTTGAAGATCTGGAGACACTACTTGATAGGCAACAAGTGTGATATCTATACAGATCACAAGAGTTTGAAGTACTTTTTCACTCAGGAAGATCTAAATATGAGGCAACACCGATGGCTAGAGTTGATCAAGGACTATGACCTAGAAATTCACTATCATTCGGGAAAAGCTAACGTAGTCGCAGATGCTCTTAGTCGCAAGAGTTACTGTCATGCCTTGATCACTGAATCCGTACCACCTGAGCTCAAAGAAGAGATTGATGATTTCCAACTTGAGATACTACCGCATGACTTGTTGAATGAGCTCTGCATACAGTATGATCTCACAGATCGCATCCGTCAAGCTCAGAAAAGTTGTGAAGAGATTGAGTATCTCCGTGGTCTGATGAAACTAGGCTACAAGACCAACCACCAGGAAGATGAACAAGGAACTATCTGGTTCAAGAACAGAATCTGTGTTCCATCTGACCCAGCACTACGAGAGGAAATTCTGTCAGAAGCTCACGATTCCAAGTACTATATTCACCCTGGAGGTTCAAAGATGTATCAAGACCTAAAGAAACACTTCTAGTGGAAAGGCATGAAGACAGACATTGTAGGACATGTGGCACGTTGTGACACCTACAATAGAGTCAAGGCTGAACATCAAAGGCCTGCAGGATTGCTAAAGCCTCTGGATGTTCCCGAGTGGAAATGGGAGAACATATCCATGGATTTCATAGTTGGATTGCCCCGCTCATAGAAAGGCCATGATTCCATCTGGGTGATTGTTGATTGTTTGACCAAGATTGCTCACTTTGTACCAGTTAAGACCAAGACCAAGGCCAAAAAATTAGTAGATCTGTACGTAGAGCACATTCTGAGACTACATGGAGCTCCCTCTAGCATTGTATCTGATCATGGTCCTTAGTTTGTGTCCCGATTCTAGGAAGCTCTGCACAAGTCTATTGGAACCAAACTTGATTTCAGTACCGCTTATCACCCACAGACAGATGGACAGACAGAATGAGTAAATCAGATCTTAGAAGACATGCTTCACGCTAGTGTACTGAATTATGGCTTTGATTGGGAGAAATGCCTACCTTATGCAGAGTTCTCTTACAACAACAGCTACCAAGCTAGTATCAAGATGTCGCCATTTGAAGCTCTTTATGGCAGACCTTGTAAGACACCTTTGATGTGGTCCCAACCGGGAGAAAGATCATTCTTTGACTCCGCTAAGATTCAAGATGCAGAAGGAGTTGCACAAGTGAAGGAGAATTTGAAAATTGCTCAAAGTCGATACAAGAGCTATGCCAACAAAAGGAGAAGAGAACTTGAGTTCAATATGGGAGACTTCATCTATCTCAAGGTATCCCCGCTACGTGGAACTATCAGATTCCATGTGAAAGGAAAGCTTGCCCCAAGATTTGTTGGCCCATACAAGATTTGCAAGAGGATTGGAAAGCTCGCCTACAAACTTGAGCTACCCGAGGAATTGAGGGGTGTACACTCCATATTCCATGTCTCACAACTATGCAAGTGTTTGAGACTGCCCGATGAAGTAGTTCCAACTGATACACTTGACATTCAAGACACACTCGAGTATAAAGAACATCCTATCAGAATTCTGGGCAGAGATACCAAAGAGACCCGAAGCAAGACTATCCCTATGTGCAAGATCCTATGGAGCAATCACACAGAGAGAGAAGCAACATGGGAAAAAGAGTCTGGCCTCCGGCTATGATATCCTTACCTCTTCGAAGAGTACGTTATGCTTTAATCTTGGGGACGAGATTCTGTTAAGGGGGTAGGACTGTAACAACCCAAAAATCCACACACACTGAAAATACCAACTACAAAAAATTTTCTTAAAAACTTCCATGTGATGATGAGTGTCATGTATAGTAACCCAACCTAAGAAATGCATTAGGTCTAACCCCAACCCAAGTTAACACATAAGCATGGCATGTCATTAGTTAATTGCGTTTATTTAAATTCTAACAAATAAGTGTTGCATACATTGAATGTGATTTGGATTTCCATTTGAGTTATGATATGCTTAACAACTCCAATAAATTAGGTGCACCAATTTGGAATTCAAATTTTAGAACCAAATTCGAATTCAAACAAAAGAGATGAAATGAAGAACAGAAAAAGGAAACGAGGAAGAAGGCCTTGTAGCCCAGGCTGCTCGGCTTCATGGCCCAGCCAGCCCAACCACGCCCACCTTGCATCGGCGCGCACGTACGTAGCCCACGAGCCGGCCTAGCACATCGCCCATGCCCGCGCACCCGTCTACCTCGCTCGTAGCCACTGGCCCTTGGACCCCGCATGTCAGCCGCACCCCCATCTATAGTGTCATCTTCCTCACCTACGCCTCAACCGCCTACGCGACCGGCGCCCGACAGCGGTGGCAGGGGCGGGCCAGGGGGTCACGCCTGGGGCATGACCCTGTCCCCCTTGCACCGTGCCCACGCAACCCCGCACCACCATCTAATGCGATGCATCCGCCTCCACCGCACGATGCCATCTACCCTGGGAGGCATGGCGCTCGGCTATAAAGCCAGCCCGCACGCCACTCATGCCCGGTGCCCTAGTTTCTCCTTCAGCGTTCGCCGCCACTTGGTGGCCCAGCAGCCGCACCACATCGAGAGTAGAGGGCCGAGAAGGAAATTGTGAGAGGAGGATCAGAGCCCCCGCACGCTGCCGAAGTCACCGGAGCCGAGGGCGACGCCGTCATCGTCATCATGATCGCGGGTCGGCACTGCATGGCACTGCTTTCGGAGCTACACGGCCGCAACTTGACACTGCACCACCATCCTTTCTTCCACAGCACCCATGGTGAGCCCCGGTTCATTCCTTGCTCGCCACTGGACCTTGCTACTCCGGCCATGGCGCTCCATACCATGAGCGTGTAGGCCAAGGCCATCCCCGGCCTCTAGGCACACCAGCACAGCACACTCACATTGACTGTGACCATCCCCGAGCCCTTGGATGCTATAGGCCTCTCTAGGTTCCCTGGACGCCATAGCCGAGCATGTATGCCGCACTCGCAATGCCGCCGCCATGATGCAGCCACCACCAGAGCACCAGACCACCTCCGAGCACTCGACCACCGGTCCGAACATCAGACCACTGGTCCAAGCACCCGACCACTAGTCCGAGCACCAGACCACTGGTCTGAGCACCCGACCACCAATCCGAGCACCAGACCACCTCCGAGCACTCAACCACTGGTCTGAACATCAGACCACTGGTCCAAGCACCCGACCACTGGTTCGAGCACCAGACCACTGGTCCGAGCACCCGACCACCAGTCCGAGCACCAGACCATAGGTCCAAGCACCCAACCACCGGTCCGAGCACTGACCGCCGTGGCTAGTACTGCCGGGAGCGCCTGGCACCTCCTTGACTCACCCGTTCCATTCGCTGAAGCCACGGGTAACTCACGCGCATGCTGTGACCACCCCGTAGGAGCCCGTAGTGACCCACGTGCCTCGCCGTCATCACCATGTCACCGTGGCTACCGGGAAGACCCTACCGGCCACCTAGAAACTGAAAGTCCTGCCCTGAGCTCTGGACGCCCTTGCCGTGTCCACACGGATCCGTAGGAGCCTACACGCCCCCACTGTGATGCCCTCCGAGGCCATAGCCACCACACTAATGCCGCTGACATGATCGGAAGGCCATCCGTCGTGGCTAAAGCCACTAGAGGCCCTGGAGGACCCCTCGACCTACCCAACATGCCCGCTGGAGCATGGTGATGCCCATGCACACCACAAAGCCGGCCAATGCCACTACACCCACGCCATTCCCACACACCGGTTGTGCTCGAGCCGCCGTTCGCCATGACCAGTGACTTAGGATGCACCATCCATCGCCCTGACTCCACCATTGCAGTCGCCATGGCACAGGGAGGTTTTTCCCCACCTCTATTGGATGCCTGAGCCATTGCGGGAGCTCGCCGGTGAGCACGTCGCTAGCGGGAGCGCGCCATGGAAGAAATAGAGGAGAAGGGGCAAGGTGAGCAGCGCAGCCCTGCACCCGGTGCACATGAGCCGAGCCGAGGAGAAATGACGATGGGCTTGGTCCACCATGGACCCTGCCTTAGGACCATGGACTAGGAGCGCTGGTCCACCATGAGCCACAAGGTGTGAGCCGTGCTATGGACGAAGCCCAATAAGAGCCCACGGCCGTGATGTGGCTGCGCCACAGCACGCCACGTGTTCGGCCCAGCCTGGCCCACACCGGCCCGACCCAAGCCCACCAAAGCCCGTTTGAGACCCGGCACGTATTGACCGTTGACCGATCAATGTAGACCGTTGACCTGGCCCCACATGTCAGTAGCACAGACATGCTAGACCCACACGTCAGATGCTGACGTCATGATGACGTCACGAGGGACCCACATGTCTGTGACCCAAGAGCCCCTAGACCCACCTGTCAGCTCGGAACTGAGACAATGACGTCATGCTGATGTCATGCTGACGTCAGCATGTCACGTTGACCAGTGACACGTGTCAGCCCAGGATTAATTTAGCCTTTATTTAATTTTAGAAAGGATTTAAACTTTAGGAATTCATAACTAATTCATACGACCTCAGAAAAATACGAGACCAGGACCAAAATTCATCTAAAATCAAGCTCTATGCATGAACTCATGTTTGAGTGCATTTGACTCTTTTGAATTTTCATTGCTTCTTTATGCTACTCTATAGACGTCGCTAACGCGACAATAATGCAAACGTTGCAGACTCGGAGGAGAACCTGACAGACAAGGACCATGATACCATGAGGAGTACGGAGACAACTACACTGAAGGTGCCACATCCCACCCAATCTCATAGCACCTATTATGCATGACTAATATAGAACTGCTGTTGCTTTACTTTACTGTTATAATCATACTATGATAGGACTTGCATGGTAGTATGCTTGCTTGAAAGCCTTTACCTTGGCGCAACCTTACCCCTGCATACCCTGCTATTAGGCTAGACACACGCTTACTGCTATACATTTCATTACTCATACTTCTACTACGCTTATACTACATGCGTGGTGGATACTGGTGTTATCTGGACCATGGGGAGAGTGCTGCGTGTGTGACTTGGGTGTGTGGAGGGTGAGAGTTGTGTCGACCAAGTTGGAGTATATGATGAGCCTGGGGCAAGTCTTGCTATGGGATGCTACCTGGGCACCCCTAGAAATGGATACCTGTGGTGGGTAAATGGTATATGAGGTGGACCTAGGTGTGAACCTGTGATGGGTGGAGCCCAGGATGGAGGTGCTGTGGTGGCACGATAAATGGAAACCCGGATGGAGACATTCTGGCTTGGTCATCCCTAAGGACTTACTAGTACTCAGATTCACCGAGAAGCCTTACGTACCACTCGCCCTATATGGTGCGGGACGGCTGGACTACTTGGTAGGATATTGCCACTACTGCTAGGTTGATAGCGGATAGTGTAAGGAGGTATGGGGCACGGAGGATTCCCCCCACACCCTTCCGAGACTTCATGGAGACCTTATGGACCTGGCTCATGACTCATAGTTTTAGCCACCCTAGACTTGACTTGGGGCGAACCCGGGCTGAATGGTAGAGTGGCATTATCCTAGGCTAGCAAGCAGCCGAAATCAGCCTAGTTGACGACGGTCAGCGAGGAAGGCAGATCTTGTGGTTATGTAAAACCTCTGCAGAGTGTATGGTTGATCGATCGATACATGTGCCGACTTGTTGGCTATGGACCTTTCCTGGGTTTCGCTTAAACTAGATAGTGAGATGAGTCCTTCTCTTTCTTCCCCCGTGAGAGAGTGTCGGTCGTAGCCAGGGGCTACGGGCCTTGAGATAGTGCTGAGAGGGAGTTGGCCTGTCGACTGAGCGATGGTATGGTACGGTGTTGATGGAGTTGGTGGTATGTCGGTCCTAGGATCGAAACCTAGCTCGGAAAAAGGGAATGGAGTGGAATGTGTGTGGGAATGGTGTTAAAACTTGACAAAATATTATTGTTTACTGATATGCTAATGCATAGGAAACCCCAGCCTTAGAGGTTCACTTTGCTTATACCCATCTTGCATCCAATTTCCACAAAGCAATGCTCATAGGGTTGGGAGTGGCCAGTATAAATCGTACTGATAAATTTTGGCACACAGGTTCTACTGAGAAGTATAGCTCCGAGGAGTTTGATGAATGAGGGGTTCGTGCCTACGCTCGAGTTTGGCGATCTTATCTTCATGCTGTTCTGAATGAATGCTACTTTTGATTCCGCCAATACGGCGATGTAATAATTTATGTAATTCCACACTATTTGTACTCTAATATTATCGATGTATGGATGTGATCATCGACTGGAATTTGGGTAATATGATCTACCATGGTCTTATTACACTTCGACTCTGTGGATTTCCCATCGCGGAAATCGGGGTTGTTTCAGTAGTCGTTGTCGATGAGGTTGGAGAAGAGCTTCGGTGGTGAAGATAGGTTGGGGAAGAGTTTTGGTGGTGAAGTTGAGTCGGGGAAGATCATGATCGGTGAAGAAGAGTGGTGGATGGCGATGTTTGTGGCTCCCTTCTTCTTCTTCTCATCATCACTTGAGTCACTATCACTTGACTCCCATTCTTCCCCAAGATGAGCTTTACCTCTCTTCTTGCCTTTGCTCTTCTTATCTTCATCCTTATCATGCTTGTGCTTCTTTTTCTCATTAGGACAATAGGCTATGAAGTGACCAATTTGACCACATCCATAGCAAAATCTCTTTTTGAACCTTCTCTTTCCATCACCATAGGTCTTGTGGTTGTTTTTCTTCTTCATAAACTTTCTAAGATTTCTAATCACAAATGCAACCTCTGCATCGGAATCTTCTTCTCCACTTGAGGAATCATCCTTCTCTTTCTTCTTCTTTTCTTGACTTAAACATTGACCTTCATGTTGTTGAGTTGCTTTAAGAGTTGCACTCTTGTTGAATCCCATTGCATTAGGATTTTGATTGTGAGCATTAATTGCATCTTCATCTAGACACTCATGATGCTTGAGTTTTGAAAGAACTTCTTGAGGTGTCATTTCATCATAACCGGGCCTTTCCATGATCACGGATGCTAGCATGTTGTTCTTGGCTCTATAGGTTCTCAACATCTTTCTAGCAACCTTATTGTTATCCCATTCGGTGCTTCCAAGAGCTCTTATGCGGTTGACCAATGCCATGAGCCTATCAAACATGGATTGTGTTGTTTCATTTTACAAGAATACAAATCTTTCCAATTCACCATGAAGTAACTCAATGTTGCCTTTTCTCACACTTTTATCTCCTTCAAATGACACTTTTAAAGTATCCCAAATTTGTTTTACACTTTCCATTCCTATCGCACCCGGTTTTAAGAATAAAACCAGATACGCACCATATGTGAGCCTAGGAAGTCAAATCTCACATATAGCTACAAATAAAGGTAATATCAAAAGACAATGTTTAAATACATAGCATATTAGTATAAAGATTATAACCTTAGAGTATAGAGGGCAGAAAGACGACTTCGATCTTCAGGTGAAGACTCCAAATCCCACAGGGACAACTGACTGGTTGACCACAAGCCTAATTCCTCCAAACTCTAGCAATCTGGTACCCATCTGGGATTTTTCCAAATAATTGAAAATAAAGCAAGCGTAAGTACATGTCGTACTCAATAAATATAACATGGGGTTCATGAGGCTCAAAAGGCTGACACTGGTTTAACTACGATAAGCTTTTAATTGTCATAATTTTAGCATAGGAGTACCAATAAGTTTATCACAAGCCCATAAACACATGATCAGGTAAACATGAATAATGAATAGCATAAACAATTAACCATTAGTGCGCATCTTCATCATCCATATCATTAGTGTCCATCATCTATTCCATAAGGATTCCAAGGCCGCTCGTGACCGTGAGCACGGCTGATATACCAGTTTTACACTCTACAGAGGTTGTATACTTTCACTGTGAGTCGTGATTTACTCTTTCGCCCGAGGTGATCAGCCTCTTGACCCACTACCAAGGAAGGTCGACAGGGTTCACTATGAAGCCTTTCAAAGGTTCGTCTAACAAGTTAGGGCCATTAGATTCACTCGGCAAACAGACATAGAGCCCCCCTTCCCAATGGCACAATGACGCGCAGCCTATACTCAAGGGGACAGAGGCCGCACTATACCTGATTTGTCAAGCCATTCTTACGCCAATAAAGGTAACCACTAACAAACTAGAAAAGGTCCTCATACTGAGCTAAAGCTAGAGCCATATAGCCCTCACAGCTATACTGTAAGTCCCAGATGATCACTTACAGATAAGTCCTTAAGGAGAGGAATCTAGAGCACCATAAAAATAGCCCAATGCTCTAGCCCCCTTGTTCCATGTTGCTAAAAAGCATCTTTTAATATTTATTGCATATATCATTAGTCAAGTCACAAGATCATAGTTGTAGTTGAGCACTAGCAAAGCTACCCAATGCAATACCCCATAGGTATCAAGGTACAAGTACAAAAGACTAGGAAATCCTTAGTGGTAGTCAAGGTAGACACATGCAGTATGAATTAAATGATTAAAGGTATATAGGATAATAAGGAAGATCCCATGCTATACTTGCCTTAAACACCGATCCTTCGGTAAGCTTTAATCTTCAATGTTCTTCTTCTTTTTCTTCTTGATTACCACGTATATCTCACCGACTGGACTTAATCATAAAGCACCACACAAGCATCCATACAATCATACATGAAGCAAACAATAGATCTAAATTAGAACAGTACACCAAACATAAAATCAAGATGAAAAGTTTGTACAACGAATCTACGTCTCACTACAAACACACAGACGCAAAAAAAGCATGCTAATCAGAACTACGATTGAAAAGATACAACTTACGAGAGATCTACTCATAAAACCATTAGCTTCATGTGTTTTAATTATATAAAAACATATATAAGATATTTTATAGATACTATAAATGGAATTAAGTCAAGTTTAGATTCGAATTATAAAACTAAAGTAAAACAAATCATGTTTTATTTACAAAACCCAGTTGCATACTTGTTATCCAAGATATGATTTGAACCATGAAATTCCAGTATTAGTGACATGATAAACACTGTTACTAACGCGTAGATCTCGTCGCTATGAATCTAACGCAACTTGAATGACTCAAAACGGAGTTGAAACGTAGAAGATATGAAATAAACAAGATTTCCTTTATTAAAATAATAGATTAAATCTAATCATGAATTTTAAAAGTTGAAAACCTACTTAACAGTAGTATTAACATGTAGATTATGAAATTATGAACCTAACGCAAGTTGAACGGGTCAAATCAGAGTTAAAACGGAGAAGTTATGGCTAAAACAAAATCAGTGGCAAATCTGTAAATAACTGAAAACGTATTTTAGATCTAAACCGACGATACTACGCTTTCCAAAGAAGAAGACATAATCTGTGATGGCGCTTTGGACCGTGGGTTCTAATTGGAAGAAACCGAGGGGCTCTTTAATAAAAATACCAGTGAAAGGGTATCTTCTAATCTGGGCCACAGATCTGAAAACGGACGGCTCAGGATGATTACGTATTTCCATTGTATTTCTGGAGTTGTTTTCTTAAAGAAAAACAGCCACAAAACGTATCCATGATGTCATATGATGTCATCAAGCTAGCAATCAAATTGGAACAGCAAAACGCATCACACGCACGGCTCTCGGCCAGTGGCACCATGGCCGGTGACCAGAGCTCGCCGGAGCTATTGGACACAAGCACTACGGCATAATTGCACTGGGATTTGGCTCAGGAAGCTAATTAAGACCACGATGAACTCGTCTACGCATTTTGCAGCGGGTATTTGTAGAGCAGAGAGGGCGGGCGACCATGGCTGGAAACAAAGCACCTCGCTGGAAATTTTGGGGAAATCAACGAGGGGCTAAATTGGACTCGGAATTTGGCACAGGGAGCAAGATTGGGAGGCGCCAAACTCAATGCACTTTAGAATCCAATGCGAAGCTCGTAGATGATCTTACCTTGACAGAGAACCAACTAGGCGGCTCGGCGACGTCAGGCTCCTTCGGCGGATGCGGGGCTGCAAGACTCAGGCTCCTAGCGGCGCTATGGTTCAATCTAGGGCACGGTGGGGATGCACGGCACCGGGAGGCTGCTATTTAAGGGCCGGGTTAGCTTAGGGCGCAAGGTACCGAGGTGACTCGTGTCAAAGAAGGACACGGCCATGGCGAGTCCGTGCCGGTTATGAGCTAGGAGAAACATCTGACGAGTGGGCTAGGGCAGTCAGCGAGGGAGAGAGGGCGCGTGCGGGCGATGCCAAGCGGCTGAGCGGGCTACGGCTTCAGGCTTTCTCACTGGCCACGCAAGCTGGGCCGCTTTGGAGCGAGCAGCGCAGGAACTGGGCTGCCTGTGGCCATGGGCCAGAAGAGAGAAGAGGAATTTTTTTCCATTTTGTTTCCAAATTCAAATCCAAATGCAAACCCAATCAAATTTGAACATGGTTTAAAATACATTTTTTGTTCAAATAAAAATGAACAATTTTGGGTAAGTTCCTAAAAATAAATTTTACAACTTTTTAAAAATACTTTTATTTTCAAATTCTCTTTTTCTTTCTTTTCTTTTACTTCAAAGGCATTTTTAATTTCTTTCCAACCGCAATTCAAATCATTTTAAATTTCCAACCACTCAACCAGAATAAACCAAATGCAAGGGCATGTATGCTCAAACATGTTGCTAAACCTTATGATAAATTTTAAATTAATAAAAAAAATTATTTTCCTATGTTTTCATGCGCACAAAAATTCCAAATTAAATCTTTTTAACCCTATTTCCAAAGTTGCAAATTTTAGGGTGTTACAATTCCATTCACTTTTCAAAATGCATCCGGAGCTAGGCTTGATACAAGCAATGCTACGGCTTGTGCATTTTGATGGAGGTTGTGCACTTCTTCTAGAGTTATCTCTCTATCTTCATCGGTAGGAATCATCACACCAACATCCATAGCTTCCCAAAGTCTTACGGCAATGAGATGCATCTTTATCTTGTAAGACCAATCGGTGTATCTTGTTCCATCAAAGTGAGGTGGCTTTCCAATGTTGATAGACGGAGTATGTAGTGTTGAACCTTTTATGAGTTGTCCATAGTCAAAACTCATGTTTGAATATATTCCCTTTCCATGAGCATGCTCACCGGCTCCAATATCACTAGCGGCATCTTTATTTGCTTCATTCTTGTCAGTAGTATCATTCTTGCCACTTATTGCATCATCAACCTTCTTGCTCAATTCTTCCTTCATCTTGCTCATCTCATCTTGCATCTTTTTCATTTCATCTTGAAAGAGCTTGGCTTGAGCACTCATCAACTCTTTAGCTATTTTCTTGGCCATTTCGACGACAACGGCTTGCATTTTGTCGGACTCCGACATTGTTTCTTCTCACGTGGTGAAGCGCAAAGAGAAGACCTCGCTCCGATACCAATTAAAAGGATCTAACAATGCCTAAAGGGGGGTGAATAGGCGTATCTAAAAATTTACTACAAATGCTAAGTTCAAATCTGTCAGTCAATGTCGGAAGTCTCGGCGTTTGGGTCAGAACTCCTGATGTTGTCAGAAGTTCCGACGCAAACATGAGTAGTTCCAACGCCTACGTGAACTACAAAAGCAGTGCAAAATTTAACTTTGCGGATAAATAATCTTACAACCTCACTTCTTAGTGGTTTGGTGAAGATTTTGAGTCACTCCCTTAACGTTGTAATGCCTCCAAACCGTAGATCGAGTCCAAACCCTAAAATGGAAGTTTGAGAGAGAAAGAGACAAACACATACAAGTAATCTCTAGCAATCACAACAATAAGCACACGGGGCACAAGGATTTATCCCGAGGTTTGGCAACCCCACTAAGGAGCTCCTACGTCCTCATTGTTGAGGTGACCACCAAGGTCGGAGTCTTTTCCACCTCCTTGCCTCTTTCAAAGCGACCACAAAGGTCACTTGAGCTTTCCACTAAGAAATTGAAGGGTGATACAAACTTCCCAAGGCTCTCCCACAAGATGAAAGCTCTTGGGCAATGCCTAGCCAGCTAGGGGCAAAGCCCCAAGAGTAATAGATGCAAAATCAATCGGCTTGATAAAGAAATCAAGTGCTCAAGCTTGCCAAAGTGATGCTCTCACTTAATCCACTCTCTTTTCATTCAACACCCTAAGGGAATCAAAGATTAGAGCAAAGGGGGAAGGAGAGGGGTGCTTTAGTTGCTTGGGAGCTGCTTAGCATGAAGTGGGTCAGCTGTGAATGAGTTTGTAACGGTTAGAAGTGAAAAGAGTGGTATTTATACTCCAAGTGAAAATCTAACCATTCAGATCTACATCGAAAGTTCCGACGTAGATCTCAAGACTTCCAATGTTAACAGAAAACACTGTTCACATAGGGTCAGAAGTCCACGCGAGTAAATCAATGTCGGAACTCTCGGCAAATGTTGGGACTTTCGACGTGCACAGTTAAGCAAACTAGTAAAACTCTAGGTGTCGAGACTCCCGACAAGGTCTAGGACTTCCAACGGTCGGAAGTTCTGATGTACGTCGGGACTTTCGACGAGCACAGACAGCCGATTAGTCAAAACCATAGGTGCCGGGACTCCTGGCTTGGGTCGGGACTTTCGATGTTCACAGTCACCGCGTAGGCTAAGTGACTAGGAGTCAGAACTTCTGGCAAGAGTTGTGACTTCCGACTGTTGGGAGTTCCGGCTTACGTCGGGACTTTCGACACCAACAGTCAAAGAAAAACAATCTACGTGCTCGTGGAGTGCTAGAGTGTCTCTCTTTTGATTTTATTATTATGCTTGAGCACTCTATCTTCCTCAAACCAACTAAATTTGCATCCCTCTTTATAGTGCGGCGGATCCTACACTCAAAAACAAAATTAAAACCTTTGGAGAGTGTTCTGAGTTTGTCCGTTTTTTCAACTTCAAGAATTGAGGGATATCATTTCATCTTTATCAACTCTTTGAATCTTTCATGGGACTAATAGCTGCGACATATCTCATTAAGATCACATTAGTCCCTAATTTGGATGTCATCAATACACCAAAACCCACATAGGGGGCAAATGCACTTTCACCTAGACCTAGTACGTAGCATTCAAACCATCGTGAACCTGCTTCACGACGAATGAGGATTGAGGATGGGGTCATGGTCATGCTATACCTTTGAGTTGATGAGACCAGCAAGGAAGTCGTCCTAGAGATGGAGATGTCGATGCAGCCCTTCAACCGTTCAACGACAACATCAAGCGCCAGCCAAGCCATTGTGGAGGGTGCTCCTATAGTCTGCTCCTCCACCGGTGCCGTGAGGAAATGGATCCCCGGTGTGAGAAATGGAGTGCGCATCGGCGTAGACATAGGCTTTGTTGGGCTTGGGTTTGAATTGAGCCCAGAGCCAACTTTGGGCAAACTATTTAAGGTCTTGTTTGGATACATGTGTATCTACTTTAATCCACGTGTATTGGAGTGTATTGAAATTGAACTTAGTTTAATTTCGCTCTAATCCACTTCAACACATGTGCATCCCAACGAGACCTAAGAGGGTAGCTAGAGGGCAAGCTGTTTCCCCTTTGGACTCTTTGACTCTTTCTTTCTAGAATGATTTTTTCTTTTTATTAAATGACTTTGGACTGCTTTAGGAAAGTGGCAATCCATTGCGAACGAACAGCGTCGCCAGTGCTGTTGCGCACACCCAGGTGAACTGAAGTGACAGCCTAGACCTCGCGCGATCACCACTCAGCCAATCCCAATCCTTCCTGTGTTGCACCGTACCGCTGGATCAGATCATCGTGCGTGATTGACAGATTCAGATTGAGTGTGGGTGCCTGGCAGATTAGCTGCGGCCCCTGTGTTGCCCTCAAGCCATTAGCCATGGAATGACAAGCTTGGTAAATGGATAGTACGTGTTGTAGGGCTACAACAACTTCACTAAATTGAGAAAACTAAATCTCCTATCAGCCTGTTTAGCTGGGCTTATATGATCGTATACGATCGTGGATTATAAGCTAGAATACTATTTTTCTCTCACACCAAACCAGTCAAATCAGCCAGCAATAAATAATCCACGATCGTTTACGACGAAACGAACAGGCTATGTATCTATTTGAAGAGGATTGACGATTGAGGAAGTATAACTTTAGACTATAGGGAAGGACTGCTTATAGCACAATAATGACAAAACTTATCCCCTTCCTCTTCTCTCTCTCTTCATGCTGGCCACCTATCGCTAGTCTGCAGGCTCTCCTGCTTAGCATGGCCATCTTTTTTTTTGAAAAGTAAGCATGGCCACCTGTGTGCTTGTCCCTCAGCACAATGGCACAATCAGCCCACAATCTCGCCCGCATGCCGCGGGTCGGCTCGTGAGCTCACCCACCCAGTACGGCGACTTCCCAACGCGGTCGGTCCATGAGCTCGCCCACTCTACACAGCAACTTCTATCCACATACATCTCCAATAGCAGGCCAGAGGTCGAGAGCAGCGGATAAGGGCCGGCCGGATTGTGGTGGATGGAGGCCACATCGTGGAAGCCTAGTGGTGGCGAGGAAGAAACCGTCATTGATGAGAAAAGAGGATCGGAGAAGTCTCTTCTTTCTTTGAGGGGGAGTGGAGGTATTTTAGGAGATTGAGAAAAAATAGAGAAAGGAGGTTAGAAAACATATCTGCTGGAGTTTGTTTTTCGTCCAATTTCTCTGAATGACAGTTTTTCTGAAAAAAGGTGATTGCATTTCTCAAGCTGGTGGAGTTGCTCTTATTGCATTGCATGAGGCGTGCTGTGTGCATCAAATGTTGGCCAGAGGTTATAGAAAATATTATTAACATATGGATTGAGTCAAACTTCTTTAAATTTTATTAAGTTTATAGAAAACATTACAAATATTCAAAACTTCTAAATAGATATACTATAAAACCATATTCCATGACTAATCTAATAATACTTATTTAACATCATAAATATTAGTACTTTTTATATATATCTGATCAAATTTATAAAATGGCTAAACTACTAAAAGAGAATTATATTTTTAAGACCGAGGGAGTATTTACAAAACCTAGCTAGGTGTACCAACTGGATGCTGATCTTTACACGGTACAGGTGGAGCGAGCTTCAGTATCGAGTTATATGGGCGTGATTGATTGCTTTGGTGATGGAGAGCCGGTCCAGGCTAGTGAGATGCATGCTCAAACCGTACATCTAGTTGTGTTTGGTTGTCTTTATTGTTGGTCCAGCACAAGACGAGATCTTATTTGGTTGCATACATGCATCAGAGTTTTGAGTGTCTGGCACATAAACCCCTACACCATTCGTGCATCGTGCTGCATCCTGAGAGAAAGAGAAATAGAGAAGATAAATGTAACACCCTAGGTGTTTGGCTCCCACAAAAATTTGCATTTCATTTCATAAACATGTGCATCATCTATCTCATCATGCCATTGTTACTGAAACATACAGATGCAACATTTTCAATTATGTTTGTTTCATACTTGATTGTTTGTGAATAGTAGTAGTATAACATGTGAATGCAACATGAGTTTCTCATACCTTAGAACATGGCAACATGGTAGTAATATGACAAGTTTAAAATTACAACAAAGTCATGAAACATGTGAAACAAGGAATTGCAACATTAGAGTGAAATTGATTGTTTTGTTGCTTCATCACATGTGATCATTAGAAGTTGGTGTAGCACTTGTGTAGAGTGGTTAATTAGGGTCTAATACACCTTAACTACACTTAGGATAATTGATGGGACATTGTTCATGTGGATCAAAATGACAAAAATGCCCTCTAGTGGAGGTTTGACTTAGAATGACCTATAGAGTGTCACTGTTTGACTGATTCAAAAGACCAACCTAGAGACCTTGCATGGCTATGCACCCATTACCAAAGTTGTAGCCAATTTATCAAGGAACAAAAGTTGTTTTATGATCAACTCATGAAAATGTGTGGAACAGCCTCAAACATGGCCCACAAGTCAGATTTGGGGTTGAATTCTACACTTAGAATTTTTCTAAGTCCATGAGACGATTTTCAGTTTCGAGTATCATTGTTTGGAGGCTTGTATCTCCCTAACCAGGCCAAACCAACTCAAGCTCTAATTGACAAAGTTGTTGTCCTCACTTGGATCTTCAGTTTTGTCAACTATACCATGAACCAGATCGCCACCGTTTGAGAGATATAGATCGTCAAAGTCACGCTGTCAGTCATCACCATCAAGTACTGAATCGAAATTTTAGATTTGCTACAGTGAACCGACCGTTAGAAGATCACCATCGTGTGTTTGCCACCCGTCGCCGATCTCCTGATCGCGCTGCCATGCGTCGTGGGTCTCCTGGCACTGCTGGCCACGCCTTGAACTCACACCCGCCTGCCTGACGCACTCGCCATTTCATTTGCTCCACTCCTTCGCCTCCACCGAGCGTAGCACCGGAGCCATAGTAGCTCCACCATTGCCAACCGAGCTTCGCCATCGCCTTGCATGCTCACCACTACAAAAATGCATTGGCCAGTTCGTCCAAAGCTTCGCCGTGTTCTTCTCCACCTCTTCCACTTCTCAACCGTGTCGGTTGGGGATTGGTAAGGGCGTATTCACCGTTTCCTCCACCGCCACCATGACGGGACCTCACCAAAGTTGGCGCTCCATGTGGCCAACTGCCACCGAGGCCTTCCCATCCCCTCCCTTTGCTTGGTTAGCTTGGTAACGAACTCCAGAAGCTCGTACCGAGTTTAGCCGCGTCCTACGGGGTCGGACCTCGCCGGAGCCGGCCAACCCGTGGTCGTGCGCCGCCATGGCCGTCGCCATTTCCTCTAGCTACTATAATAGCTGAAATTGAGGGTACCACTAGGTGCGCACGGGTGAGGCAAACACATTGGCACCGATGGCCTCACCGGAGATGCCACCGACGACGAGTTACGTCGTCGTCCTTCTTCCTCCCCTGTCTGTCTCATTGACTCGCAGGATCCGCTCGTCAGTCGCCGAGCTGAGGCGGGAACCTAACCTGGGCCGCGCCGTGTCTGGGCTACGCTAGCGCGTGCTTCGTGGGCCGCCGAGTCTTTCCGGGCCGGCCCAGCTGTAGTGATTAGGTTTTCCATTTTTGTTTTGTTTATTCTTTTTCATAGATTTGTGTACATTTTCAAAAATGTGTATCTCCTAGTTGGTAGATCCAAATGATGTGGTTCCAATTTTGTTGAGTTCCTGGTAATGTCTAGTTTATATTAAAAATATAATTTATGCCAGGTTCTATTATGAAAAATGGAGTTGCTAATTATCTCGTTTAATCATGTGGGAAATAGGGGTAATTATATCTTTTTCTGTATAGCTCCAAATGGCATGAAATTTTTATGGTGTACTGCTCATATCATGAATATCTTGTAGTTAAATTTTCATACATTTTGGACACTGTATGTAGGAGTTAGGAAATTCTCTTGTTTGCATGGATGGATCTTGTGTGAATTTTCATAATTTTTCTATAGATCTAGTAAAGGTAAAATTTGGTGAGTGCTATTCTTATGCTAGAATGATGCTAGGAAAAATGTGAAATCTATTGCTTGACACTTTTCATTAGGGTTTCCTAATTATGCTAGAAATAGCCCTGCCATCTGTTATTTTTGATACAGCAAGTTCTGCTTGACCAATTGCTTTGAAATTTTTATGGTAGTCTATGTGAAGCATGAGATAGCTACTGTAATTTTTGTAGATTTTTCTGAATAGTTTTACTATATGTTGCTTTAATCACCTAATTAACTAAATAAATTAGAAAAGGACATTAAATAATTTATTTAGAGGTTGGCACTATACTTTCTGATGTTCCTCTGGTATATACAACAAGTTGGTAAACTTGGTTTGGTTCAATTATGCTTTTGCATCATCACTAAATAATTAATTTAGTAAACCTGTCATTTCTGGACAGATTCTATGTTTACCTTAATTCGATTTGGTTAACGTAAGAATCATGCTTGACATTTACGAATGAATTGTAGAGAATTTCTTAAGCTTTCCAGAATGTCCTCTTGCAAGTCATTTGAATTTATAGAACTCTTGTTGTGATCGAATTAAAGGACTGCTCGTTTGCATATGAAACCTTAACTGTTGATTTAAGTATGCCTTTACTATTTCCTAAGCTTGTGGTAATGTTCCTAGGTGTTAGGCCTTTAACTGAAGATGAGCATCTTTATCTTAGGTTATGCAAATTAGGTAAGTTGATCTTGTTCTTCAAGTTAAGTTAGATACATGTTTTAAAGTGATTTGAATAGAGCTATTCTTAATCGGTAAACGAGTGTCCAGTGATGTTTTCGTTAAACACTTACTGTGATCTATTCATCATGAGCATCATGTCATTCCTTTGTGCATCCATGATATTTATCTTGTGCATCGGCATGCAATAGGTGTACCGGAAGGTGTGACACTGTTGGAATTTGAGGAACCGAGCGGGGAGCAGCAGCAGCCAACACCGGAGGTTTAGGAGGTGCAGCCCTCGGGAGAAGTGCTAGATGAGATCGCCGTTGAGTGCCCGGATCACCGTCCATGCAACTTTGTGAAAGGCAAGCCCCGGAGCATATTAAGCCTCCTAATTTCCGAAATGCAGTTAAAGTATTGTTGTTACATATATATATTCTTGCATTAAGTTTAGGTGTTGGATGCAAACATTTGCTACATTGGTTATCCAATCCTTGTCCAGATATTGATACCCTAAATCCTATGTAGCTCAGGTTCGTGTAGTGCTTAGCCCTGCTTAAATGCGGTAGAAGTCAGGTGATTTTCTGTCACCTGTGAGATATAGAGATATACATGTGGCACGGTTGGCTATATTTGCTATCATGGAAAAGAACCTATCTTAATTTGAAATGAAGACCGGGCGGAGGCTTGCTAGTTTGTAGTGACTCCGCCTGTGTCGCTTAAGGACTGAATCTTGGAGCCTTTTCTGTTCATGTTGAACGCATGCCTCTCTCTTAGTTGGCCGTGTCCGAAGACCGACCACGAAGCCGAGTAGCTCACCTCAGGCCAGGAGTCAATAAGTATAAAGTACGCCTCGGAAGGGAGCCATAGGCGTGAGTCCAAGGGCAGGTGATTTAAAAGTCCTGATCGTCCTGGCAGAAGGGTAATCCCTGAGAGTGCTGGCGCTGATCGAACCCGTGAATTTGGTTTCTGAGTTGTCCCAAAGGTGACCCACGGCTACCCTTGCAAAGTATGCCAGGGTGAGAGTTAGGAATACCCCCTCAGCTGAGTTATAATTCGATTCGAGTCACCGTCTCTCCCGGTTAGTGAGAACTTGATGGGCTTATCTCCAAAGTAGATACACTAAATAACATAATGGTTCAGAAATGATGATATGATGATAACAGCCTTATTATACCTGCTATGGTTAATATTGATTGCTCCTAATAAGTGAGTGCTCTAGTACAGGTGCCAATCTAGTGGACAGGTAAATGATGATAAACTTGATGCGAAGTTTAAATTGGATACTATATTCATAAGCTCTTTTATGCAACTGTGTCCAGCTAGCCCACCTTATAAGCCTTGCATGACCCTTGGTGTCTTTTATTTCTGGTTTGACGGGTAAGTCTAGCTGAGTATCTTCTCGTACTCAGGGTTTATCTCCCACCTGTTGCAGATGACCAGTTCTACTTTGGTTGCTGCAAGTATTGACTTCTCCTAGCTGGGGATGAAGACTAGACCGTTGGACGCGGTCTCTCCTAGTTCTCGTACCTGAAGATGCTTTTATGGGACATAACTAAGATCTGGCAATGTATTTGAAACTATGAAGTTATGTACTGAACTATGTTGCTTCTGCAAATTTGAACTTGGTCTGTAATATTTTATTTGAACTCTGATGGATGTAATCCGAATGCCACTTGTGAAATGTTGTAACGAATGATGTATTGTGTTGAATTACTATGGTCTTGGTTTGTATGTCGAGAGTTGGTTGAAATCCTTCGTGATTTCCAGACTATCGGGATTATGGGAGCTTAAGTACAGGAATCTGATCACTTCGGTGATTGTTTTTGTACTTACGTTCTTATGATTTGGTCGGTTCTGTTACAATAAAGCCGTACGGGATGACGAAGGACGTGCGAGAAAGAGGACCAAACACGATAGAGGAATAAGGTGAAGTAGACAAAGCGTGCGAGGACGGTCCTGTTCGAGCAATCAATCACACACTATGTGCTTGCAAAGATTCTAGAGAGAATTATTTATTTGGTACTGAAACAAACCAGTGTTTCGTATTTGGCACTCGAAAATTTGAACTTTCTTATCTGGCATCAAGTTGAAATTTCCTTTCGTAAATGGCACTGCCGTCCATTTAGGGCAGTAACGGTGTCAAGTGACTGACAAAAAGACATAAATACCCTTGTTTGCAGCAGAAACCCATGGTGCCAAATAGAGAAGTTCAAGTATTTTCGTATGGTGCCAAATAGGGAAGTTCAAAGTATTTTCGTATGGTGCAGCGTAGGGCTCATCGCCGTGGACCTCGCCAGGGACATGCTGCAGGCGAACCCCAGGGTGCTACGCCATCGTGGTGAGCACCGAGAACATCACGCTGGTACTTCGACAACAACCGCTCCATGCTGCGCATGGGTGGCGGCGCCGCGCTGCTGTCCAACCGCCGCGCCGAAGCTGAGCGCGCTAAATACCGGCTGCTGCACACGGTGCGCACCCACAAAGGCGCCGCGGATGACTGTTACGGCTGCGTGTACCAGCGTGAGGACGGCACAGGCCGTGTCGGCGTGTCGCAGGCACGTGAGCTCATGGCCATCGCTGGGGACGTGCTCAAGATGAACATCACCACCCTAGGCCCGCTGGTGCTCCCGCTGTCGGAGTAGCTCAAGTTCCTCAGGTCCCTCGTGCTCCTTCGCGTCCTCCACTCCCGTAGCGTCCGTACATACATCCCAGACTTGCCGACGACCAGGAACAGCAGGCTCCCTAGCAGCTGAGGCACCTGCACGCTCGACTGCCATGGCCGAGAAGGCAGCCGCGCCATGGCCGGTGAGCGCGCGTGAGCAGGCCGCCACGCTGCTGCCACGATGATGTCCATGGGATCAGTGTTATGTGGCAGGTCGGTCACTAGTGGGATAGGAACCGCATGCAAGCCGGCCCGCACGCACAGCCTGATTCCTGGTACGTTAAAGATCCCCTGGCGGAGCCAGAGCTCATCCCTCAGTTTCAGCACGGACCGTCCGGTGTAGGAGAAATGAGGCCAGTCCACCAGGTCGATGTGGATGTGACCTTCATCGGTCGCCCGCACATGCCGGATCCTCCGCTCCAGACGCGCGGGTTCGGGATACCCCGCCAAGACCATGTCGCTTACATTGATCACCTGAATGAAATGTTCAGAGATGAGATTCTTTAAGAATTTCTCACAAGAATCTATGCAATTCAGCACTTGTGTTCAGTGGCAAAACTAACTGAACGATCAATCTGAATACAGAATGGACCAAGAACAAAATGTTCAGAGATCAAATTCTTTATGAATTTAACACTATGTCTGGCTCCGCCAGGGGATCTTTAACGTATATCTCAAATCATTCTTGTATATATACATCATGACAAAGAACTCCGATCCAACGCTGACCTCAACTAGAACAACAGTTTTTGGATAAGTGGTTGGAAATGGGAAGGCAAACAGGATTAATGTGATGAATGTTTGATTTCTAAAGCACACCAAATGCAGTTGTTGTGAGAATCAATCGACACCAACAAGAAACATCCATCCATGCTTTAGTGTTCCAATAAATCCGTTCACAGGGTGAACCCGAGGAGCCGAGAAGTTGATGGCGAACTCACCTGCGGTGGTGGTCGAGGCGGGAGGGGCAGTGGCACCCGGCTTGATTGGATGGTCTCGACCCTCCAGTACGTCAACACGCCTGATGCGTTATCCGCCGTGACGGGGTTTGGGCGGGACAGCCGCCGCCGCAGAGGCAGGTGCCCCAGCCCATCAAATAGGCGGTGGTGTTGGGGCCGATGCCGTCGTTGACCCTGTAGGGCCTCCACATGAAGGGGCGCTCAAGGTTTGGCGAGTCGTAGTCGCGCAGGACGGTCCGCACGCCGTAGCTGGGGAGCTCCGCCCGCACGTTCGAGACCGCGAGATACCGCCCGTAGGCGGCAGACTGCAGGAGGAGGAAGGGGGAGCGGCCGCCCTCAACGGGCCAATGCTGTGCCTTCCACACCGCGTTCAGGAGGGGGAAGTATTCGAGCGGGCGCAGGGAGACGCCGACCGCGTCCTCGTCGGCCAGGGCGTACGTACCCCTCAAGACGCTCCGCAGCCGCACGAAGCGCTGCGACGCCGTCGTCGTAGGCCATCGTCGTATGCCGCGACGCCGGCGTCTAACGCCGCGGGGAACCACCGTGGAAGTAGACGACGATGGGAACGGGGGCCGGCTCGGCGTCCGCGTCCGCGTCCGCGGCGGGTGAGGGGGAGAAGACGCGCGCCCACAGGCCGTGGGAGGCGTCGATGGTGACGTCGGCGGAGCGCACCCCCCGAGGCGTCCGGGCGGGACATGGCGCCAGACTTGAGGTCGCCGAGGGAGAAGAGAAGGTGCCAGCCGCTGTCGTCCCGGCGGTGCGCTAGCGCGAGCGCGTGACAGGGACAGCGTCCGGCGGGCGTGGTCGTCGAGCCTCCCATTTCTGGCAGTTTGTTACGATACGCACCGGCACTCCACCTCACTGCCAGTCTGCCACAATACTCAGTACCAAAGTAGTGTCAAACAAGGTCTGCACGAAACGAAGCAGTGTCAAAGAAGAGAAGGGGCATTTTGGTGCTTCTGAAAAAAACATGACAGGGTTAACGCAGTCAACTGACGGAAATGGACGGTAGAGCCATTTACAGAAGAAAATTTTAACTCAATGCCAAATAAGAAAGTTCAAAATTTTTAGTGCTAAATAAAGAAGACTGATTTGTTCCAGCCAAATACATAATTGCCCCAAGATTCTATACCACGAACAATGTTTGCCTACCTATGATCCCTGTACATTCACTCGAGTTAGAGAACATCACGTCCACATCAGAGATGGACACCGGACAAACACGCTCAGTGAGCGTGAGGACCCATACGCACAGCGTGCTAGACGGGTCCATTCTCCATTGGACCAAAATCTATTTCCGTAAAACTCCAGCTTAACTTGGGCGTACCCCGGTCCAGTCCAACCAACGTCATCGTGTTATCTCCTACAACTGAACAAAGCGTGAATATTGTTTGTGTGGGACATTTGATCCATCCGATTCCGCACCCCCCGCGCTTCCCCTTGCATCGCCCGTGCGATTTGCCCCTACGGCAACCGCAACGTCAATCACGCTCCTTCCTTCCCGATCCCTTGGCCTCGCGGAAAACCACGCGCCGTCGCTGCACCGCCACACGTCTCCGATGCCACCGTACGCGACGTCCCTACGCCACCGCCACACGTCTCCGACGGACCCGTGCCGTCGCCGCCGTACGCGTAGTCCCTGCACCGCAGCAACTGCGTCGACCAGTGCCGTCAGGCTGCGCCGCCGCCACCAGCTCGGGTCTTCGCACCACCGTCGCAGATACCTCACACCCGAGGTCGCGCGCCACCCACCATCGGCGCCGCCAGCACCCCCCTCACCAGTCCTGGTCGCGGCGGCGGCTGCCCTCTGCATCGATGCGGCACGCAGGGGCAGGCGGGGTCGCGGGGCAACGGCGCGAGGGTGCGGGGCCATGGCCCGAGGCGGCGGCGTGACCAAGGGGCGGCAGCGGGGCTGGGTGCCCGCGGGATCTGCGACCGGCGCTCGTCAGAGACGAAGCGGCCCCGGTTGGCTACTGTGGGCTCCTGCTGCCAGCTCGGGGCCATCTCCGTGGACACGATGTAGGTCAGTAGGTGGCCAACGTCGTCGGTGACTCCCACGCCATGCTCTACCGTTGAGTGGTCGGCGGTGGGGTGGCAGTCGCCGAGCGGCTGTCCGCCGAGGACAACGCGGCGTCCGACGAGGTGCGGCGGGAGCTCGCCGCGCTCAACCCCGTCCGAGGAGTTCGGAAGCAGAAGCAGGTAATGATCCGTTCCTTTGCCATTGCAATCCTGGCCCCTCATTGGCCACTGGACGCTCCGTGTTGGCTGCACGTTGCTGGGGTAACCCTGCTTGATGCTTTTAAGATGCTAACCCTGCTTGATTGCTTTTAAGGTGTTCGATTTAATGGCCCTGAAAGGCTGCCATGTTGGTTCCCTTATCAGTTTGTAATATCATGTGACTTACTCCTATGCTTATCGAGCTTAATATCCATTTGTTTCGTCATAGTTTTCCGCTACTAGCAGCGAGAAAAGACCTATAAAGTTTAGGAGAGGGCAAGTGCTTGTCATGTTGCTGGAGAAGAACACTTGCAATATATTTTGGTTATTAAGTTTACGATGATGCGCTGCAAGGTAAATTCAATCCCCTCATATCTCTACAAAATGGGAGAAAAGAAGCTATGAACTGATATGATTTTTTACAGCATATATTTTTCCTAGGTTCATGTACTTGTCACCGCTCAAATTAATTCTAATTCGAGGAGGGTGAGTGGTTGTTGTTGTGCTGGTGGGCGAGAGCTGAGAGATGATTCCACATGTTTGATTATGGGATTTATTCAAGGTTGGAACCAGCCGGAGGCCTGTAAAACCAGATTCCTCGGATTTAGATTGCTATTATGGCGTCCATCCATTCATTAGATGCGCGACTTCTTGTGATTCTACCCTGAATTGATTATAAAGGATTTACTGCGTTGATGTCTGCAGAACTGTGGTGGCTCCTGCGGCGCCCGAGGACGAGCTGGGACGACATGCTTCTTCAGCACGAGACACTGAAGGAGTGCAGCAAGACTGGAACCATTGGTTGTCCGGTAGGTCAGGAAGGTGAGTGTTTTGCATCATATCTCTCGTGGTGATTGTTGAGTTAAAACCATGGCAGGTTGCTTATAATTGATGGGTGATTCTCGCGTGCAGTTCCCGTTCTTCTGCAGCAACAGGGAGTACATCATAGGTCGAAGGATATGGGCATCTCGAAAGACGTTTTACAAATGAGAAAAGTCATAACTGTTGGGCAGTACCTAAACTTTCCACATGAAAGGTCCATGTGTTCAAGTAACCATTTGGTTTCCCCTTTTTTTTAAGCAACAAAGTGTTTAGTATTTTGTCATTTGACACTGCAGGTACCATCAGGGAAGTGCCTTATGGAGCTCATAGTGATTGACTGGTTTAAGGACACCAAGCGTATGGATCATGTTGCTAGGCGGAAAGGATCAGTAGGTGCAGCAAGCAGTTGTGGCAAAATGATTTTTTAATGCACACTTTATGAAGTAATGATATTTTTGTTAAGGATTCATATTCTTCCATTCTATCATTTGTTTATTACTTTTCCTGTTGTTATACATAATAGTTAGGGAGTAGCGTAAACTTAAGTGCCAAGCTGGATTAGTTTGGAGCCCAGTTACTTTGGAGGTGTGCTTACTGGCTATTGCATTCCGTAGTTAGCACTACATTGATACTGCACTGGATTCTCATGTGAGGTTCTCTAATTTAATCTTTTATTACTTAAAATAGGTTCTCTAACCATACTGTGAGGTACAGAACTGAAGCTATCCTTCATCCAAGTTCCAATTACTGGCCATCTAATTTATCTCTGTCTGAGTTGTAATTTTTTTCCTCGCCTGCAGGAACCGGTGTTGCTCTTGCTGGAGTTTTCCTGTATTCTCAGTTCAAAAAGTTAAAACCAAAGACTAAGGTTGCATGAAGACAACCACCTGATCAGGTAAAAAACTATAAAAGGATCGAGAATTTGGAACTATGAACTGATGTGGTGAAGCAGACTTGCCTTCATTTGTGAGAGGAAAATACTGTTCCGGATGAAAAAAGAAGCGGATCAAGCCAGGTTTAAGGGCACGCGAACGGGGGGGCCCGTTCGCGTGCCCTTAAACCTGGCTTGATCCGCTTCTTTTTTCATCCGGAACAGTATTTTCCTCTCACAAATTCCTCCAGAATTCCTCCAAACCATCCAAATTCCTCCACAACCATACCAACCGAACACCCGGTAGCAAACACCGGTCGTTTCCCCATGTTTATCTTTAAAAAATGGCATGTTCTCTTGTCAGCTTCTTTGGTTGTGAGAAGCTTGTACATATTGGTTAGCCCTTTCTCTCTGTTTTCATGCTTGCTTTTTGACAGCAAAAAAGCAGAGGACACCTAGGTACATCAAGGTTGATCTCCAGCAGGATAGGTTTGATCCAAAGTCCAACTGAATTAATAATCAATTACAGAATCAAGTTAGATAAAACTTTTTTGTTCAACCTTAGAAATGAGATACCTTCCTGTTTTACTCTTTGATACCGCCGGAGCCTGACAGGTGGATCGGAGTTGCAATGCAGTAGAGACTACCATTGATAGGAATGCATTGTGAGAGGTGGGTGTCCAAATGAACAGCAAGTGGGGATTGGTGAATGCTGGCTATCGATCATCAAATGCTCTCCGTGGGCTATAGCTGGGGCCAGGTGAGGCGATTGTGATTTCTTTTTTCTTGTGATGGCAACTGCATCTGGGTTTTGTGAAGCTTTGATCATGCAAGTTTACTTAGTCAAGGACTCAAGGTAGATAATTGGAGTAGAGATGATGGACAATTAACTCATAATAGTTCATTGGGTCAGTTATATGATTCTTTCTCTCTCTTGATTAAATATATTGTCCGTCTCACCCTGCTAATGCTAAGCTTCCACAGTAACTTATTGTTAATAAGGCAAGCATATATATCATGGGAAATTAATATGAAATGACAATGGAAATTTGAATTAGCAAGAGTTGGTCAGTGACTACTATATAAATACTAGCTCAAAGTACAAATTTGTTTCTACCAAATTGATGTCCACCAGAAACTAATTTCCAATCATTTGCGAAGATTTAGGGCCGTCTAAACTCCAAAAATGTTGAATTTAATTGTTAGAGTATTAGTATGAAATGGAGTATGGCATGCCATAATGTGTTAAAGATACATATTGTGGTTGTTTTATTTACACTATTAACTATCACCCAGCAGGGGCAGTAGGGCGCCGGTCACGCCCAACACGACATCGTCCATGTCCTCCTCGTCCAGTGAGGCGGCGGGCAGTGCTGCCGGAGGAGGAGGAAGCTTTGGTGCTGGGGAGGACTCGCTTCATGGGAGGTGCAAGAAGGAGGAAGGGGATGGGGAGAAGAGCAAGGCGCTCGACAAGGGGGAGGAAGACGATGACAAGGGCAAGAAAGAGTGAGTAGCATGACCTGGAATTCTTCTTGAGATTGCACTAGCTACGTCGACCAAATCCTGTGGTATTTCCTTTTTTTCAACTTCTTGATAGATGTTTCCGCTAATCATCAATTTTACTTATGGCAAACATGGCAATATTGTCATAGCATTTACCATTTGAAGGATTCCTTTTATTTTTCTTCTTTGAAAAAAAATGAAATTAATGGACAGTAGGCACTAATACTTTGCAGCAAATAAGCTCCCCGTTATGATTTGGCATGCCTTTTCTTTTAAAACATTGATACTAATATGTGGAAAAGTAGTTTCTTTTGAATACAAGAAAAATCCACGCTTTCTTGAATACTACTAGATCTCTTTGCTTCGTATATTCTGTGGTAGATCACATTAGTTGAAAACAGAATACTTTTGAAGGCATAAATACTCATTGGTTGCGGTAAAGTGACATTTATACGGTGAGTATAACCTACATTGTTTTAAGGTTTTGTGAGAGATTTTTGAAGACAGCCAGTGTTACCGATGTGATAATATATATATATATATATATATATATATATATATATATATATATATATATATATATATATATATATATATATATATACTCGAACCTGTGTATAGGATGGTACGAAGATGTGGCAGAACTTATTGGTAGATTTATTGACGCACGAAAGAAAAAGAATGTCAGAGATATATTCCAATCCATATAAAACATTATTTTAGCTGCATCACAGAAATGTCTATAAAGTAGAGTCTGTGAGCCTGCGACGTCACGCTTTCCGTGACTATTAATTTCATAAATTTTGCCTTTTGGATTAAATGTCACTTTAACGTCAGTATTTAATTTTACAGTACTGTTATCTTATCGTGCGATTCGTGCGTTTTTTTTATACTAGATAGCGTGCCCGTGCGTTGCTACGGGACAGTAAAACTTTTGTACTAAAAACACAAGGATCGCATGGTAAAATAACAATACTGTAAAAACGTTAAAGTGGCATTTAATCCAAAAAATAAAATTCGTGAAATTAACACCGTCACGAAGAGCGCGGCGTCGTAGGCTCACCGACTCGGTAAGGGCCAAGCGACAACCTTTCCCATACCTATAACAATCCAAAACTTAATGCATTAACCAAGAATTTATGAGTAATCAAGTATGTTTTAGAGAAAGAAGAATCAATGTGATAAAGATGGAAAGGATAAATAGATCTACAAAACTATCAGAATTGTCATGAACTCTTTAAGGTTTTTTCTAAGCAGCTAGTTCTTAGTTTGCTATACAATGTCAAATGATTTGTGCATCCACCGGATAGCAATCTGGACACTAATAGACTTCGATCACATTAGAGAAGTTGTTAATGCCAGACCTTAATCTTTGTCCAAGAAAATACAAAAGATATGCCCTAAGCAATCGTCACCTATGTGGCTGGTGTACGGTAGTCACCGATGGTACTTCTCCTTATCCTTGGTCGCTCTTGGAGGCTGCAACTTCACGTCACCATTAAAATTGTAATTGGTGACAGACACGTTGCTCTATTAAGATATTATCATATTAAAATGGCTCCACGGTATTAACAAATTCGTAAGGACTCATTGCTGAATAAACAACTAAGGAATTTGTTTCAATACGTAGTGTATAACACTTTTCCACAAGGGATACTAAAATTGGATAAGAAGCAGAATTTTGAACCACCACAAGATGTCTAGTAGAAGAGGGAAATATACCTTTTTTCCTCGATCACATTGTCTATCTCAAAACGAATCAGTGTAACCATGCCTTTAGATACCTTTCTATTTGGATCTTCAATTGATAGAAAAAATTGTCATTTAGGATTACATTCTCTTGGATCAATCCATCTAATGCTAGATCCCACAAATAAATAATCTGGTACACACAACAGCATCGATGACCAAAGAATCAACATACTACCAAGATTAGCTTAAACATGTGTTGTCAAAGAGCTTGATAAATGGAAGCAATTTATATTCTATATTTCATTTGTCGTGAAGGCATCAACAGAATGAAAAAACGAAGCTGTAGGAAAAACTTACGGGGAAAAAATTTTGATTTGACTTTTGGTTCTCGCAGACAACTGATTACTCAGGGGTTAAATACTAAATAATCTGATAGTATATCAATCTAGTTTTGGTCTTGCTGATATAGGTTAGCAAGCAATATCAAAACTAAATAATCAAGGACCATACTATCTATGTACCCTGTTAGTCTATGTAAGTCTATAAGGTGATAGAAAAATTACTCGCAAATAGACTGAAGATATTTTATCAGACATCATCAGCGAACAACAATGTGCCTTTGTGCCAGGACGATTGATCACTGATAACATTCTTTTGGCTTATGAGTGTGTGCATGCTATTAATAATAGGAAAAAATGAAAATCCGGTCTCTGTGCAGTGAAATTAGATATGCATAAAGCATATAATAAGAGTTGAATGGAGATTTTTGGAGGTTACATTTGTTTTTTCTAGTCACGCCTAATTAGCTAACAGAGGTAATTTTTAACATTTTTGTATTTATATTGAAGAAAATTACCAAGCTTTATCTAGTGAATTTGATCGCACGAATAGTACAGATATGTATATGTAGAGTTGTAGATCACTAACCTGCTCTTCTAGAGTTCCATGATTTTGGCATAAAGATTTATATTGCAGTACCTGACATGTAGTAGTGGTTTAGAGGCATGTATTGGCATGAATAATTGAATTCTTGCAACTAAAAAGCAAACTGAATGCAAGAAACACCTCAGCTTTTTTAAATACATCCCCGTGCAATCCAATACATGCATTCCATCGAACAGTTCAAACTTTCACTGCACTCAACAAGTGATTTAGAATTAGTTCGTTAGAATGAGGGTATTTCCATTTTATTTTATCCTAAAAAAGCATAAAGTAGGAAATTCAGTATATAAGTCAGAACAGAATATGTTTTTGTTTTACCATCAGAGCAGCATTTGCCTATTAGATTATCTGGTCAAAATAAAATTGAAATGTAATAGTGAACAAAACCAATAAGTATGATAGGGGAACTGGGAAAATCACTGGCTATGGACAACTGACGTCCAAACTTGAATGGAATAGAACTACACTAATTCAGAAGGCCTGTGCCTAGACAAACATTTTTTATGCCACCAAAAGCATTCAGACCACCTCTTGAATACTATAAGATCTGAATTTCGCATGTTTCACAAAATACTGTTTTTTCTAAAAGAAACAAAAAACACTGTTTTTGTAGTTCAGAGAACTACGCTCCATGATGAAGGAATAGAATATTACAAAGAAAATAACTACACCTGGAATTTGTATGACATCATGGTTGAAGCTGGGGTTTCTTTGACCTGAGGAGTGTCAACGGAAGACACTGGATCAACAGCATCATGGATGACTGGCGGATGCCGCAGGTGGGGAAGCACCAGGCATTAGGGGCATTGGGCTCATTATGACTGGATGGCTTGGCGTCGTTCACCATCGCTCTCTGGTGCGTGCGTTCGTCATCCCGGCAAGGTTTGTACATCGGTGAGGAACGAGTAAAGATGTTAGCCAAGACCTAAGCAAACCAATTTGTTGTCCAACCAGATCGAGAACAGCGCAACAACCAGATCAACGTAGGACATCAGATCGAGATTAAAAAGGCAGAAGGACAAAAAGGAAGATGGAGATAAGGAGGGGACACGAACTTCTGTGTCACAACGGCGACGACAACTACAGGTACTCGAGGACGACGGTGAGGTAGACTTGGGGGAGCCCCACACTTGGCGAGGAAGATGAGGATGAGGGCGCCCTCTACCCGGCGCTTCTGCCTCTGGCTTGCCAGTGCTCGAAGCACAGTCGTCGTCGCTCCGTCCTGTATCCGCGTGCGTACCCGTTGGTAGGGCTAGCCGTCGCATCCGCGCGCGCAACGGGAGTGGGTCGACGAGCTCCTCTCTTAGCCACGACACGAGAAGGCGGCGGCGCAGGCAAGCGCGCGGGCGCGGCGGCGCGGAAGAGGAGGCGGCATCGGGGCGGCATGGGCGAGCGCGCGCGCAATGGCGAGGACGAGGGTCGGGGGAGAGGAAGTCTGATCGCAGGCGAGATCTCGCATGGGGAGGGGCGCAGCGCGGGCATCGGTTTGCCGAGGCCACTCGCAAGTCGCAAGGGAGCGGAGCGAGGCGCGCGTGGGATCGCACGGAGGCAGGACGACGTAGCGACGTTTGATTGTCGCACCAAAATTTGTCCACTCTTTACTCTTTTTAGTTGTGAGAGAAAAGTTTAGCCGTCCCGTAGCAACGCACGGGCACGAACCTAGTTATATGTACAAAGAGATTAGCACAGGTCCAACCTATTCGGCCCATAACCAGGGGCCCACTTTGCTGGTTCTGATTTCTGAACTCGGCTTCTTTTCGACAACTGAACGTTCAATGTGGATTCGTGATTATAGCACTTGCTTCAGGTCGTCTTCTTTTTTTGAGAAAACTGAAGGGGCCAAAGCCCCTACACATAGGATAGTTTAAAACAAAGAAGGATACAAAAAAAATCAGGTCTAAACTATGAATTACACCATTGTTTGGATCCATTGGTCAAACTGAGTAGCAAGGCTTTGGCTTAACTCTATGCACTTGCTTCAGGTCTTGTTCAGTGCTCCATGGTGTCCAACTGTCGAGGTGTGCATGTTTGGTTCCGTTACCCGAACAAGCCAAGGGTTGCCATAGCTCACCGCTATGAACCCGCTATACTCTATTTAGCACCTTGTTTGTCAATCAACAGGCTCTTTAGCTAAGCAAGGAGCATCGCTAAGATCCGACACTGTTCCTCTATGTTTTCTCTTTCCTATATAACTGCGATGCTGAAATTCTATTCATTCATTTATAGATGGAGGGAGTAGCCACCAATTAGCCTCCCAACGCAAACTTAGGGCATGCTTGGTGCAGGATCCGGAGGTGCACCAAATGGCCGGGAAAAATAGCGCATCTAGTAATACTAGGACGATCGGCGCACTTCGCCGCGCCCATATTGAATCCACGTCGACTTGTTTATACTCAACATCATATTGATGGACCAAAAGAGACGGCAAGTTATACGGAAGCGGATGCTGTAAATCCGTAATGAAGGAAAAGGCCAACCAAAACACGTGTCGCATAAGAAAACGTTAGCATCTTTTAGTTAGTATAAGAATTATTTTTTCTAAGGGCAACACGACAGCCAGTCTGACGAAAAAGGTTTATCATTCTTGTATGTGCCCAACAAATGAGACGAAAGTAAGTAAAAACGTTACATTAGTTATAATAACAACCGTGTACTCGGTACACGACGATCTTCCCACAAAAAATTACAACACAAAGAAACAGTTTGTGCATATATAGGCTATAAAGAGTGTGTTTGAGATCACTTGATCCCGTCACAGTTAGTTACAGCATGGCAGCTTACCCTGCATGCCATCTGAAGCTTTTGCAAAAACTGAGGAATTTCCTCCGGTCATATATAGTCCGCTTAGTCTAAAGAGAGTAACAAAGTTACTATCTTGTCAAAGAGACATCAACCATGCATCGATGTAGTATAGTTTGCCCTGGCTAGAGGGAACTGCAAAAGGGAAAATAAGTGGTTGTTGATTGAAACAATAGAGATGGCAAAGAAGGAAATGTGTTATAACAGGTTAATTGAAGATGCAAAACTGAAAATTAGAAAGACATTCATTTCCACCTCTGTTCACTGTTTTTTTGGGCACATCCTCCAAAAAAACAACCAAACTTTTGTTGTGCACGCCTGAAACAACCAAACTAAGACCTTGCAAAGAAGAAAGAAATAAGATCCTAAGAAAAGGATTTAGGAGTATCTGTAAGAGGTTGGCTATAGACGTGGTAGGGGGGAAGCAGGGATTTATGTTCATGGACTTGAGCATGGCAAGTGGACGGAGTGGCCAAGCTGAGAGACCGCTCTAAATTCAGCAATCCTAGAATAAGAAACCAGTTCAATCTTGGGGGAAATCAGGGAGGTAGAGCAAAATTAGAAAACAAAGAGAAGAAATTGGAGTACCTAAGAGAGTGGGGAAGAGTTTGCTTCTGGTGCGGTGTTTGGAGTACATCGACGTTGGTCGTCTGTGCTAGATGCTGAGGTAAACGGCCTGGGTGATGAACATTTAATTTTTAGACAACCATGGAGTTAGGCATGATCAATCAGAAACCAACAAACCCATGACTAATGTATCTGAAAAATCTAATGCTAATTTTATATATGATCAAGATGCAAACACGTCTTCCAATCAATGAAAGAGAACGAAAGGAGATGCTGATCTTGAAGAAGCGTATTAGATAAACACATGTTTGCGGCCTGACTATCTTATTGCAGCGAATTCAAGCAATATACCTAGCTGGGCACAAGGTCTCTGATCTTCACATGTACACTCTACATTGTTTCTCATGTTCTGTATTTAAGTACTTTATTTATGGAGACAATGACGACTGTCTATTATGGGATACAAATAACTAAGTGCGAAAGCACACTGACGACTGTCGATATGGGAAAGAATCAATGAAATCGATATGTACCTGCTCTGCACAGCAACAGTTTCAAGGAGGCTAGATTTGCATACCATTTGCATAATGTGGATCCCTGAAATGATGTTTTCCCTAGAACATTGAAACTCATGAAGAAATCAGACAACAAAATACCATAGCAGCAAAGGTTACAGGTACAAATGGATGAGTGCAGTACCTTCAATATGAGCACATCACAGGCAAAAAAAAAGGGAAACCCATTGGTGCGCTTGTGGTCCTGTGCATGAACCGTTGGACATCAAAGGCATGTACATGTTCATTCCGTAAGCAAATCACCACAGTTGTAAGCATAAAGGAAGAGTGAGATCTGTATTTGCTATTCTCCATGTCACTTGTATTATGGGTTCTGGTCTGATGTCTGGAACTGAACAAAGTCTATCTATATGCAGAAGTATCATCTATGTTCCAAATTGAATCAAACGCACACATGACCTGCAACTGTTGTCTGATTTCAAAGAAAGAAAAGTCCCTGTATTATGTTTAGAGGTCTGCAAAATGCAAACCTAGGATGCTTACGCTACTACAGTAAAATGTGCTAGGTATGTTCTCTCATACTAAGTTAATTGTAGGTATGACTCTCTTTTTTTAAAAAAAAAGTGCAGGAATAACATTTAATCTTATATGAAGCAAAATTAGACCATGAATGATAAATGTTGTTTCTTTTCAATATATGTGAAGCTTGAATATTTCAGTGTATATGTACGAAGTCTGAATCAATTCTGAACTGTACTGATTCTTGAATCTAAACATTCTCATTAATACTATAGCCTATTCCAAGTCCACATTTCTCCTTTTTCTGAATATTTCGGGCAGCAAGGTCCTCATAATACAGTGCAGATATTAGGTCAACCAAAAAAATAGAGTAGTTTTGGTCTGATAAAACAACAATACACACTTACTTTGATGACGATGTTTAGAGATCAATTTTGGAATGGAAACTGTAATGGACACGTCTGAATGACCTTGCATGAGAAGAACTACGTTAACTGATATGGACATCAGGACATGTACACACTAAAGAAGAAAGAAAGGTGAATCAAACGGGTAATAATGTTCTAACCTGACCATGCTGAGCACGGAGAGGAAATTACAATTGTATATACGGAAACAAAAACATTGGATCTTCATGGTTGAGTAGAAGGTCTGGAACTCTTGATTAGTCAGTAAAGTTGAAAAGAAGTAAAAAAAAATAACTAAGATTAGAACAACCAGCAGAAACGATTACTCATATACATATGTAGGCATGAATTAGAGAGAGGGGAATGGAGAAATGTCACGTCGTCGCGAACGCAGCACAGCGAAAAGTAAACAAACAAGGGGATTTGGATTTAGACTAGGGACCCAGTGTGGTGAAGCATAAGGGGTCCCTGCTGACCTTTTCATGTCGCGGGGATGCTGCTGAAGAAAAGCATTGCCGAACACCGGGAAGCTGCTGCTACTACTGCTACTAATACTAATACTAATACTAATTAGAGGAGCTAGAGCAGTTTTTATGGTACAACGGCGTATGAATGCAGAGTCACAATTTTGATGCTTTTGTTGTGGTTCCGATTTATGTGGTGCCGGAACTAGAGCTGGAGCGGCACCGAAGACGACCTTACCTGAACAAAATTAACAGCAGTCAAGATCTTTAAAAGAAAAAATAACCAGCAGCCGGTCAATAAAAACACACAAACGAACGCAGGAAATGATAAATCTAGTACGGTAGCTGCGGGATCAGCCGCGACGACCATCTGCCAAGATATTGACGAGGCATCCGCCAGATATTTACCAGTCATTTATTTAATGTGCAAACGGTAACATCACAACCAACTAAGAACAAACACTTCACATCAGATCAATTAATTTTCTGGAAACTTTATTCTACTTTTATATCAGACGTGTAAGATTCTGACCGGACAATGATTGGACGAGGAATAGTTAAGATGGAAAGAGAGAGAGAGAGAGAGAGAGAGAGAGAGAGAGAGAGAGAAGGCAGTCCAGCAGATAGTGCAGGTCCATCATTCCGTGTTCGTACTACCCAAATATTTTGATGTGTCATCGGTCATTGCCATGCGTGGTTTGTTAGGGTTTTATCTTGAAAAGATGAGCAGATCTGTCTCGTCCTACCGTTGCTCAGATCATCATCAACTTGCTTGTTTAGAGCGTGTTCGGCTGGCTTAAAGCCAGCCGGCTGGCTTGTTTTTTCTCTCACAGAATCACTGTTCACGTCCTGCCAGAACAGTATTTTTCTCTCATAATAATCAGCCGGAATAGTATTTTTCAGTCCTGCCGAACAGGCCCTTAGTTACAGGGGCCTCGAACAAAGAAAAATACAGAAGTATTAGGTCAATCATATCATGGATGATGAGCCTATCAATGTGTTCTTTTACAATTGAAAAACACCCTTGAGCCTATCATTAAGAAGACAGTACGATCAGCGATTGCTATTAGATTAAACTACTTTTAGGATGGTCCTCTGTTCTCACCTTTCAATTATATTACTCTACTTTACTCTATTCACATCACGTACTTTAGTTTATCACCCTAGGTGAGCTGGCCGCCACAGGGCAGATCTAAAAGGGGTCCATTTGTCAGAGGTTGATGAGCAATTGCTCAGTCAGTAAGAGCTAGTAGGAGTATGTTAATTTGATATTGTGCTCCAAGTCAGATATGTGATGTGTCTAGTACTTGGCCTGCCAGAATTTTGGGTGACTCCTAGGTGGAAGGCAGCCTCAGATTTGTCCCCTTCCTTCCTAAGTTTTTTTTAACATACCTCTTTAGTTTAATCTATGCAACTTTGCGTCTGAATTACACTGTCTGACATTAGATTAGATAGGCCATGTGTTCGATATATATATATATATATATATATATATATATATATATATATATATATATATATATATATATATATATATATATATATATAAAATATGATCACATAAGCACAATTTGAATGTCAATCTTCATTATACTGTACTAGCCCATCAAGCTGTCCAGCGTGGCCTAAAATCTTATGTTATGTAAGTACTAAAGTTTTATGGATATTAATATACTAAAAGAATTGTTAACTTTACTCTCCATATGGTTGTGTCAAATTTACTATTTATTCTATATGTGTTTCCATCATTTGCATTCAACCTCTTTGGGTTTCAAATATGTATTTAGTTGAAGCATTATCTTAAGTTATATTAGCTCCTGTTGTGTCCTTTTTGTGACATCATGAATTTATATGTTTGATTTTATAGTTGCAGAATTTTTATAATCCACACGTATGGAATTCCAACTCAAATTTGCTTTTTATATTAATTAAAAAATGGACTCTAGATTCTAGACACAACTTTCAGTTAGTACAATGGCATAAACAATTGCACCATGACATTTAAGATGTTAAATTTACTCTATCAAGGAATTATATGTGTAGTTTTAGGTTTTCACAAAAAAAAAAGACTCCTTAGAATTAAACTACTAATATTGATATGGCATAATATTTCAATCAACATATATAAACGTATCTAAAGTAATAACTTACAAATTTTATTATCATAAAGTTTAAATAAAATTTAAAATCAATTGCCAAATGTCATAGGTATGCAACTTGTTAAGGATCATTTTTTCATAATCAATAAATAATAAAAATAATTTAAAGTATACACGCATAACGCATAGAATTTTTGTTTACTTTGAACCTAGCAGTGTAGAAATAGATATTCTAGAGAAAGCAATATATGGTGTACTTTATGGATTTTTATTTCTTTTTCGTGATAGTTGGTAATAATTTAGACATAGATCCGATAGATATTTTAGTTTATGTTTTATAATGGTAAACATGGATAATTTATATGCATATCTTTCACAATGGCACAAAATGGTAGTTTAGATTGAGGGGATTATTTTTATAGGCATATTTGAAAGATATTTATATGGCAAACATAGATAACTTATATCCATATTCGAGAGATATTTTAGTTTGCGTAGATTGAGGGGATTGTTTTTTTTTTCATAATGTCACAAGTGAACTTTTACTAGAAAGCATAATACATCCAATGGATATTGTTCTCTGTGAAGATCAGAGTTGAACGAAATAATGATGAGATATTTCTAATTATTTTATGATCATTTTGAGTATTTTGGACCAGTTTGGTTCGTGTTCACACATAGCACGCCACAAGCTAGGCACAACACGATTTTTTAGACATGTGTTTGGTTCATGCACAAGTAATGCACAACAAACTTTCTTATTCATATGTCCCACATGTCAAAGATTTATTTCGATGCCAGACTTTGGCATAAGTGTAACGCTCGATTTGTTGGCCACACTTTTATTGGTTGCCACTTTACCTTATTAGTTGTTGCAAAGCTAGACATCAAACAACATGCCCTTGCTTTTTTAACTAACACATCTCGTTAGGATTACTATTGAGGATAAGATTAAGATATGTGGTATTACCCTTTGAGTTGCACCTGTGTGGGGTCTTCGGTATGTATTTGGTTTGAACCTAAGCTTAACTGCAACAACCCAAAAATTTGGCCCTACTAAAACTTTTAAACTACCTTGTTAACCTTAAAATTGCTCACAATCCGATAATGCCTACACTTGCTAGAAACCCTCCCAAGATCCTCGCTAGACATTTTGGAGTATCAAGTTATACGCATACGCCCCAAGAGTTGCCCTGGCAAAGGTTTCCCTTATCTCACAATCAACTGGGACTTGATCTCTAGCCCAGCCCTTTGTTCTCTCTTTATCTACAACAATCTCCTTATCGTAGTCTCCCTTCTTTTCGCCTAGCCTTGGCTCGCTCGAAGGAAAGCCTGCTGCTCGTTAACCTAGGAATCTCGAGGCTGGCATATCCTTTGTATATTCTTAGACAACCATGGAACCCACGTTATCCCTGATGTAAAATCCCCGTCATGAGAAATCATCGACATTGAAGCAAAAAGTATTTATGAGGTTATTTAAATTATCTTTTATAATAATAAATGTGAGAATTTAGATGCAAATTTAGAGGTTATTTTAAAGTATTTTTCATAATGTTGGAGGCGGGTAATTAGATGCAAATTTAGCGGTTACTTCATGTATCTTTTTATAATGGCAGAGGTGTTCTTTAAAAAAATTGATTCATTCGATATTATTGGTGATGATAATCACAACTTCGAAAGCTAGGTGTCGGTGCGAAAAGTGACCAATAAGTAAATATTTATAGTTTTGTCGTGCGTTCTGATCGAATGTGGCCTAGCACTCAATGACATATGATTTATACTGGTTCAGGCAACGTGCCCTATGTCCAATTTCAGTCGGTCGATGACTTTATTCCTGAGCCCAGGTGCTCAAAGTTTGTTGTGGGGTTACAAATGAGCAGGAATGAGAAGGGGGGTGTTAAAGGCCCGACCGAACTCTGAACCGAAGGGTCGAGAGTGGCGGGAGCTCTAACTTGCGCTAAGTATTTGAGCGTGTACTCTGTGTAGCTTTAGAGTTCTAGAGTTGTGGAGCTGTTTGAATCCTTAGATTGTCTAGAGCTAACCAGCCAGAGAGAGAGTGTTCGTCCCGTTAGGAGAGAGCGCATCCCCTTTTATAGTTGAAGGGGATGGTCTTACAAGTAAGAGAAAGAGAGAAGGGATACGTGTGCTACCTAGTCTTGTTGCCCACACCGTTGGGTACGAGACGGTCGTCGGCGCCCACAATATTGTTTATGTCAGACGCATGTGACATGCTTTACCGTGTTCACCTAGTATGACAAATGTTGGCGCCTACAATACTGTAAGGCAAATGTCAGCGCCCACGACACTGTTTAGGTTCTCACATGCCTAGAAGGTTGCATAGTACCCGTCTGGCATGGCCTAGTGGCACTATCCTGCAGGTGTGCAGGGTACGGTCCTCGGTATTGCAGTTGACTTGAGCGCCTTACCTTACTGCTCTGCCAGATCCTTGGGTCCTTACCGAGCGAGCATCCCTGGTCAGTCATTCCCAGTCGGCTCCGACCATGTCGATCGGGGAAGAATCATGAGCGGAGGTCCGGCATATCCCTAGTCGGAAAATGAGGTCAGAGTCGAACTGTGCTCCTTCCTTGGGCAGGCCTTCTGGTTAGAGACCGGATCATTCTTCCAGCCGGTCGTTAGGTAACTGGACCGGCCCGGGAGGCGTGTTGTCGCTACGCCGTCTGCTGGGCTGAGTTTTTTGCTGAGAAGCGGGACCATTGGGGATCCCAGGTTTATGAACCCGATAGGAGCCCCCAAGCCCTTTTAGAACTTTCTGTGAAGTCATGAAGGGGTTGTTCATACTTATTTTATGAGAGCACCCGGTGGGTGTAAGATCATGGGTCACCGTTGAACAAGACAGAGTGCCAAACCAGGCGTCGGGTGTGACGGAGCGCGGCCGAGGGGTCGGGTGAGGCGAAGTCGCCAACTTCAAGTGTCGGGCACGACCAAGGGGTCAGGCAAGATGGAGTCTCCAACCCAAGTGTCGGGCATGGCAAAGCGTGGCTGAGGGGTCGGGCGAGGCGGAGTCACCAACCTAAAGTGTCGGGTGCTGACCCAAGCATCGGGTGCGGCCGAGGGGTCAGGCGAGACGGAGTCGCCAACCCAAGTGTCGGGCGTGGTGGAATGCGGCCGAGGGGTCGGGCGAGGTAGAGTCACCAACCTGAAGCGTCGAGCATCGACCCAAGCGTCGGGCGTGGCCGAGGGGTCGGGCGAGGCGGAGTCACCAACCCAAGTGTCGGGCGTGGCCGAGGAATCGGGCGAGATGGAGTCACCAACCCAAGTGTCGGGCATGGTAGAGCACGATCGAGGGGTTGGTCTAGTTTCGTGTGTTACCCCGTCCGCAGTTTCCACAACCGGAGGGGTTGAGCTAACGTCGCTTGCCTCGATGGCTCAAGTGACGCGCTCGGTGAGCTTAATAACGGGTATGTTCGAATGGAATCTGGGTCAGTCGTTCATAACAGGGTCGGCATAGCCCTCATGTGGCATTCCAGTGCTCCTTAACCTGCATCCCGGGAGATGCCTGAGCCATTCCTGAGATTGACACAGGTGGCCTGCTGGCCTTCCCTCCATGGAGATTTTATGGGCATGGCTTGAGGTTATGATCGAACGAGAAGGTCGAGATGACCCTATCCGCTTCAAAGTGGATCAGGCAAGGGCCACTGGGGCTCATCTATGCTTTTCTCCCTTAGCTCTGTTTGACGTGAGGCAGCCACAAGCCCTTCATGGGTCGGCCTTTGAACCCTGATCGGTCATCGCTCATACCGAATGAGGCGACTACCGCTTCTTGACACAACACGAAGCGTTGTGATGCAACAATTGCATATGCAATGCTTGGATGTATGGGATGAATATATGAATGCATGCATGAAATTGGATGAATGAATGATCATGCACTATAAAACAAAAAGGAGTTTTGGTAAAGTTACCTCGACGGCTCAAGTGACGGGTTCGGGGAGCTCTTTATTAGATATGTCTGAATGGAACCCAGGCCCATTGTTCATGATGGAGTCGGCATAGCCCACATGGGGCATCCCACTACTCCTTACCTATCGCTCGGTGACTGTCCGAGCCGTCCAATCGACTCAGGTGACCCGTTGGTCTCTCCTCGATGGAGATCCTATTGGTAGGCCCTTCCAAACCCTGCCTGGGAAGGTGGAGGGTCATTTGCATGCGGTTGTGCCTTGTTTCCCATGCTCGAATTGCAGTAGTGGTGGGCCCTGCCCAGGCCACGTCCTTTTAACCAGGCGATGTCTCATCAAGCAGGGCGCGTCCCATCAGCCAGGGTGCGTCCCACCGCACGCCTCTCCACTTTAAATAGGGGAAGGGAGAGGGTTTTCCTCCCATTCTTTTGCCTTTCTCGAACGGTTGCCTCTTCTCCTTCCTCCTTTTCACTAAGCCTATTCGTGCACCACGGTGGTTTCTAGGAGAGAGGGTAAAGCGAGGGAGAGGAGAACTAACAGATTCATTCGTGAGTCTGAGGCGTGATGTCAAATTGGAGGCCATCCAACGTGGATGAGGAAGTATGGGCCACCTTCACCGAGAAGGGGCTGCTCCCATCAAACGAGGTGGCGCATTGGAGGGCTCCTGCGTCAGGAAAAGTTGTTCTGCAACCCCAGGCCGATGAGGTCATCTCCTTCCTCGCCTTCCATGAGCGCGGGCTTGGGTATCCCACGCACCGGTTCTTGCGCGGGCTCCTCAACAAGTGGGGCCTAGAGCTGTAGCACCTCAACCCGACTAGGGTGCTACAAATCACTGGCTTTGTCACCATCTGTGAGGCCTTCCTTGGGATGGAGCCGCACGTGGACCTCTTCTAGTGGATCTTCAGCGGGTGTGCCCTATCCGAGGGGAAGCCGCCTAGAATCACGTCGGTTGGGAGATTTGCTTTGTAGAAGAAGTCAAAGCCATCGACCCCTTACACTACATACTCCCCCTATGACTCCAACTAGGGGTGGCACAGTGAGTGTTTCTACATTAGGAACCCAGCGGAAGCGCCATTCCTGATGCTCACCAAAAGAAGGTCGGAGAGGAGGGAAAGCTATTGTGGGGTCCCACCGGTCGGCAGACCAAGCTGGAGGTTATTGAGATGGAGCTTCAGAGGCTTATGTAGCATGGCCTCGATGGGTTGTGGGTCTTCCACACCTTCTTCCACCATCTGGTCGCCCTGTTGGTGGAAAGAACATGGTCGATGTGGGAATACATTGGCCCAATGGATCCAGACCGCGTGTCTCCAGAGGAGTTGCCAAAGGATGAAGTCTGGAGTCGACTCGATCGGGTGCTGCAACTGATGGATAGAGACTCCCTCGATGGAATGCTCGGACATCTTCACACCATGAAGCTGTCCAATCTAGTATGCCCCCTTTTTCTGTGACCTACTGACCTTATCCTCATTGTTTTGATGTTTTGATTGATTTTGAGTTATCCGTTTTGAAGGGACTCTCAGGCTATAAATCCTAGGCACATCTTCAAAGGGGGGTGGAAGACGTAGCATGGCAAGCTGCCCAGAGGGAGGTGGTGCTTGCCAAGAAGAAGAGAGAGAGCCAAGAAGGCCCAGAGGAGGTTCAAAAAGGAAAAGGAGATCGGCCAATGGGTCCAGGGGGTGAGAGCCAGAGCGACATGGAGGCAGAGCTTGAGTTGGAGGAGCCCACGAAGATGGGTGCCGATGCGAGTGCCTCCGAGGACGAAGGAGACAGGGGCGCCATCGTGACCTCGGTGGAGCACCATGAGCCAGCGGCCACATCTATTGGCGGCGGGTGGGATACAGAGACGTGCGGCGACATTCCTAAGTCCAAGAAGTGCACCACGAGTGAAGACACCACCGTCAAATGAGAGGCAAAGCATGCACGGTTGTCACGCCCTTCGGAGGCATCTTTGGCTCCACGCCCCCTTTCTTTGAGTGTGGTGGAGCATGCCGGTCGGTCAGGGGATGTGATCATTCCCCTACATCTTCAGGGTCAGCGCATGTGCATGACCCCTAATGGGGAGATGCCCCGCCAGTTGCTCTGGTGGGTTTGCCATGAGCTAGCGGTCGAGACCATTCGTGGACCGATCGGAGACCAACCGGGTCAGCTCCTCCCTCAGTCGATACGAGGGGGCCCGAGTCACCACCCACGAGCTATCCTTGTTCGGTCGGCTCACCATCAGCTGGTCAGGGCTTTAGGGTTCTACCACTTTCGTCTAGGTAAGCATTCATGCTCCCTCATGTTCTTATAGTAGAATTTTTTGAGTGTGACTAACCCGCGCTTGTTTGACAGCATCCAGGGGATGGTGGGACTGGGAGTCTCCCCACCTCCCATGTGAGAAGAATGGAGACCTAGCCTATAGGGGTCACGACAAGTGGTGGAGGAAGCAAGCTGGCGATGGCATGACCTTCCTTACTGGGGGTTGCGTCTTCCCGACCAGTTGCGAGCACGGTGGTAGTGGCGGTGGTGGTGATGGAGGCGATCCCTGTGGTGATAGTGGAGGTTGGGTCAAAGGTGACCCTCATGATCCCTACCCCAATAGCTATGGAGGAGGAGAGGAGGAAAAATGGGCTCCCTACCTCACCCAGTGGAGGAGCACATGGTTTACCCTCCTAGTCAAAGCTAGAGGGGTTAGGAGGAGACGCGGCTAGGCCAGAGGTAGAACATTTGTCAGCGAGCCATGAGTCCAAGTGGTGGAGATCCCCTTCTCCGATGAGGAAAACACTAGGGTGGAGCCACCAGTCATCCTGCTGTCCTAGGAGCTGGTGATGATCTGGTTGTCGCATGATACTACGATGGCTGGATTTTCTAGTGGGTCAGGGGTGACCCATGAGGTGGTGTGGCCTTGCCCTAGTGAGCCAGGAAGGGCCCGATCTGTCCTTCATGACGAGGAGGCGAAGCTCTAGCATCTGCTCGGGGAGAGAGGACTATCGATGGAGTCTGATCTCACCCTTACCAAGGCAAGGCTCAAGGAGGCCTTGGAGAGGGTTGAGCTCATCCATTAGGCGGTGATAGTTGACCCGCCATGCATTGTAGAGGTAAGTTCTCTATGTTTTTAGTGTTGTACTTGACTCCTTGGCCTTGCAATGGTTGTCTTAGTATGCCTACTTCTTGTCTCATAGGATCTAGAGATGATATCGATCCATAAGTCCCGATTTCTTTGAGAGGAGCATGGTCGAATGGAGCAAGAAGCAACGGCATTATGGTGGGTCAACAAGCTCAGGCACTAGCTAGAGTCCACCCACCATGAGTCCCAAGACCAGGTGGCTAAGGCGACGGGAGCATGAGCGGTAGAACAACTTGCGGTTGAGCGGGTGACTGCGGCCAAGTGGGAACTTGATGCAGCGAAGGTCCACCTAGCGGAGACTGAGGCGGCACTTTAGAAGTCCTTGGAGGCTCTAAAGGTGGAGTGAAAGGCCCGGTCGAATGCAGAACAAGAAGTGGTCGTGTTCTGGGGGCAGGTGCTTAGGGCAAAGGAGTTGAACGCTCGACTACTCGAGAGGGTGACCTGGCAAGAGGAAGGACTTTCCATCCTCAAAAGCGCCCGCCTTGGAATGTATCTATTCCACCTTCAGTTGATGCCTTGGTTTTTCCTTTCCTTTGCTTCTAAACTTGTTGTCTTTTTATAGAACTAGGTGGAAAAATCGGCTCTCTTGAGCAAGAGCTAGAGATGGCCAAAGCGATGGTCGGTCGGGGCATGGAGGCGCTAGCTTGGTCCCTTGAGGAGCGACGTGCTCTCGAGGGAGAGCTCAACCATATTCGTAATGTCGCACAAGTGATCGTCTCCGAGGTGTTTGGGTCAGGACCGAGCACTAGTACGCCCACCGTCCAGCTAGCGGAGGTCCTAAACTAAGTTCGGGTGCTCATCTCTGACGGCATGTTCTATGGGACGTTGGGGGTGGTGACCTCCATGGTGACCCACCACCCTGATCTAGACTTTGTGACCATCTGTAGAGGATACACCACCGATGGGTGGAACGCAGATGAAATCCATGCGCTGAGGGAGAGTTTGGTGCCATACGCACAGATGGTCGCCAAGCAGGTCACCGTATAGTGGGTGATGGAGGCTCATCGTTCGAGCGTGGCTGAAGAAGTACGCTGGGAAGATGTCATCTAGCCTATGGAGGGGGTGGAGACCGGGTCAAAGGCGAGCATCGTTCCGCCCCCAACAGAGCTGAACATCGTCCTGACCAGGAGTGAGCTGCCTTCGTCTTCGTTGACCGTGTCATCAGCTAATGCCGTCGGGCCACCATAATAGGGTTTAGAGTAGAAATAGTCAGTAGATGTAAAAGACAAGTTCATGGGGAAGCCCCTGTATGAACCATTTTAAACTCGTGACTATTTTGAGTTCATTTTGTGATAAAATCACTCGTGAGGGGAAGCTTGTCCCATCCGCCCTTGTTTTTACCCTTGCGTAGCTTAGTTTCTTATCCTTTCTTTTTTGCACCTACCCATTGACCCATAGGCTGTAACCTTAAGAACCCGGGAGTGGCCCGCGAGGCTCAACTGCTTGTAATCATAGGTCGTGGTGGGGTGTGATCGGACGGGAGGTTAAAACATAAGTTACGTAGGGTAATCAAAGGAACGGAATACCCTTTCGTTTGGGCGATGCCCTTTCTTTTGGGCGAAAAGTATTACTATATGATAGTAAAAAAGGAGGGTGGTGTTGCACCCCCATGGAGCCCCCGAGTGACCTAGGCCAAGAGTGCTCGTGCTAGGGTGCAGTAGGAGCAAATGTTGAATGGAAAGAAAACAGTAAGACCGAGCTTTAGGGGAAGAAATGGTGTAACTGTTCGATGTTCCATGTGTTGGTGAGAATGTTGCCATTGTCGTCTTTTAGCCAGTAGTTGCCCAGTCAGATCACCTCGGTCACCATGTAGGGTCCTACCCATGGTGGAGAGAGTTTATGTTTCTCCTTGGTCGACTAGGTTTTTTGGAGTACAAGATCACCGACCTCGAGGATCCTCCCCTAATTTATCTTTCATGGTACCTGTGGAGAGTTTGCTGGTAGAGAGCGAAGCGGATGATAGTCCTCTCATGAGCCTCCTCGAATAGGTCAACTGCATCCTGCTGAGCCTCTGTGGCTTGGTCTCAATCGAAGACCTTCACTCTTGGGGTGTCATGGTCAAGGTCAGAGGGCAACACTGCTTCTGCCTCGTAGGCTAGGAAGAAAGGTGTGAACCCCATAGATCGGTTTAGGGTCATTCTTAGGCTCTAGAGGATCACTAGGACCTCTACAACCCATCCCCCGGCGTACTTATTGAGTCAGTCAAAGATGCAGGGTTTGAGCCCTTGGAGGACCATGCCATTGGCCCGCTTGACCTGACCGTTAGTACACAGATGTCTGACTGAGGCCCAATTGATCCTGATGTCGTATCCATCACAAAAGTTTAGGAACTTTTTACCGGTGAAGTTTGTTCTATGGTCGGTGATGATATAGTTAGGAACACCAAACCAATAGATGATGTTGAGGAAGAACTTGACCACCTCCTCTAAGTGGATATTGGTGGTGGGCTTCGCCTCTATCCACTTGGTAAACTTGTACACCGCTATGAGCAGGTGAGTGAAGCCGCTCGAGGCCTTTTTGAGGGGTCCAATAATGTTGAGGCCTTAGACCACAAATGGCTAGGTGATCGGGATGGTTTGAAGCTCCTGCGCTAGCAAATGAGTTTGCCGAGCATAGAACCGGCATCCCTCACACCTCTAGATGACCTCCTCTGCATCTTGTAGTGCAGTGGGCTAGTAAAAACCTTGGTAGAAGGCTTTCCTGACCAGCGACCTCAGGGCCACGTGATGTCTGTAGATTTCGGCTTGGACTTCGAGGAGAAGTTGTTTCCCTTAGTTGGTCAAGATGCACTTCATGAGTACTCCTAACGGGCTTTGTTTGTAGAGTTTGTCACCGATGGCGACGAACATCTCGGTGCACCGAGCGATTCATCATGCTTCAGTCCTTTCTGGTGGGAGAACCTCCTTGATGAGGTAGGTGAGCAATGGTGCTCTCCAGTCAGCCTGATCGAGTGCTACCAAGGTGACGTCGGTGGGCGACGTTGCCATGGAGGTGCTAAGGTTGGAGCCACTGAGCACTTGATCGAGGTTGGGGCACATCGGGAGGTCAGAGCCCCTATGTGACAGATTAGTATTAGAGTGCGTCTGGATTGGATCCTCCAAAATGCGGCCAGACGGCTCATGGAGATCATTGATGAAGACCCCATCTAGAGATGGCACCCACCTGGTAGCCAATTTTGCGCGGAAATTGGAGGCATCATTGTCCATTTGGGGGACATGATGTAATTCAATCCCTTAGAACTTGTCCTCGAGCTTGCGCACCGCCTGGTAGTATGCTGCCATGAGAGGGCTCTTGCAAGAGGACTCCTTCATGACTTGGTCGATGACCAACTCCAAGTCACCATGGATGTACAACTGCATAGCGCCAAGCTCAATGGCAATGCGCAGTCCATTGATGAGGGCCTCGTACTCCGCGATGTTGTTTGAGGTTGAGAAATGGAAACAGATTGTGTAGCGGAGCCTGCTCCCATCTAGGGATATCAGAACCACTCTAGCCCCTGAGTTGGGTGCCATGACTGACCGTCGAATTACATCATCCAGTACTTGTGGGTGACGTCTAGGGTCGAGAGCTAGACCTTCGTCCATTCGGCGATAAAGTCGGTGAGAGCCTAAGACTTAATAGCAATGCAGGAGATATACCTGATGTCATGACCCATGAGCTCGAGTGCCCACTTGGAGATTCATCCCGTGGCATCGCGGTTGTGGATGATGTCTCCTAGTGGGAGCGAAGTGATGACAATGACTTTGTGGTTAGTGAAGTAGTGCAGGAGCTTCTAGGTCGCCATTAGCACGGCAGATAGAAGCTTCTAAACCTGGGGGTATTGAACCTTGGCATCGGTGAGTACCTCATCGAAGAAGTATACTAGTCGTTGGACCTTCTGGGGTGTCCTGGCTCCTCCCTTTCGACGACTAGGGCAGCGCTCACCACGTGGTTGTTTGCCACGATGTAGAGGAGGGATTCTCTCCATTCGGGGCGACGAGGATTGGGGCCGACGTCAGTAATGCTTTGAGGCTTTCCAAAGCCTGTTGTGCCTCCTCTGTCAAGACAAATGTGTCTGTCTTCTTGAGAAGTTTGTAGAGAGGCATCCCCCGGTCGTCTAGTCAGGAGATGAACCAGTTCAGGGCAGCCAAATAGTTGGTGAGCCTCTGTACGCCCTTGATGTTGTGTATAGGTCTGATGTTGGAGATAGCCATGATTTTATCAGGGTTGGCTTTGATGCCCCGCTCGGACATAATGTATCCGAGTAGCTTCCCCTTTGGGACCCCGAAAACACATTTTTTGAGGATTCAATTTCACGTTGAACCTTCAGAGATTCGTGAATGTTGCAGCTAAGCTTGCGATTAGGTCGCTAGCTTGACCCACTTTGACCACTATGTCATCTATATAGACAACGATTTTTGGTTTCAGCCACTCAACTTGGCTGGTCGAGCGGGTTGATTTGGTCAGTGAAGCATCGCTGCATGCACCGTTGATAGGTGGCGCCAGTGTTCTTTAGACCAAAAGGTATGGTTACATAATAGTATGAACCATATGGGGTGATGAATGAAGTCACGACTTGGTCAGACTCTTTCATCACGATCTGGTGGTAGCTAGAGTAGGCATCCAGAAAGAAGAGGATTTTGCATCCTAAGGTGGAGTTGATCATCTGGTCTATGCGTGGCAAAGGAAAATGGTCCATCAGACACGCTTTGTTGAGGCCAGTATAATCAACACACATTCTCCATTTCCCGGTCTTGTTTTTCACAAGAACAGGATTAGCTAGCCAGTCGGAGTGGTATACCTCTTTGATGAATCTGGCTGCCAGGAGTTTGGCGATCTCCTCGCCTATGGCCCTGCGCCTCTCATAGTCAAGGCGACACAAGCGTTGCTTGGCAGGCTTTGAGCCCAGGACGAGGTGTAATGCATGCTCAGCGACCTCCCTTGGTATGCCCAGCATGTTAGAAGGTTTCCACACAAAGGCATCATAGTTGGCGCATAGAAAGTCGGCGAGCTCGCTTTCCTATTTGGCCAGGAGCTTGGTCCTAATCCACATCATCTTGGTTGGGTCAGTGGGGTCGATCCCCGCCACCTTGGTTTCCTCCATTGGGTGGAAGGTACTTGATGAGATTGGCTCATTGTAGTCTGGGACTACTTGAGTCGATGAATTCCTGAGCTCTAGGAGCTCGATAGAGTTAATGACGGTAACAGCGAGCTTGTAATGCTCGCGGTCGCACATGTAGGCATGCGACAAGGTGCTACCCATGGCGATGACACCATTCGGTCCCGGCATCTTCAACTTGAGGTAGGTGTAGTTGGGGATCGCCATGAACTTAGCGTAGCATGGCCACCCCAAAATGGCGTGGTAGGATCCTAGAAAGTCCACCACCTCAAAGGTGAGGACCTCTGAGCGGAAGTTGGTTCGGTCACCAAATGTGATGGGCAGGTCGATCTGCCCGAGTGGATATGCCTACATCCTTGGGATCACGCCGTGGAAGGGTGAGCTCACTAGGCGGAGCTCTGACCAGGAGATGGGCATGGCATTGAGGGTGTCAACGTAGAGAATGTTGAGGTTGCTGACTCCGTCCATCAGTACCTTGGTGAGGTGCTTCTTGCGAATGATGGGGTCGATGATGAGTGGGTAGCGACCCGATCGGGTGACATGGGAAGGATGGTCTCTCTAATCAAAAGTGATCGGGGAGTCCGACTAGCTAAGGAAAGAGGGACGGCCGTCTTAGTGGCATATGCATCTCTATAGCATACCTTTTGTTGGCGCTTAGAGTGGATGGCATTAGATTCCCCAAAGATCATAAGGCATTCCTTGGGGTCGGGGAAGCCGTCATCATCCCTACCCGTCATGTCTCCTTTCTTGGTTGTTGCCTCCTTGCCCTTTCCTTCCTTCGGCTTGTTGGCATGCCGCAGAAAGCGCTTGAGGAGCTTGCAGTCTTTATAGAGGTGCTTGACAGGGTAAGCGTGGTTGGTGCAAAGACTCTCGATGAGCTTATCAAAGTGGTCGGGCTGGCCCTGCTAGGGCTGCTTGCCCGCACGATCGGCTATGGCGACCAAGGCTGGGTTGGATGATCGGCACCGATCCTTCTTGCTCTTCTTCCCCTTTTGTGTAGATGGGGCCCTCGCCTTGGTCCTCGTGCTTGGCCTTGCCTCTGTCCTAACCACCTCTGAAGACCACCCCAACCACCTCCTTGCCGGAGGCATGGTTCGTGGCGATGTCGAGCAGGTCACGGGTGGTATAGGGCTTCACACAGCTGAGCTTGTGGATCAAGGACTTGCAGGTTGTCCCAGAGAGGAACATGCTGATGATGTCCACGTCGATGACATCTGGAAGGGAGTTGCACCATTTTGAGAACCTACGGATGTAATCTCGTAGGGACTCGTTGGGCTCCTACTGGTAGCTCTTGAGGTCCTAGAATTCCTAGAACAGACATATGTCCCCTGAAAATTTCCAACAAAGACCCTCTTGAGATCTGCCCAGTCATGGATGCTATCGGGTGGGAGGAATTTGAGCCATGCTTGAACATGCTCCCCCATGCAGATGGAGAGGTACTTGATGAAGTGGTCATCATCCACTCCTCCGGCTCGGTAGGCGAGCTAGAAGTCTTCGAGCCATATACCAAGGTTGGTCTCCCCGGTGTATCTGGCGATGTTGGTGGGTGGTCGAAAGCGCTGTGGAAATGGCGCTCTCTGGATGCGACGACCAAAGGCCCATGGTCCCATGCCATCCAAGCTAGGGCTTCAGTCATTTGGTTGGCCTCCACGCCTGGGGTGGGTGTCCTGACACTCCTCGACGGTCAGGCTGAGATCCATGCCGCCTGCTCTCGTCGCCACTCGATAGACGTCATCATAGTGTCGGGCATGGTGTCGATTGTTGATGATGCTACGAGCATCATGGTTTGGCCCGAGATATTTGCGCACGCATGGTCAGTGAGGATCGGGCGCCAGGTCGGGCTACGGTGCAACCACGGCATCCTGCCCCACTCCCGATACTGTAGTGGCGAGTAGACGGAGCGATTCGACTGGTGTGGCCCCTGTCCCCCGGTGGGGAAAGAGGCCACGAGCCAATGTTGCGACATAGTGCTCTCCGCCTGTTGAACGGCGACGGTCTCCACCAGCGCCCGGAGCTTTCGATGAATTACCAGCTCCTAGGGGTCGGCTAGCTTAGGGACGCCACGTAGAAGCATCGTCGCAGCAGCAATGTTCTGGCTAGCTTGAGCGAACTGAGGGAGGTCGTTCCCTTCATTTAGGATATTGCGCTAGACCTAACGGGCACGACGCTGCTCGCCGCTCACTAGGTTCCACGCACATGGCGCAGCGTGCTACGCCGTGCGCCAGCATAAGTGGCGACTGGCTCTGTTGCCTTTGTCATAACTCCTCACCGTGCTCCTATGCACGTGCGAGGGCCTCTGCACGAGGGTCCAAAGGGGTGTGAGTCTGTAGAGACTCCGCTACCACCAGTGGCTATCCTGTAGCGTCTGCCATAGCGCACTCCTAGGACATAGGGTGGCCAGGTGCCATGACGTCGCCGATGCTAGAGCTGTCGCTTTCGACCTCGTCATCCATGAGGTCATGAAAAGAGTTAGGAGCGTAGCCCGCCATCCCCATGAATTCAGATATGAGAGGGGATGTTGTCAGCATCTTTCAGAGCCCCCATGCATATGTATCTGTGGGGGACGCGAAGCCATAGGGGAACCAGTCGCACAACGGTCACAAGGGGAGAACGGGGTCCCTTCGGAGAGCTAGCGGAAGGTATTAAATAGTGAGTAAAGATCAACATGTACGTTACTCACCGTGGAGTTTGAGCCCAGCATGGGCTCAAGGCGAAGCGTGGGTGTATCGACGTTGAGGTCGTCGAGTGGCCTAGGGCTAGCGAAGGATGCTCCTCCTCCAGTGGGCGCCAAGACAAGTGCCTCCTCGCGGATGCGGAGTATGACGAGCTAGTCGGCGATGAAGTCTAGACTTCCAAAGAGAAAGGTCTAGAGCAGCTCGAAGATGGGAGAAACCCACATCCCAATAGGTGGGAGCATGGGAAACTCTAGCGAGCCGAAGCGAATCGTGTCGCTTGAGCCCGCCATGCCGAAGATGGTGGAAAGGTGGGTCATCCGATGACCAAAAGCATGAACGCATGGCGTCCTCTCCATGGATGGCGCCAACTGTCGGTGCAAAAAGTGACCAACAAGTAAATATTTGTAGTTTTGTCGTGCGTTTATGATTGGATGTGGCCTAGCACTCAATGACATAGGATTTATACTGGTTCAGGCAACATGCCCTACATTCAGCTTCAGTCGATTGGTGACTTTATTCCTGAGCCTAGGTGCTCGAAGTTTGTTGTGGGGTTACAAATGAGTAGGATGAGAAGGGGGTGTTAAAGGCCCGGTCGGACTCTGAACCAAAGGGTCGAGAGTGGCGGGAGCTCTAACGTGCGCTAAGTATTAGAGCGTCTACTCTGTGTAGCTTTAGATTTCTAGAGCTATGGAGCTGTTTGAATACTCATATTGTCTAGAGCTAGCCAGCCAGAGAGAGAATGTTTGTCCCGTTGGGAGAGAGCGCATCCCCTTTTATAGTTGGAGGGGATGGCCTTACAAGTCAGAGAAAGAGAGAAATGATACATGTGCTACCTAGTTTTGTTGCCCACGTCGTCAGATACGAGACGGTTGTTGGTGCCCACAATACTGTTTATGTCAGATGCATGTGGCAGGCTTTACCGTATTCACCTGGTATGGCAAATGTCGGCGCCTATAATACTGTAAGGCAAGTGTCGGCGCCCACAACACTGTTTGAGTTCTGACCCGCCTAGAAGGCTGCATAGTACCCGTCTGGCATGGCCTCGTGGCACTATCCTGCAGGTGTGTAGGGTACGGTCCTCGGTATTGCAGTTGATTTGACCGCCTTACCTTATCTGCTTCGCCTAATCCTTTAGTTCTTACCGAGCGGGCATCCTTGGTCGGTCGTTCCCAATTGGCTCCGACCGTGTTAGTCGGGGAGGAATCACGAGCGGAGGTCCGGCGTATCCCCGGTCGGAAAAGGAGGTCGGAGTCGGACTGTGCCCGTCCTTGGCCAGGCCTTCCGGTCGGAGACCGGATCGTTCCAGTTGGTTGTTAGGTAACTAGGTCGGCTCGGGAGGCGCGCATTGTCGCTACGCCGTCTGCTGGTCCGAGTTTTTTGCTGGGAAGCAGGCCCATTGAGGACCCCGGGTTTATGAACCCGACACTAGGCCTGTTTGGATTCTCATGTCTAAAGTTTTGAGGTCTAAAATTTAGCACTAAAGTTTAGACCTCTAAACTCTAGCCACTAAACTTTAGACCATGGAGCTGTTTGGATCTTGAGCTAAAGTTTAGTGCTAATTTAATTAAAAGACATATATGCCCCTAGAGTTTTTGTTGCCATACCCATGCTTGGTCGTCAACCATGGCTCAGTGTAGGATACAAGTAAAATAAGGGGTACAAATGTCTTTTGGCAAGAGAGAGCCAAACTTTAGACCACTTCAGCTCAGATTTGTGGTCCAATGCTCTAACGGATTTTTAGGGGACGGGCTAAAGACCTAAACTTTAGTGGCTAAAGCTTAAAGGAGTGGTTCCAAGTAGACACTTAGTTGTAGACTTGAAGGCTTATATATTATATTTCCAATATCCAAAATCCACACATGTAAGATTAACTTGTAATTTAGGTTCCAAATGATTGACCTGTGATTGAGCAAAAGAAAAAAAAAACATGAATACGTATCCAACTTACTTGTGAAAAACTCAATTATTTGAACAAATTCCGATTTGATTTCCCAACGAAACCATAAAAGCCAAGCTACTGCACTGGAATTGCTTGGGGTTTTGCTTTTTCCAGCTGTTGCCCCCACTATGAAAATCTGAAAACGATCCAATTATACAAGTAGTCAATGATGGGAGAGAGAGAAAACAAAGATGAATACCGTATCCATGTGACTCCTGGCACAAGAGAAACGAGACTACTCGCATGCCATAGACAGTTAGACACACACCTGTCCTCATGACAGAATGAGATGTCTGGTCAGTTGAGATGCCACTTATATTCCCAATGATTCAAGCTTGTTTATTGCTATTTGGCCCAGTAGACCATTGTCCACTGATCCTCCCATACGGCAGATCATCAGAGGCACGCTGTGCTCCCAGACCCATAATTATGGTTTAAAATCTGGCCTGATGCCGAGCGCAATCATCCCTGTTCGTCTCAAAGTGGATGCAGAGAGCAAAAGGCGAGGCCTTTTTCGGACGCCAGTTTTGTTTCCATGTGCACCGGTGAGAGATGGCGGGCGCGGGTCCTACAACGACAGTGGATAAGGAGTATGGGACCGTCCCACGCAGTAAAATGTTTACTTTTAGTCACGCAGTAATTAGGACTCCTTTTGCTGGCTAAAGTTAATCTAAACTAGTAGACCCTTTTTGATCAGCGAGTGGGCTAATGGCTAGAATACTGTCTGGGTAAAAAAATAATCTACTTTTAGTCACAAATGTTTGGATAGGCTAATGGCTAATTTTAGCCAACACCACAGTTAGCATATCTCTTTTATTAGTCCTTCTCTATTGATACATGGTCTACTTGTATTTCTCACATAATTTTTTTTTTTTTTGTTCTTGTGCCTAAGCCGACTGTAAGCTTACAACCCACATCTTCTCTTCTCTCTCTTTCATCTCAACATTTAGCTAGCTTGCAATCTGTTATTGTACTTGCTCTAAGTGTTTGTACTGTTTTTTATAGAGTCTACTTAAATCTAAGATAATTTAGCGTTTGTTGGACACGTGCGGTGCGGTGTATGGATATATCACGGCACTTATGGCTATGCATAGCACGGACGGACGCGCTTCTGCGTTGTTAATCAGCTGGGATGGCAAATCAACCAATAATGCTGGAATGAACTGTCAGTGCCGGTCCTAAAATTCTGAGGGTCCTCCGACGAACTCGTCTAGACCACATATAAAATCTTATAATATATAGATATTAATTTTTATTGCAAAGTGAAAACAAATTCAGTGATATATTTTTAATTTAACATGTTTGATAGTTATCGAGGAACGATGTAAACTAAAACGGCTCAGGAGTGGCGTGTAAACTCCATTTCTCTCAAAATGTAAACATCTTGTAAACATTATCATGGACCACGAGGGCCAAATAAAATTCAGATGACGAAAACTCCCCCGATGACCATAAAAAAAGTAAACTAAAACAATAGTATATTTATACTTCTAAAAGTAATATGATTACCACAAGGAACTCCATAATATCCATTGCTTCTCGTAAAAAGATATTTCTTCGGGCACTTCTTGATGCAGAATCATTAAGGACGGTATTGAGATCAATAGTGTCCACTTATGTATAGCACCTTTCTAAGATTCAATAAATTTATCTTCTAGTTTTTTTCGTTTTCTTTTCTGAGATCCCAACAAATGTTTCTTAGGTAACATTCTAAGATTCTAACACCTAAATTAAAAGAAAAATATGACTATATGAGTACGAGTACTAGAAGTCTGAAATAATTAATTTGGATTAAAAAACAATCATGGAAAAAATACCTAGGTGCTAGTGCCTGATCAGTTGATGAACTGATGAAGTGATGATTGATAAACTGATGATCCGCTGATCCGCCTGATCGCGTCGTCGTCGAGTCGACCTGTGAGTGCGTTGTTTCCGTGTTTCCGGCTCTCCGCGGCGGCCAGCGGTGGCACGGCGCGGTTCCGTCTCCGACTCTCCGTGACTCTCTGAGACCGTGATCCTTCGCCCTAGGCGCTCGCGTACGTAGTAGACTCACGGACTAGGGAAGCAACCGTTCGGCGTTCCTGATCCTGAACATCTCGGGCTGCCTATCAAGTGTCGTCGGACTATAGGGCTAAAGCCTATGGTATACCTGAGCCTGAGCCCCTCCCTCCGCTGGCCCCTTGGCCGTCGCACATCTGGCACCTCTCTAGAGCCGGCACTGTGAACTGTCATGTATCCCTGGCAGCTAGCGTACACGGAATATCTAGTATTATAGTAGCAATAATTAGGAAAATCATTCAGGCTTTCAGCAATGCAAATGGAGGGACCGTTTGGATGAAATAGAAATAGTTGTTAGTTCAAACTACTCACTCAGTCCAAAAAAGAGTGTGGTTTTTACTTTCAGACATCTTGTTTGACCATCCATCTTATTCAAATTTTTATATAAATATCATATATTTTGTTATGACTTATTTTATCATTAAAGATAATTTAATAATGATTTATTTATTTTATAATTTACAAAAAAAAAATTGAATAAGACGAACGGTCAAATACGATGTCCGGAAGTTAAAAACGTCACTTTTTTGGGATGGAGGGAGTACAAATTAATTGGTTCAAATTTAGGGAGCTAAATATTAGATAGTGTATTTAGATCCCAACTATAATTAGTTTTGGGATCCCAACTAAAAGTTTATCCAATTAATGCACTAGAACTATTTTTGAGGTACTACTCCTTCCGTCACAAAAAAGAATGCAACTTTAGCATTTTTACTAAGTCAAACTATCTTGATTTTGACTACATTTAAAAAAAATCATATTTATAATATCATACAAGTATTTATCATCGCCATGGAATATGTTTTCATAATACATCTATGATGCCATAAGTATTAATACCCATTTGTATGAACTCGATCAAAGCTTAGATAGTTTGACTAGAGACAAATAGGTTCCTTTTGGCACAGCTCAGCTTTACTAGTAAAGTTATTTTTTTTAAACAGCTTCATGAGCAACTTTCTAAGTGAAGCTAAGTTGTTTTGGAAAAACTGTTTGGTAAAATAGCGTCACCCACTGCTTTTATGCATGGATGAGGAAGAGAAACGAGGGAGAGAGCTGTGATAAGCTACTTTTTTAATTTTATTCCAACTTATGTTTTTGTGAGAGGTGGAGAAAAACAGCTTCACCTATGAAGCTATTTTGAAAATGAGTGTTTCACAAAATAAAACAGCTCACAACACCTCATGAAACTGTTGTGAGCTGTGTCAAACAGACCCTAGGATTGTATCATTTCTCCTACTCTCTCTTTCTATATGTCTCTGATCGCATTGCTTCATTTCTCCTCTCTCATGGCATGTCTAGGTACCTATAAACTAGTCTCTTGTCACATTGGATGTTTGATACTAATTAGGAGTATTAAATATAGACTAATTATAAAACTAATTGCATAAGTCGTGACTAATTCGCGAGATGAATCTATTAAGCCTAGTTAGTCTATGATTCACGAATGTGATGCTGCCGTAAACATATGCTAATCATGAATTAATTAGGCTTAATAAATTCATCTTGCGAATTAATCATGGATTATGTAATTAGTCTTATAATTACCTCATATTTAGTCATCTTAATTGATATCAAACATTCGATGTGACAGTGACTAAAGTTTAGTCCCTAGATTCAAACACCCCTGAATTGTTAGCTAACCTTTTAGCCGTAGCGTATTCAAACGGGATGCTAATAGGTGGATTAATTTTTTAGCCAAATCTTTAAGTTACTAATTTAAGTAAATTTTCCTTGCATAAAAATAATTTAAGTTAATTTTAAACTCTAACTAATAACTAGCACTAACTGATCCAAACAAGCCCATAGTTGTGCCTGAAAAGAAAAGGTACTACCAGGGTTCTAAAGGCGGCAAAGAAATTGTGCCACACGAGAGGGATAAATGTTTTGTTTGGACTAATAAGCCACGGAGCAGCTACTTGGATGGGCAACGGGCTCTGCCTGTAGTGGACGGCAGCAGGTTTGGGCGGAAGAAATGGACAAGCATTGTGCACGTGTTAAGTAGGTGTTGTTCTCAACATCATTTAGCAGCTGAGGCCATTTTTCATCTTAAGAAGATGATGCTGACACCGTAGCGGTGCCAAGTGCCCATAGCTAATCCCACGGTACGTACACCTTTTTCTGGATAGGTGACCAATTGACTGACCATGCTGCATCGTGAGTAGGAGTAGGAAGGAGTACAGGCCTGAAACGTGCAGGTACGTACAGTACGATGGAGCAGCAGGGAGCACGTAAAAAGTTGGTCGTAGTCCGATCAGATCTCTCTTTCTGCTACAGTCGCATTGCGCCGTACCGGCCGTCTGATTTTATCTCACATATTTTGATTGACACCGTGTGCTACTAGCTCTCGTTCGTGTACATACCGTCTCTTAATTTAATAATTGTGGCTGGGACCACACACACGTACATACACACACACATATATATATATATATATATATATATATATATATATATATATATATATATATATATATATATATATATATATATAACATGTTACTATTCATAGTACTATTTCATTATTTAAATTCACGGCACTATTCAAAATACTCGCTACTATTTAAATTCGGAATATAAACAGTGCACGAGCACTCACCCGGGTATGGCTCAGGCACCCAAACTCTTCACTATTTAAGGCACTATTCAAGGCACTAGCTTTTAAATTTATAGTGGGTGGATAGTAACTCATGAATTTTAAATTTGAATTCTGAATCTGAGTTAGTTTTCCAGTGTTTGCTGTAATATCTCAAGTGGAGTGGTGGTGTGGAGTGGAGTCTTCGGTGGATGAGTTCCTGGTGACGGTGTTGGTGGTCTTTGGTCCGATGCCGCATGAATGCGCCCGGCGTCTCTCTTTATAGCGCGAAGGGAGCCTTCTGGATTATCCTCCATGCTTATCTTTTGGAGTTATTTCGTGCTTAAGTCTTCTGATGTCTTTAATTATTCTCCTTAACTGTTGCCTGGATAGCTGGACGGAGCTGCGTGCTTTAATAATTGCCCTGGCTACATTAGAGTGACTGTATATTCTTTTTGCGCTATCCTCTGACACACTCGGTCTTATCCTTCTAGATATTTTTTGGTATAGTCAAAGAATGTCAATTACGAAAAGAATATCGTGAATTGGTGTCCTGGTATGAAATATGGCAACCTGAAGAACCGGACAACGAAGAAAATATTGAGTAATAAGAAGAGTCAATACAGACTCAGTTCAATATCAATATATATGTTCTAGACAAAAAATATACTCCCCATGTTGATAAGGTGTTATCAATAATTTGGCCGGAGAAAGATAATACTACATGCCAGAATCCTTGATTTGATGTTTGCAACATCAATCATTCGCGCGTGGAAGATCATACCAAAAAATATCCAGAAGGATAAGACCGAATGTGTCAGAGGACAACGTAAAAGGAATATACAATCACTCTACTATAGCCAGGACAATTATTAAAGCACGCAGCTCCGTCCAGCTGTCCAGACAACAGTAAAGGAGAATAATTGAAGACACCAGAAGACTTAAGCACGAAGTAACTCTAGAAGATAAGCATGAAGGACAATCCAGAAGGCTCCCTTCGCACTATAAAGAGATACGCCAGGCGTATTCATGCGGCAGACCAAATTCGAAATATGAACAGTGCACGAGCACTCATCTGGGAGTGGCTCCGGCACTCAACCCCTTCACTATTCAAGGCACTAGGCAAATATGGTGGGTGGATGGTGGATGCGGGATGCGTGAGTGTGAGGGGTACGACCCCGGATACCCACAGTAGACCACATCGGCTACGCCCCCATGGGTGGCCCAGCCCACAAGACGAAGCCTTGCGGAGCACGGCGCTGCTCGGCGTGTCCCGCAAGACACCGGGAAGATATCCTAAAGATACTACGAGATCTGTTGGGATACGTATGATCTCATGATTTCTGTAATTTGTTATTACTTTCCGGTTATCTCCTAGATCTAACCGACTTGTAACCTTGCCCCCGACTATATAAGGCGGACAGGGACCCCCTCCAAACACACGCAATATCATACGATAGCCAATACAATCCAACAGACCACAGGAGTAAGGTATTACGTCGTGCTGACGGCCCGAACCTGTCTAGCTCTTGTGTCACTGTTGCCTTCTTGTTCTCGATTACATGCATCTCTACCGATTAATCTACCTTCGTGGGATACCCCTCGGAGGACTGCCGACGATATTCTGTCGACAGTGAGTGATTAGTTATGCGTGCGATTAGTGAATATGCGGATTAATATTTCTCAGGATCTTTTGCAGGCTGGCGAGACCAACAGTTCAGCCAGCCATGCACACACAAGACTCAGGCTCTATCGTCTCCCCAGGCAGTTCCACCCGAAGGGAATAGTTATCTGCGCACACAGGGTTCTCTACAAACGTCGCTACCAGGGCTAACACGAGAACAACACACGCAGTGGTTTCTCCTCTAGGGTCCCTAGCATAGAGATTCTCCGTTACTGTTGCCTGGACAGCTGGACGAAGTTGCGTGCTTCAATAATTGTCCTGGCTATAGTAGAGTGACTGTATATTCCTTTTGCGTCGTCCTCTGACACACTCAGTCTTATCCTTCCGGATATTTTTTGGTATAGTCTTCCACGCCCGAATGATTGATGTTGCAAATATATATATATATATATATATATATATATATATATATATATATATATATATATATATATATATATAGAGAGAGAGAGAGAGAGAGAGAGAGAGAGAGAGAGAGAGAGAGAGAGAGAGACGTAAACCCATATCACGAGTGGTTGGCGTTACGTTATGTCGATTGATTGTCGTCAACATTATACTGTCGTATAAATTAGGTGTTTCGACAATACTGTCGTATACAAGTTCAAAAAAAGAAAATATTGTCGTATAAAATGCCACGTATATAACTCTCTTACATCGTTTGAGAAAAAAACATAAACTAAATTTAAAAAGTTTACTAAGATTGCACCCCCGCTCCCCGGCCTCCCTTCCTGAAGAGAAAATTGAGGTTATTTCTGTTTATGTCTCTGGTGGTCATTCACTCATTTTAATTTTTTTATTAGTTGATTGATCCAAACAGAGCCACAGTAACTATATCCTCGATAATTGTTTTTGTGGCGACCATCGATGGTAATTCAGCGGTCAAGCACGATCACCTAGTCGCAAAAAAGAAGAGCGCTGAAATGCATGGAAATTCATCACACAAAAAAAGATCGAAATCCATGACGATAACGACTGCTCTAGTACGTAGTAGTAGTACATGACATCGTAGGATATAGCGTATACTAGCTAGTTCAAAAGAATTGCTAAGAAAAGCTACAAAAGACGACGAAGAAGAAAAAAAAAAGAACCCACACAGGAGTCACAAGTCACAACACATGCATGTTTTGAAGCACGGACAAGGCATGTCATGGTTTTTTTGAGTCCACAGACAGCGAGAACGAGGCGTGCGTGTATGTTGTTGATACGTATATACTCCAGCTAGCAGCCCAGCACGTAGAGGCAGAGATCAGAGATCACGTCCGGTGGCGTTGTAGGTGGGTGCTGCTGGACCACAACTCCACGCTACTCCTACTACTCAGCGCATGCGTACGCTTGCACGACGACGACCACGTTACGCTCCCGCTCACGCACTATCAAATTATTATTACGGCCCGCCGCGCGCTTTGGTTGGCTTTGGCTGGAACTGGAATTGGAGTGCCCCACACGAAATGCTAAACTTGCAGCAGGCCATCGACACACACATTAGCTTAATCTAGATGTAGCAAAGGTGAAGCATCGGAATCGGATGAGGATTACGCGCGCTGCAATCAACCCGGCCAAGGCAACCAGCCACGGCCCACAGCCAGGGAGGAGATGGAGATTGAAGAGGCCAAGGCTAGCGTTTCACTCGCACGCCAACTCTGCCGCATGTGCCGGTATCACCCTCTGTCATGATCGGCGAACAGTATTTTTCAGTCTGGCTTTTTAGCAAAGCAAAATTTCATCCATCACAACTCTCTTTTTTTTTAGTCAACCACAAGTATTCTATTTGAAGTTAAATTAAAATAACGTAAATAGTGCTATCTAAATTCGACTCGATACCGGAAGGATACATGAATTTTCAAACAAATGACCAAGTCTCGGGCGAGGCCGGGCATGGCGTCCTTTTCTCGCCCTTTTTATTTATTTATCCGCGCGTTCCTTTCTTGTTATATAAACAGGCGGTCAGCAAATATAATAAACAAACCTTCAGGAATGTTGTTCGTCACAACTCACAGCTACTCTCCTAACCCGACGACTGACGTGCATGCATGTGCTCCCAGATGTTATGTCGCCACAATGTAATGTTTAGTTGTTTACTTGGATATGCATGTCAAAAACTTTTTGGAACTAAGGCCTTGTTTAGTTCCAAAATTTTTTCCTAAAAAGTGCTACAGTAGCTATCACATCGAATTTTACCATACGTGCATAGCGCATTAAATGTAGACGAAAAAAAACTAATTGCACAGTTTTGTTGGAAATCACGAGACGAACGTTTTAAGCCTAATTAGTCCATGATTGAATACTAATTACCAAATAAAAACGAAAGTGCTATAGTAGCCAAATTCCTAAATTTCACCCAACTAAACACAGCCTAAACAAGGCCTCACAACTACTCTCCTAACCTGACGACTGACGTGCATGCATGTGCTCCCAGATGTTATGTCGCCACAATGTAATGTTTAGTTGTTTACTTGGATATGCATGTCAAAAACTTTTTGGAACTAAGGCTATCTCCAACAGCGGGAGGCAAATAGAGCACCCATTCCATGTTTGCATCACCTACAGTAAAGACTCTCCGTACCCAATTTTGTGGCTTCTCCAACAGCCAAACCCAAATCCCATCCCACCTCTCTGTCCTCGTCGAGCTACCCCGCCGCGGTTCAGCAGTGGAGCAGCTCGCGGCCGCCACCGTCGTCGGCGTCCGCGGTCGCCGCCGTGGAGCAGCTCGCGGCCGTCGTCACGGTTCAGCAGCAGCTATCGTCCTGCCTTGTTGTCGTCGTCGTCCGCGGCCACCGTCGCGGTCCAGTAGCAGCCGTCGTGAAGCACCTCGCCATCGTCGTCCGCGGAAGCAGCTCGCCGTCATCGTCCGCTCCACCAGACGCCTTCGACGGGCCCACCACTACCGTCGCCAGAGATTTGCGTCTTGCGGGAGAGGCGACGCATGTTTGCCTTCCGCCTCGTCTCATACGCAAAATGGCTACCTTGTCTGCGTCTTCAGTTGGAGAACGTTTTCAGTACGTAAAAACACCGTGGAATACCTATTATGCATTTGGGTCACGCGATGGCTGCTCTGTTGGAGACAGTCTAAGGCCTTGTTTAGTTCCAAAAAATTTTCCTAAAAAGGGCTACAGTAGCCGTCACATCAAATCTTACGATACGTGCATGGAGTATTAAATGTAGATGAAAAAAAACTAATTGCACAGTTTGGTTGGAAATCACGAGACGAACGTTTTGAGCCTAATTAGTCCATGATTGAATACTAATTACCAAATAAAAACGAAAGTGCTACAGTAGCTAAATTCTCAAATTTCACCAAACTAAACACAGCCTAAACAAGGCCTCACAACTACTCTCCTAACCTGACGACTGACGTGCATGCATGTGCTCCCAGATGTTATGTGGCCGCAATGTAATGTTTAGTTGTTTACTTGGAACACCAAGATAACGAAAAGGATACTACCCCCATTTCACAGCTAAAAAGTTCCGTGTATTGATCCTCCCAATCTTTTGCTTCCCCATAGCAGAATAACTCACTCTTATGGAAATTAATTTTCAAACTCGCTAAATTTTCAAAAGTACAGAGTAAAAGCTTCATGTTTTTTGCCTGTTCGAAATCATGTTCCATAAAAAGTATGGTGTCATCCGCATATTACAAAATAGAGAAGCCTCCATCAACTAGGTGTGGTACTAAACCAGTTATCTGCCCATCTTCTTTCGCTCTTGATATTAGTAAAGCCAACATATCATCTACAAGATTAAAAAGCAGTGGAGACAGGGGATCTCGATCCATGTCGTAGACCTTTGTTAGTCTGGAAGTACCTACCCACTTCGTCATTCACTTTTATACCAACGCTTCCCTTACTTACAAACTGGTTTATCCATTGGCACCATTTTTTAAAGAAACCTTTCATCCTTAGTGTTTGCTGGAGAAAGGACCAATTTACTTTGTCATAAGCTGTCGCCGCCTTCTGACCCTTCGAACCCACCCTCTCTCTCTCTCTCTCTCTCTCTCTCTCTCCCCCCCCCCCCCCCCCCCCCCCCTCCGACAAATCCATCGGCAATAAAAAAACAGAGAGAAAACTCAGCTCTTGTTTGCAATAGTTTTTAAATCTAGTTTGCTTTTCTTTAATGTAAATAGATCTATCATCAAAGTCAGATGATTTTTGGTCGGTCATCAAAATCTATGACTTTTGGTGGGGGGGTTTGTTACGAATGATGATTCAGTATGTGATGGCTACGATGAGGTGAACTTTGTAAGCATCGGTTTCATCAGCAGAAGGTCGATTTGTGATCATTATCTACAAGGGAAGATGTGCTCTTGGGCTCTAAGGAGGGGTTGTAATCCCATGTCATTGCCAATCTCATCGCGTCATGGAGAGGAAATTAGCCATCTAACATGGTGAAACAAGGGTTAGAGGTAATGAATATGTAGCCTACTTTCTACCCGATGGTTTAATTCATCACTCTGGATGCGTTTTAGACTTCTTCTGGGACGTTGGGTTTTGCAGCATATCCAATGTTTTTGGATGGATCATTAAATTCGGCATAAAGATTGCACTCTAGTTCTATGTTTAACAAGGCTATGTTTATCTGGAGCATCGTCTGCATCAAGTAAAGGCACTAGGGAAGAAGGCAATGAAAGAATCTAGATAGAATATCACTACCACAAAATGATTTTAGGAGACAGCTCTGATTAACAAAGTTGTGTTTTTCTTTTCTATATAAATTTTAATTCCAACCGGAAATGTCATTCTTCACATCCCGGGCCCAGGAGCAAATCATAGCGAAAGGCAGTACTAGTAATAATAATATACTGCTCGTAATCGAAACAAAGGTTTTTGTTTGTGTGCTCCGTTGGTTAGGCTCGATCTGATCGAGATACTGGCCATCTGGATATGTTTCTGCGATAACAGACGTGGAGCGAAGCTGTATGCCACGATTCCGTGAGCCTCTATGATAGTGTGTGTGCTTGCAAGTGCACATGGGCCTGGGCGTCTCCGTCTGTACGGTGTTTAGCAAAAATTAAGGTCACCTCTGCTGTCAATTTACTCGTTTTTTTTTTGCGACTAAGAGTACATATAATTAGTACTAAAATATCGCTGAGCTAATAGCTCCGAATGAAATTCTTTGCACTACTAGTAGAAGGGAAACATCTGTGGGATCAACTTGTTGGTCCAACGCAAGAAAGAGTCTGTCCAAGTCGGATGGGTGGTGGATGGAAGATGACAATCAAACGTGATGGATAAGGATAATGCTAGAAAATCCGGTTGAGTGACAGTGTGTGCGACGCCACACCAACAACGAGGCCGTGGATACCGGATAGCAGCAGCATCTTCGATCTTTATGTTTGCGCGGGGGCCACCTCCCTGCCCCATGCTGCTCATGCACAGGCAGTGTCCCTGTCCGTTTTTTTTATAATCCGTCTTTTTCAGCTTGTTTTTTTACTGGAACAGTATTTTTTCTCTCACAACAAATTAGTCAGAATAGTATTTCGGCTTGCTTTTTCAGCGAAGCGAACAGGGCCACTTGTTTAGTTTCTTCCCTAAAGTTTACTTTCTGTCTTATCGAATGTCTCACACATGTATAGAGTATTAAATATACATTAAAAAATAACTAATTATATAGTTTACGACTAATTTGCGAGACAAATCTTTTAAGCCTAATTAGTCTATGATTTGAGAATGTGGTGCTACAGTAACACGTGTGTTAATGATAGATTAATTAGGTTTAATAATTTCGTCTCGCGGATTACTGATGAATTCTGTAATTTATTTTTTTATTACTATCAAACACCCCATGTGACCCATATGACACCCGATATAACGATCCAAAACTTTACACTCTCAATTTACACAAGGTCTCATTCAGAAAGGAGACTTTGGCATTTCACCCATCATCAAAAACTGGTTTCGCACTTTTACCATCCCGCGAGGTGGTTTCGCTCATTTGCCATTATAAAACTGATGTAACCCGCTAAAAAACATTTTGAGTAGTTTTAATTTGTAGATTAAAAAAAACACAACCTTCCACTTCTACCCCTGCCATTATGAGACTAGAGCAGGTGGTCTCGTCTGATTATGTGATCCGACACTCCCGGAACCCAGTCCAGGGCGCCGCCGCCATGGCCTGCGACGACGGGGACAAGGACGTCCTCCTCCTCGTCCACCAGGTTCCCCTCGACATGGAGGAGGGCCAGCGCCCCGCCTGGCGCACCCCCCCCCCCCCCCCCGCTCCACCACGCGCCTCCCCCGCCCCCGCCTCCCTCCTTTCGCTCGCCGCCCCCGCCGCAGGCCGCCGCATCCGCCGAGCACCGCCTCTCCTTCCGCGGCTGGCTCGGCATTCCCCGCCACTGGGAAGATTGGGTCGCCAAGTTCCGCCCGCTCCACGCCCGCCTCTGGCACCACCTCGGCATCCATGACATCGTCCTCGCCTCCACCCTCCGCTTCAAGCGCGACGCCTCCGCCGTCCTCCACCTCGCCTCTTTCTGGTGCCCCGCCACCGCAAGCTTCGCCTTCCCCTAGGGGGAGGCCACCGTCACCCTCCAGGATGTCACCGTCCTCGCCGGCTTCCCCGCCCTCGGCGCCTTGGCCCCGGCCCCGCTCCCGCCACAGTGGCGCCCCGACGAGGCCGCCCTCAATGGCATGCGCCTCGGCTTCAGCCGTAGCACCTGCAAGAAGGCGCACCACTCCGCCTGGGTCAAGCACTTCCTCGCCGACGAAAACGCCGACCCCGTCTTTGAGCACGTCGCCTTTCTCGCGCTCTAGCTCACGCGCTTCGTCCTCCCGAGCCACCTGGAGCCCACCATGCGCCAGGCCGTCTTCCCCGTCGCCGTCCGCCTCGCGCGTGGGGAACGCGTTGCCCTCGCGCCCGCCGTCCTCGCCACCATCTACCAGGACCTCCGCGAGATCAAGGCCTTCCTCGGCGCTGCGGACGTCACCGCCACCGCGGGCGACACCGATATGCTCTCCTCCTTATCCGTCTACTCGCCCCTCCACATTCTTCAGCTTTGGATGTGGGAGCGCGTCCCTGCCCTCAGGCCAACAAAGGTGAACCCACTCGTAGCGGGCGACCTGCTTGCCGCTCGGTGGCATGATCTGAGCAAGAAGCTGAACCCGGCGCAGATACGTCATGCCCTCAACACAGGATACAAGGCAGGGGTAGAAGTGGAAGGTTGCGTTTTCTTTTTTTCTACGAATTAAAACAACCTAAAATATATTTCAGAGGGTTACACCAGTTTTATAATAACAAACGAGCGAAACCACTTTACGGGATGGTAAAAGTGCGAAACCAAATAAACATGTGGTGTCAGATGCTTTCTCTGGGCTCCACACTGCAATGTGCAATGCGGCGGCGAAATTATCACCTGACATACAGTAGCTTCACGCTGCAGCTCCAAGCAGATTCCTCTTTTTTTATACTACTACTATACCAGTACAAAACTACTTGTACAACATACTCCGCCTACAGTTTATATACGGAGTACTCTCTATATTTCTCCAGTACTCCTCCTATACTCCTTCAGCATTGTTGCAGAGCAGGGCAGGGCTGGCAGGCTCCTTCTGGGCTTGGAACAGAAGAAATGAGCCGCCAATGGCGATCGCCCTTCTCGCTGATGTTAAAATTTAGTTTACGTTGATGCTCATACTTAAATATTTTGAAAAAAATACTGTTACATAACTTAAAAAGTAGTTTTAAATAAGTTTAAGCGAATAACGCCGATTTCTCTGTAGGACGCCTGCTAACTGGTCCCCCGTGGCCCAGCATGACATGACATCCCTTTGCATCTATTAATTTTTATAGATATTAAATATATTATTCACGGTATAATTTTTATGTAACAATTTTTTATCTGATCATATATATTCTTTCTCTTTTATCTACCGATCATATCGCTTCATGATTTGATTCTCGTGTATACATGATTTCTAACTTAGATTCGGTTTCTATGATTTTTGCTCTCTCTTCAATAATTATATTGCCACGTCAGTAAAACGGTTAGATGATAGTTAGCCTGTTCGCTGGTTGATTTCTGAGTGGATAAGCCCGACTAGTACTGGTTTATTATGAAAAAAAAAACTTTATCATAACTTATAAATTTTGGCTGAAACCAATAAACGAATGAGCTGAGTATAATTAGGAACTGAATGCCCTGACACGACAACAGGTTGCGTGCTTTATTAAAGCAAATCAAATGCAAAAAAAAAGGGTTTCAGGCTGCGCAAACTGGACGGGGGAGAAGGCCATCAGTGGCGGATGCACGATGCGGTATAAGAGGGGGCTAAAATAATGGAGATGTTGATTTGCATGAAGATTTAATGGTGAAATCAAGCTTTTGCTACAGTGATTAGGCTTGAAATCAAGAAATTAGGGGGGGCTGGAGCCCCCCCCCAGCCCCCCCTGTGGATCCGCCGCTGAAGGCCATGGATCTGCAGTGGTAGCGAGTGAGTAGCAGTAGCACTGTAACAGTGATCGCCTCGCCCAGCTAGCATTTAGCAGAAATAATTGTAAGCAAATCAAACGCAAAAAAAAAAGGTTTCAGGCTGCGCAAACTGGACGGGGGAGAAGCCCATGGATCTGCAGTGGTAGCGAGTGAGTAGCAGTAGCACTGTAACAGTGCTCGCCTCGCCTAGCATTTAGCAGAAATAATTGTAACGCTGGCAGGATGGACGCGGACGTTGGCGAGGAAGACGAAGACACGGCTAGGCCTCCCTAGCGTTGGGGGTCGTCCGCAGGCGCAGCAAGGGCGGAGGTGGAGCAGGTGCAGCGCCGACACAGGCGATGGATAAGAGCGGCGTTGGCGGAGGAGGAGGAGGAGCGGCGGCACGGCGGAGGGAGCGAGGTGCGGGTCCATGGGAATGGGGAAGGAATGGTTTTTTTTTGTTTTTCTACTCGGTAGCATGCCCGTATGTTGCTATAGAATAACTAACAAGTTATACTAAAAACACACGGATCGCGCGATAAGATAACAATACTGTAAAAATTAAATATCAACGTTAAAGTGACATTTAATCCAAAAAGCAAAGTTTATGAATTTAACACAGTCACGGAGTGCGCGGCGTCGCAGGCTCATAAACTCTACTTTATAGATCTTTCCGTGATGCGGCTAAGATAATATTTTATATTGGCAGAAAGAAATCTCCGATATTTATTTCTTTCATTGTAATCCATTTATTTGGACAATATTTGAGGTGAGGGCATGATTACATTTTTTAGTAGCTTTGTGATATTGTCCGAAGTTATGAGATGATTGATGTCTTGCAATGATCCTTCCAGAGATTGGGTCGAATCCAACCTAGAGCCTCGAAACCCTACATCTTTTCCTGGACGGGCTTCACTTCGGATGCGCCGGTAGCAATATCAACGATCTCCAATCGATGGACCAAGTCGTATGGATCCCCATACAATGGCTTAGACATGGAGATTTTGTTCTTCTTGTACTTGGATACACTTGTTCCACTGAAGTTTTCACTGAAATATTTAGACATGAACAATGTCTGATCACCGATGTCCCTCACCCTGGACCACTCCGGCGTACGGTAGTGGAGGTTGCACTTGTAGATCGCGTTGTTGTAGGTGAAGCTCTGTGTCTCGTGGAACGTGCTCACCATAGCACCCACAATTTACAACTCACCATTTGATTCTAGGTAGCTGCGGTGGTAGAGCCCCGTAGGTGACGACAGTGATGGCAGCAGCGTCATGGTTGGAGTAGCGCCACCGGCGTTGCTGCTGCAGACGGAGATTTCTTCAGTACAGTTGATCGCCAAGAACTTGTCTTGGCAGTGGACGATGGACCCCATGGAGAACTCTAGTTTGGTGTCGGGCAGCGTCCATGCGCTGTCGACTCCAACCCGGCAGAACACGACCTCCGTAGAGCACCCAAGCATGGCCATGGCCACGCACTTGCGGCCGACGGCGTCAGGCGGCGCCGAGAGCACAATCTCACAGAAGAACACGTCTCTTATGTCTTCTAGTTTGATGGCTCTGCCTGCGGCATCCGCGTCTCCGTAGCCATTGGTGGGATGGAGGGCCCACCGACCGTGGACCCTAGACACGCGTTCTGATAAGGACATCGCCACGACGTGCTCGCCTGCTGGCGGGAACTCAACGTGGGGGGCACTGGCATCGGTGAATGGATTCAGCAGCGTCACGGACGCCGCCTCGTCCATGAGCGCCAGCCACCCATATGAGGAGCCGCACACCACCTTGCCACGCACGTCGGGCAGCGTCTTGGACAAGACCTTTTTCTCCAGGACGCAGTAGAAGCCGACACGTTCTGAGTCGAGGTCGAACGGGAGTGGCCCGAAGGTCGCGAACGGGACGACGGTGCGCCATGGGGAGCAAGCGGATCGGAAGGACATCACGTCGTGGCCTGACGCGAGATGCTGCCCGATGGACTTGAGGAGATCCTCTAGCAGGCCGGATCTCCGGTCAGGGAGAGGTAGGGACCTTCTCTTGGGATTAGGAGGCTGAGTCATGAAAGACAGATGACATCAACTATGATTCACGCAAGAAATGATGTCTGATGTCTACTATCGCGTTGGACCATGGATTGGGGAAACGGGAATATGGGAAAATGATTCAAAATAAAAAGACCCAAGGGCAATTTTAGCAAGAAACAACAAGCGAGGGCGATGAAACACGTGAGCGTGAAATCAAATTAAAGGAAGAAAAAGCTATCCCTTTTGCAAATGCAAAGAGAGGAAGTAATTAAATATAGGCAGATTTGACAAGGTTCTCAGAAATATAAAAATGTTCCTTTTATCTTAATTCTCTTTTCTTCTGTGTTAATTCTCTTTCTTTTTGCTCGTTGTCATGTATGCTGGTGTATGCAAACATGCAATGTGTATATGGATAGCCTAATAATTTTTTACTTCTTATTTTGTCGTGATTCCTCTATCACATGGCAGCAATATTCAATCAAGCAGCATGCAGAAGATGTCGTGGGATCACAGACATGAGCAGACGAATGAATCAAAATAAATATCGCACCAAAAAATATTCATACTTTATTCTTTTTAGTCGTAGGAAATACAACGGGCCGACGACGTTGGAAGAAGATTCCTGAAGCCAAACGGGCCGACGACGTTGGAAGAAGATTCCTGAAGCCAAACGGGCCGACGACGTTGGAAGAAGATTCCTGAAGCCAATCGGAGAGGAGGAAGGAAGGAAGGAAAGGACAAAGAGCTACAGGTAACAGTGTAACAGGAGCCGACTGCCGTACATCTATACATACATGTATTGATCTTTATAGATAGATAGATGCGGCTGGCTGGTTGGGGGAGCAGCTGAGCTGCTGATGATATGGTTCGGTAGCGCTCATGGCAAGAGCAACGTTCGAGTAAGGCCGCGTTTAGATGATGAAATTTTTTTGGTTTTGGCTACGGTAGCTGTTCGTTTATATTTTGTAATGGAAAAAGTCTACTTCACTCCTCACCTTTCATACTTGGTCTACTTCACCCCCTCAACTATGAAACCATCTGTTTTACCCCCTCAACTTTTCAAAACCGTCTATTTTACCCTGGGCGGTTTTCAGCGGCGGTTTGCTACAGTAACAACGTGCTGCTACAGTAACGATGGTTTGCTGCAGTGCCGGCCGTTTTGAATTTTCTTCCTTTTTATTTATTTTCGGTGAATTTTTGAAAAATCATAGTAAATCATAGAAAAATCATAAAATAAAAAATCTAATTTTATTGGACTCCACATGAGTAGATCTACACAATGAATATATAATACAGTATGCTTTAGTACAATTTTTTTTGTAGCTTTAGATTAATTAGAAAATCCAATTTTGTGGTGAAATTAATTGGAATAATTCATAGCTGCAGCTTCTATGGTCCAATTGTGGTGAAATTTTTATGCTACGCTAATTATTGTATGCTTGAACTATAGTAAAAATTTCGTACTCATTGGACTATGTATAACTTAGTTATAGATAAATTCTAATTAATTTCACCATAAAATTAGATTTTCCAATTAATTTAAAGCTAAAAAAAATTTGTACTAAAGCATACTGTATTATATATTCATTGTGTAGATCTACTCATGTGGAGTCCAATAAAATTAGATTTTTTATTTTATAATTTTTCTATGATTTACTATAATTTTTCAAAAATTCACCGAAATGAAATTAAAAAAAGAAAATTCAAAACTGCCGGCAGTGTAGCAAACCACCGTTACTGTAGCAAACCCACTGTTTCTGTAGCAAAACCGCCGCTGAAAAACCGCCCAGGGGGTAAAATAGACGATTTTGGAAAGTTGAGGGGGTAAAACAAACGGTTTCATAGTTGAGGGGGTGAAGTAGACCAAGTATGAAAGGTGGGGTAGCAAACTCACTGTTACTGTAGCAAAACCGCCGCTGAAAAACCGCCCAGGGGGTAAAATAGACGGTTTTGGAAAGTTGAGAGGGTAAAACAGACGATTTCATAGTTGAGGGGGTGAAGTAGACCAAGTATGAAAGGTGGGGTGAAGTAGACTTTTTCCTTTTGTAATTAGTATCTAATTATGGACTAATTAGGTTCGAAAGTTTCGTCTCGCGATTTCTCACCTAACTGTGCAATTAGTTTTTTTTCGTCCACATTTAGTACTCCATGTACGTGCCGCAAGATTCGATGTGACATGAAAATTTTTGGGAACTAAACAGACCCTAAGGTCTTGTTTAGTTTCAAAAAGTTTTCTCAAAAAGTGCTACAGTATCCATCACATCGAATCTTGCGACACGTGCATGGAGCATTAAATGTAGACGAAAAAAACTAATTACGCAGTTTGGTCGAAAATCACGAGACGAATGTTTTAAACCTAATTAGTTCATGATTGAATACTAATTACTAAATAAAAATGAGAGTGCTACGGTAGGCAAATTGTCAAATTTCACGCGACTAAACACAAGTGTAGTATCTGAACTGTTGCACGGACTGACATGAACAGTAAAAAGATATGACAGTTGTGGCAGGCAACTGGAATTTTGGGACCCTGCCCGGTGAGAAACGGAGTCGATCCTAGGGATCGAACTCGCGTCCGGTGAGTTCCCACACCAGCGAACAAACCGTACGAGCTTGTTTGTTTACCATCAGGGGAGATGGAGTGGGCCGCTTCTGTTTCGGACGGACGGCTTAATTGAACCTGTTTGGTTGTGAGTTGAGACCTCACCTGCGCCACGCAAAAAGTCCAGGCTAGGTAGCAAGGAGAGCCATCAACAAGCCATGTTGTCATGTTGAGCAATAGCTACAATTACTACTGACCTCTTCGATTGGTCTTCGCTTGTTGGTTTTAGTCAGGACTTATCAGTCATGTTATATTATTTTTCTCTTATAACAAACTAACACCAGCCGAGCTTATTAGCTTAGAAACCAATCAGCGAACATGCTGACTTTGGCTACAAGGTTGCTCGTGACATTGGCACACTACTCACTCCGTGCACAAAAGAATACAATTCTCATATTTCAAGAAGTCAAAAAGTTTAAATTTTAACTAAAATTATATGAAAAGTACTAACACCTACCATTATATTAGTTATATAATATATTTTCATAATAAATTTATTTGGAACATAAATGCTTATAATATTTACTATAAATTTAGTTAAACTTGAGTGAGTTTGACCAGTATGGTTCTACAGTTACGTTATTTACTGGACGGAGGGAGTACTACTCATGGAGTACACATTATGGACACTTTATGAAAAAAAAAATCAACGGAAATCAGATTATAGTACAGAAAGAAGCAGAGAGAGGTGTTGACATTAGCAAATCGGATTTTATTGTAACCGCCTAGCTATAGCTAAGGGTGGGGTAGCCTGGTAGAAGCCAAGTCCAGGCAGCCGTTAGCTGTACGAACTGTGCGGCAGCTCTACGTGGACTGAGCCAAAATACTACTAGCAACATTTCAATGTTGGTAAAAAAGAACGAACAAAAGTGTGTACCAATGTACCACCGTAGGCGATGGAGTAATCGTTACAGTTTTTTCTTTCAGGTACCTTCACTAGCTTGTGACCCTAGAAGAGATTGGTATTCTAGTACCCCTCGGCCATCCCTTCACAAGCTAATAAGTTCATCTCAGGGCCTTAGGTGAATCCACTCAGCTAATAGCTAATTGTTGGTGGTAGGTAAAAATATAAGCTGCCTTATTAGCCGAGGATTCAAACAAGTCCTCAGCTAATATTTAATAGCTTACTATTAGTTATATGTATTCAAACAAGCCCTAAGTTAAAATATTCTTAGTACCCATTTGGTGCGGGCGCGCGGCTTACGCCAGCTCTGCTATGGTACTTTAGCACGACCGAGCTAGAGCTAGTGAACCAAATTTGTGGTTTTTTGTTGGCCTTTTCTCTTTCTAGTTATTTATTTTTCAAGTTTGTGAAATGGCTTCTTACTACAATAGTAAACAATATTGCTATATCGCTTCACCGGAGGAGCCGGAGTTAATCTAAGAGCATCTCCAACGGTCTCTCAATAATCTATATTCTAATATGTAGTTTTTAGGGTAGCCCAACATTATTATTTTTGATATCTAGGAAGTTCGTACAACAATAGGCTAATATATCCTCCTTAATACTAACATAAAAAGTGAGTCCTATAGGTGTGTAGGGCAAATATGGTTAAAAGTGATGATTGGGTTGGACCCGTGGTACTCGGGAGATGCAACTCCTCTTTTATTTAAGTAGAGTCGTGGGACATATTGATGGCCACAAAAAAGATGAAATGTTGGCGCACTACCGGAATAAAGAAAAAAGATAGTTACCACAATTTTACACGGATTGAGTGAAAGGTCCTAATGGCTAGAGGGGGTGAATAGCCTATTAAAAATTTCTACAACAACACTTAGCAAATCGGTTAGACAAATATGAGGCGAAGCGAGTGTTGCGCTAGCCTACTAAAATACAAGCCACCTACCACAATTCTAGTTTATATAATCTCTATCCACACAATGGCTATGTCACTACACTAAGTTAGTGTGCTCTCAAAGGCTAACTAAAGAGTCACACTAAGCAAACTAACAAGCTCTCACGACTAGCTATACTAAAAAGTTTAACAACTAATTTGCGGTAATGTACAGAGAGAGAGAGAGAGAGCAAGATGGATATACCGCCAAGTCGAGGAATGAACTAATCAATCACAAGAATTAATACCAATAAAGATCAATCACCTCGGAATCAAATAATGACACAATGACTTTTTACCGATGTTCACTTGCTTGCCGGCAAGCTAGTCATCATTGTGGCGATTCACTCACTTGGAGGTTCACACGCTAATTGGCATCACACGCCAAACCCTCGATAGGGTGCCACACAATCAACACAAGATGAGGATCACACAAGTCACGAGCAATCCACTAGAGTACCTTTTGGCTTTTCGTCGGAGAAAGGTTAAGAACCCCTCACAATCACCACAATCGGAGCAGGAGACAATCAGCAATCTCCGTTGAACAATCCTTGATGCTCCAAGCCATCTAGGTGGCGGCAACCACCATGAGTAACAAGCGAATCCCGCAGCAAACCACAAACACCAAGTGCCTCTAGATGCAAACACTCAAGCAATGCACTTGGATTCACTCCCAATCTCACAAAGATAAAGAATCAATGATGGAGATGACTGGCAGGGCTTTGGCTAAGCTCACAAGGTTGCTATGTCAATGCAAATAGCCAAGAGAGTGAGCTAGAGCTGGCCACACGCCTTAAATAAAAGCACCCAACGAAATAGAGCCATTGGCTCCTCTGTCCAGCGAAACACGGGCTGACCGGATGCACCGGTCAGGTTGACCGGACGCTGGACCTCTACGTCCAGTCGCCCGATGCTCGCCACATGTCATCAGCCTCAAATGCTAATCGCTCGATCTCTATGGCTAGTCTGCTTCATGCCACGTGTTAAGTTACGACCGAACGCGCTGCGCAAAGTGATCGGACGCTCCATCACTGGAATCCGGTCGTTTCCACTAAAGTTCCAGAGGCTGTTTTTCGCGCCCGGACGCGTCCGGTGGCTCATGACCAAACCTAGGCCTACGTCCGGCCAACTCAGCCTCTCTTTGTTGCTTGCGTTAGCGTACGTCACTAGGTGATCGGACGCACCCCCTGCGCGTCCGGTCCCTCTTTCTCTTCAGTGCCCGGTCAAGGGACCGATGTCGGCCTTCACTGCGCGCCACTGATCGGACGCGGGGTTAGAGTTCGGTCACTGCCCAAGGCAAAGTCCGGTCAATACAAAATTTCTCCTTTTGACCCCGAACTTCACCACCCTTGATTAAATGTGTCAACCACCAAGTGTATCACCTTGTGCACATGTGTTAGGATACTTTCACAAATATTTTCAAGGGTGTTAGCTTTCCACTAGATCCTAAATGCATATGCAATGAGTTAGAGCATCTAATGGCACTATGATAACCACATTTTGATACGAGTTTCACCCCTCTTAATAGTACGACTATCGATCATAAATGTGATCACACTCGCTGAGTGTCTCAATCACTAAACTGAAAAGATCCTATCAATTTCACCTTTGCCTTAAGCTTTTTATTTTTCTCTTTCTTCTTTTTCAAGTCCAAGCACTTGATCATCACCATGGCATCACCATCATCATGTCATGATCTTCATTTGCTTCACAACTTGAAACATGCCACCTATCTCATAATCACTTTGATAAATTAGGTTAGCACATAGGGTTTCATCAATTCACCAAAACCAAACTAGAGCTTTTAATCTCCCCATTTTTAGTAATTGATGACAACCCTTACACAAAGATATGAATTGAAATTTAATTGAATCCATGTTGCTTGCCCCAAGCATATTTACCATGTGTAAAAGGATATGGACAAGTTTCATGAATCCCATGTGGTAGCAATTGTTCCCCCTACATATGTGCCAAGAGTTTGGATTGTAGCTTGCACATATGTTTAGATAGAAAATATAGGAGACAATGTCTATCAAATGATGCTAGGGTATAAAAGATAGACCTTTAAAGCGTGATACCCATCGGAGTGCACCAATATACCATCCTTAGCGCCATTAGTAACTAGACATACACAAAAACTAGAGATACCCCATGAGATCAATATTAGAAGCAAGGGTCTAGTTTCCATAAAATAAACATAAGTCTAGTTTCTTAACCTATGGATGCTAGTTTTTCATTTTATCATTCAATCCTATAACTAACATATACCACACAAGCATGGATATTGAAATTTAAAACTTATGCCATGCAAGCAAACATATGAAATGCACATTCAAATGCATCCACCAAGTTTATGATCTTGCTCCCCCTACTTGTGTGCTTAAAATTTTAATTGATCTCATTACTTTGTCATATCTCTCCCCCTATGTTATCTTTTCACTATCTTTACTTTGTTATAACTCTTCCCCTATATTATCTTTTCACCATCTTTGTACACTATTTCTTCCCCTTTGTCATCAATGACCACAAAAGGTTCAAAATATAAATAGGTTGAGATTATCAATGTCAATCAATGAGGTGAGGATCCCAAATTTGGTTCAATCTAGAACATTTGCCAAAGATATTTAACTTGGTTTGATCCAAGGACAAGCTTCTTCACACCTTCAAATAAGGGTTATCTTATACCATATTGAGTTAAACACTTATAGCTTATTTTCTAGATCAAACACTAGGTTTACAAGCTCACAAATATATTATATGCTACCACTAGACCAAATTAAGCATAGAAGCAATAGTGGTACCATACAAACATTAAAATCATTTGATTTTTATGAATGGGCCTATTAAATGTAAAAGATGACTAGATGCACTAAATATGTCCTTAGCAAGGATATATGCCATGCTAATCAACTTTTACCTTAGATTGCTCGAAGGAGAGGCATGTCATATAAGTGGTGGGTGCATCAACACATATTTGAGAAATCCAATATGTTCAACTCATTCCTTAGCTTGCAAAACCTTTTCTCATCTAATGGTTTGGTGAATATATCAACAAGTTGATCTTCGATACCTACACTCTTAATGCAAATGTCCCCTTTTCGTTAGTGATCTCTTATAAAATGATGGCGGACATCAATATGCTTTGTTCTTACATGTTGAACCGAATTGTTGGTTAACTTGATTGCACTATCATTGTCAAATAGCAATGGCACTTTCTTGAACTTGATTCCAAAGTCACTCAAGGTGGCCTTCATCCAAAGTATTTGTACACGACAACTACCGGCGGATATGTATTCGGCTTTGGCGGTTGATAATGCAATACTATTTTGCTTCTTCGATGACCATGAAATAAGTGATCTTCCCAACAATTGACATGTGGCCGAGGTGCTCTTCCTTTCAACATTGCATCCCGCATAATCCGAGTCAGAGTAACCAACTAGCTCAAACTTTGCTCCTTTGGGATACCACAAACCAACATTTTGTGTTTGCTTCAAGTACCTCAATATTCTCTTTGTAGCATTCAAATAACTTTCTCTTGGTGAGGCTTGAAATCTTACACACATGCATACACTAAACATGATATCTGACCTTGATGCGGTCACATAAAGTAGGCTTCTAATTATAGACCAATATAATTTTTGATCCACCATATTGCTACTTGCATCACTATCTAAGTTGTCATTTGTTCCCATTGGTGTACTAATAGCTTTGCTATCACTCATGCCAAACTTCTTGAGCATATCTTTGATGTACTTGCCTTGACTCATAAATATACCATTCTTCAATTGCTTAATTTAAAGACCAAGAAAGTAACTTAACTCTCTAATCATGGATATTTCAAACTCATTAGACATCATATTTCCAAACTCTTTATAAAAGTCTTGATTGGTTGATCCAAATATGATGTCATCAACATAGATTTGCAACACAAATAAGTCTTTGCCAATCTTCTTGGTGAAAAGAGTGGTGTCAACCTTGCCCACTATGAACCCTTTAGAGAGTAGAAAGTCCCTCAATCTCTCATACCATGCTCTAGGTGCTTGCTTCAAGCCATACAATGCCTTTTTCAATTTGTACACATGGTCAGGCTTCTTATCATCTTCAAAACTAGGAGGTTGCTCAACATAAACTTCTTCATTGATGTAACCATTGAGAAATGCACTCTTAACATCCATTTGATAGAGTTTGATGTTGTGGGTATAAGCATAGGCTAGCAAGATTCTAATTGCTTCCAATCTAGCAACCGGAGCATATATTTCTCTAAAGTCAAGACCTTCAACTTGTGTATATCCTTGTGCTACTAATCTTGCTTTATTCCTTACTACTATCCCATCTTGATCTTGCTTGTTTCTAAAGATCCATTTGGTTCCAATCACATTGTGTCCCTTTGGTCTCTCTACTAATTCCCATACTTGATTTCTTATGAAGTTATTCAATTCTTCATGCATAGCATTCACCCAATCAACATCCTTCAATGCTTCATCTATCTCCTTTGGTTCAATGGATAACACAAATGAGAAATGTTCATAAAATGAAGCCAATCTTGATCTTGTTTGTATAGCTCTAGAAATATCTACAATAATAGTGTCTAATGGATGATCCCTTGCAACATTAGTTAGTTGGAGGATTAGAACTTGATTGCTTGCACTTGCTTGATCATTAGGTTGAGATGATGTACTAGCCACTTGATCTTGTTCATTGTCATGAGAGCCATTTGTACTAGCTTGAGTTGTATCATCTTACACATTTAAGTTAGAGAGCACTTGCACTTGATCATATTCATCATCATTTACTTGCCTAGGCCTCAATTCATCAACATCCATGTTCTTCATAGCATTTAAAAGTTGAATACCTCTAACATCTTCCAAGTTCTTATTCTCTTCTTTATGAACCCTTGGTTTTATCAAATTCAACATCATGAACTTCCTCAAGAGTACCACTATCCAAATTTCAAAGTCTATATGCTTTGCTTGTAGTGGAATAACCAAGTAGGAATCCTTCATCACATTTTTTGTCAAACTTGCCCAATCTAGTGCTTATCTTTAAGATATAGCATTTGCAACCAAAGACTCAAAAATATGCAATGTTGGGCTTTCTACCATTCAAGAGCTCATATGATGTCTTCTCTTTTAATGGGTGACAATAGAGGTGGTTGCTACAATAGCAAACCGTGTTGATAGCTTTGGCCTAAAAAGATTGACTCACATTATACTCACTAAGCATAGACCTTGCCATATCAATGAGTGTTCTATTCTTCCTCTCAATAAGGCTGTTTGATTATGGAGTGTACTTGGCTGAGAATTGATGTCTAATTCCAAATTCATCACACACCTCATCAATTCTAGTGTTCTTGAACTCACTAACATTGTCACTTCTAACTCTCTTGATAATTATTTCAAACTCATTGTGAATGCCCTTGACAAATGATTTGAATGTTGAAAACACATCACTTTTGTCCACTAGAAAGAATACCCAAGTGTATCTAGTATAATCATCCACTATCACAAAGCCATATTTGTTACCACCAATGCTAGTGTATTGTGTTGGTCCAAACAAATCCATATGTAATAATTCAAATGCTTTACTAGTGCTTATCATGCTTTTCTTAGGATGGGTGTTTCCAACTTGTTTGTCGGCTTGACAAGAGCTACAACGCTTATCCTTCTCAAACACAACATCTTTCAAGCCTCTAACCAAGTCATGCTTAACCAATCTATTCAATTATTTTATTCCAACATGACCAAGCCTTCTATGCCATAATCAATCCATACTAGACTTAGTGAACAAACATGTTGCCAATTGAGCTCCACTAGCATTAAAATCAACCAAGCATAGATTCTCATACCTAAAGCCTTTGAAGATCAAGTTAGAGCCATCTACACTTATGATCTCTACATCAACTACCCTAAATACACATTTGAATCCAAGATTACACAATTGAGCCACAGATAGGAAATTGAAGCTCAAGCTCTCAACAAGCAATACATTAGAAATGCTCATGTCATTGGATATTGCAATCTTACCAAGCCCCTTGACCTTGCCTTTGCCATTGCCACCAAATGTAATACTATCATAACCATCATTGCCATTGGTGTTGATTGAGTTGAACATTCTTGCATCATCGGTTATGTGTTGAGTGCACCCACTATCAAGAACCCAATGCATTCCTTCGGCTTTGTAATTGACCTACAAAGGAAGATCAATTCTTTTTAGGTACCCAAACTTGCTTGGGTCCTTAAAGGTTAGTGACCAAGCTCTTTGGCACCCAGATGACTTTCTTCTTTGAGCCCACCCATGGTGTACCAATGAACTTAGCTTTCACACCATTTGTACCCTTGGTAAGCATATAGAAATAATTAATCTTAATTGAGGATGCATTAGCATTCTTGCTCTTATTTTTGCACTCATGCTTTTTATGACCAACTTGCTTGCAACTAGTGCAAAACCGATCATTATTCTTCACAAAACTAGTCTTATGAAAAGCAAAGGTCATCTTGCCTTTCTTAGGGGTATAGCCCAATTCCTCTTTATAGAGAGAAGATCTTTGGCTACCCAAGCACATAAGCAAGCGGTTCTCACCACCATAGGCCTTAGCCAAGGTGTGAGTGAGCTCATTGACCTCCTTCTTGAGGGTCTCATTCTCAACCATTAGTGAGGCATCACAAGTGAAACCATCACTACTAGATGAGATGGAAGTAGAAGTGCTATAAGAAGGGTTAGTAGGAGCAACAATGATAGGCTTATAGAATGATTCATCAATTAAGTCACAAGTTAAGCCTACATTACATGTCTCAACATCCTTCTTCTTATTTTGCTCATCAAGCAAAGAGGAATGAGCTTTTTCAAACTTCTTTGTGAGCCTTACCAAGCATCTCATGGCCTTCCTCTAGCCTCTTATGAGATGCATTGAGCTCATCAAAGGCTTGATTAAGGGCTTTTAGTTCCTTACGCAAGCTTTTGCATTCCTTTCTCTTAATATCGAAGTGTTCTTTAGCATCATCTAGCATGTCAAGTAGTTCATCCTTAGTTGGTTCATCATTATCACTATCACTTTCATTTTCATTTTCATTTTTATTATCATGTTCCTCATCACTTCCATTATCACAAGTTTGTACCTTAGTGGCCTTAGCCATGAAGCATGATGGAGTGTCAAAGAGAGAAGGCTTCTCATTGATAGCAATGCTTGCAAGTGCCTTCTTTTTGGTGGTTTTGTCATCATCACTATCATTATCATCACTTGAGGAAGTATCACTATCCCAAGTGACCACATATGAATCACCCTTCTTCTTCTTGAAGATCATCTTGTCCTTCTTCTCTTTCTTTTCCTTCTTATCCTTCTTCTTATTCTTCTTATTGTCATCATCATTGTCGATATTGTATGGGCATTGAGCAACAAGATGGTCCTTGCTTCTACAATTGAAGCACCTTATTAACTCTTCCTTGTTCTTGGATGAAGACTTCTTTCTTCTAGCATGGTAGCCCTTCTTCATCTTGAACTTGCCAAATTTTTTGACAAAGAGAGCCATCTTCTCATCATCCATCTCATCAAAGCTCAAGTCTTCATCTTCACTTAATGATTCTTGCTTTGCCTTGCCCTTAGATGATGTGGCCATGAATGCCACACACTTCTTCTTCTCATCTTTCTTCTCCTTCTTTTCTTCCTTCTCATCATCATCTCTATATGTATCATCGGTTATTATATCTCCCAATACTTGGTTTGGTGTCATGGTGTCTAAACTACTCCTTACTAGAATAGTGACCAATATGCCAAATCTTAAGGGAAAGCATCTCAAGAACTTATGGGAGAAGTCCTTGTCCACCACCTTCTCACCAAGTGCTTTGAGATAATTGACAAGCACTTGTAACCTATAAAACATCTCCGGCACACTCTCATTCTCCTTCGTCTTGAAACTAGCAAACTTTTCCTTGAGGATATATGCCTTGGCACCCTTCATGGCTTGAGTGCCCTCAAATAATTTCTCCAACTTCTTCTATGCTTCATGAGTCATCTCAATGTTCTTGATTTACTCAAATGTTTTCTCATCAATAGCACCATGAATGGTAATAAGAGCAATGTCATTGTTTTGGAGAAGCACTTCTTCGACGGTGGTGGGGTTCTTCAAATCCTCTATCTCAATCTTGGTCTCCACCACCTTCCAAACTTTCCTATTGATTGACTTGATATATGTTGTCATCTTAGCCTTCCAATAGGGATAGTTTGAGCCATCAAATTAAGGTGGCTTCTTGGTGTTGTTGATTTGAGCTATTTTTTACACCAAAGGTTATTAAACCTCAAATCATAGTGACCACAGCTCTGATACCACTTGAAAGATCATAATGGCTAGAGGGGGTGAATAGCCTATTAAAAATTTCTATAACAATACTTAGAAAACCAGTTAGACAAATATGAGGCGAAGCGAGTGTTGTGCTAGCCTACTAAAATACAAGCCACCTACCACAATTCTAGTTTATATAATCTCCATCCACACAATAGCTATGTCACTACACTAAGTTAGTGTGCTCTCAAAGGCTAACTAAAAAGCCACACTAACCAAACTAACAAGCTCTCACGACTAGCTACACTAAAGAGTTTGACAACTAATTTACGGTAATGTACAGAGAGAGAGCAAGATGGTTATACCGTCGAGTTGAGGAATGAACCAATCAATCACAAGAATGAATACCAATGAAGACCAATCATCTCGGAATCAAATGATGACACAATGACTTTTTATCGAAGTTCACTTGCTTGCCAACAAGCTAGTCCTTGTTGTGGTGATTCACTCACTTAGAGGTTCACGCGCTAATTGGCATCACATGCCAAACCCTCGATAGGGTGCCGCATAACCAACACAAGATGAAGATCACACAAGCCATGAGTAATCCACAAGAGTATCTTTTGGTTTTCCATGAGGGAAAGGTCAAGAATCCCTCACAATCACCACAATAGGAGCCGGAGACAATCACCAACCTCCGCTCAATGATCCTTGCTGCTCTAAGCCATCTAGATGGCAGCAACCACCAAGAGTAACAAGCAAATCCCGCAGCGAAATAGAAACACCAAGTGCCTCTAGATGCAAACACTCAAGCAATGCACTTGAATTCACTCCCAATCTCACAAAGATGAAGAATCAATGATGGAGATGAGTGGAAGGGCTTTGGCTAAGCTCACAAAATTGCTATGTCAATGCAAATGGCCAAGAGAGTGAGCTAGAGCCGGCCACACACCTTAAATAAAGCCTCTAATGAAATCGAGCTGTTGGCTCCTATGTCTAGTGAAATACGAGTTGACCGGACGCACTAGTTAGGTTGACCGGACACTGGACCTCTACGTCCAGTCGCCCGATGCTCACCATGTGTCATCAGCCTCAAATGCTGATCGCCCGATCTCAACGGCTAGTCTGCTTCGTGCCACGTGTTAAGTTGCGATCGGACGCGCTGCCCAAAGTGATCGGATGCTCCATCACTGAAGTCCGATCGTTTCTAGTAAGGTTCTAGAGGTGGTTTTTCACGACCGGACACGTCCGGTGGCTCATGAGGGACCTAGTCCTGTGTTCGGTCAACTCAGCCTATCTCTGTTGCTTGCGTTAGCATACGTCACTAGGTGATCGGATGCACCCCCTGCGCGTTCGGTCCCTCTTTCTCTTTAGCATCCGGTCAAGGGACTGAGGGTAGTCTTCACTACGCGTCACTGACCAGACACAGGGTCAGAGTCCGGTCACTGCCCAAGGCAGAGTCTGATCAATATGAAATTTCTCCTTTTGACCTCGAACTTCACCACTGAAAGCTCTAGTTTGTTTTTGGTTAATTGATGAAACCCTAAGTGCTAACCTAGTTTATCAAAGTGAATATGAGATAGGTAGCACTACTCCATGTGATGAAGCAATGGCGAAGATCATGACGATGGTGATGGCATGGTGATGATCAAATGCTTGAACTTGAAAAGAAGAAAGAGAAATACAAAAGGCTCAAGGTAAATGTATAAATAGTAGGAGCCATTTTATTTCGGTGATCAAGACACTTAGTGAGTGTGATCACATTTAGGTTAGATAGCCGTACTATTAAGAGAAGTGAAACTCATATTAAAATGCGGTTATCAAAGTGTCACTAGATGCTCTAACTTATTGTATATGCATTTAAGATCTAGTGGAGTGCTAACACCCTTGAAAATATTTATGAAAATATGCCAACACATGTGCACAAGGTGATATACTTGGTGGTTGGCATATTTGAGCAAGGGTTAGAAACTTCACCGGCGGAGTGTCCGCCCATAGAGTGCGGACAGTTCAACGGTGCCACCGATGTCCTAGACACAAAAGACAGGGGTTCACAGAGTGACCGGATGCTAGTGGTGTAGTGACCAGATGCTAGGTTCAGAGTCCGGTCAGTAGCAGCAGTGAGCGCGCATCTCGGTCTTGTGACCAGACGCTAGCGCGAAGAGTGACCGGACGCTGGTAGGGTGCGTTCGGTCAGTGCTGACATATGCTAACATGAGGCACACAGAGGAAACGTTGAGTGACCAGACGTCGGGTGAGTCTGGTCAAGCATGACCGATTGCGTTTGGAACCTTACTAGAAACGACCGGACGTTGGGGTTCAGCGTCCGGTCACTTTGAGCTGCAGCGTCCGGTCGTCATATGACCGTTGAGATCGGGCATTCAGTAATTGAAGAGAGGGACACATGGCAAGCATCGGGCGACCGGATGCTGGGTCCTGCGTCCGGTCGAACTGACCGGAGCATCCGGTCACCCCGTGTTGTGCCCAATGAAGGGGTACAACGGCTCTATTTTATGAGGGCTTCTATTTAAGCCCCATGGCCGGCTCAAGCTCACTCTCTTGGCCATTTACATTGACATAGCAACTTTGTGAGCTTAGCCAAAGCCCTCCCACTCATCTTCATCATTATTTCATCATCATTGTGAGATTGGGAGAGAATCTAAGTGTATTGCTTGAGTGATTGCATCTAGAGGCACTTGGCATTCATGTTTTGCTGCGGGATTCACTTGTTACTCTTGGTGATTACTGCCACCTAGATGGCTTGGAGCAGCGAGGATCATTGAGCGGAGGTTGGTGATTGCCTCTGGCTCCGATCGTGGTGATTGTGAGGGGTCTTATGCCTTTCCCGATGAAGAGCCAAAAGGTAACTCTAGTGGATTGCTCATGTCATTGCGTTACCTCACTTGAGGGTAGGTTCTTGCGGTGTCCAATTGTGTGGACGAGGTTCGTGCAACACCTCTTAGCCGCCGAACCACCAAGTGTTGGTCGACACAACGGGGACTAGCGTGCCGGCAAGCACGTGAAACTCGGGAGAAAAATTGGTTGTCTCTTTTCCTTTGGTATTCTTCCAGTGATTGATTTAGTATTCATCTTGTGATTGGTTCACTCCTCTACACGGTGGTATAATCACTCTACTCACTCATTTATATTCTTGCAAACTAGTTGTGGCAAGCTCTTTAGTGTAATTAGAATTGAGAGCTTGCTTTGTTATTTTAAGTTCATCTAGTGGAGCTCTTTAGAGTAGCAAGATTGAGAGCTCTTAGTGAGCAGTAACATTGCAAGTTGTGTGCCTAGTAATAATTGCAACTAGAATTATTAGATAGGTGGCTTGCAACCCTTGTAGAGCTAGAGCAAGTTTACATTTCGCTAATTGTCATACTAATCAAATTGCTCTAGTTGATCTGTAGATTTTTAAATAGGCTATTCACCCCCCCTCTAGCCATATTAGGACCTTTCAACCAAACTTGATTAAATGTGCCAACCACCAAGTGTATCACCTTGTGCACATGTGTTAGGATACTTTCACAAATATTGTCAAGGGTGTTAGTTTTCCACTATATCCTAAATGCATATGCAATGAGTTAGAGCATCTAGTGGCACTATGATAACCACATTTCGATATGAGTTTTACCCCTCTTAATAGTACGACTATCGATCCTAAATGTGATCACACTCGCTGAGTGTCTCGATCACTAAATCGAAAAGCTCCTATCAATTTCACCTTTGCCTTGAGCTTTTTATTTTTCTCTTTCTTCTTTTCCAAGTCCAAGCACTTGATCATCACCATGGCATCACTATCATCATGTCATGATCTTCATTTGCTTCACAACTTGGAACATGCCACCTATCTCATAATCACTTTAATAAATTAGGTTAGCACATATGGTTTCATCAATTCACCAAAATCAAATTAGAGCTTTCATAGAGGAAAATATGGAAGACTGCTACAGTATGATGTCTTTGTTTACATTGCAGGTCATCATGCTTTAGATCATCTACATTAGTTGGCATGATTAAAAAATCTTCATCCAATAGCTCTTTATTCTAACTCCCAATCTTTCTACTCCTGGAAAACCGGAGACATCCACGCGCAAAGATACACAAAGGATTGCTACTCTCTATTAATGGGGCGGTGATTTTTTTTCTTTGACATTTCATCGTTCCAGGCGCCATCGCCCGGAGGTTTATATGAATTGAATCTTCGACCACTACTTTTAGATGTGAGAATAATAAAAAGTAGAACAGACAATGGCAATTTTTTTATAAATTCTACCTGTGAGTTAGGGTGCTTCACCACTGCATGGGTGATTTACCAGAATTGGATCTCGAGCGACTAATTTCATATCTAAGGCCTTGTTTGGATTTACCCAGCTAACTATTAGCTATGTTAGCTAACCAGCTAGGAGAAACCAACGCCCTGTTTGGATTTACCCAGCTAACTATTAGATGTGTTAGCTAGTAGGTAATATATAGCTAAGTGGTAGGTAAGACACTAGCTGAGCTTGTTAGCTGAGGATCAAAACAAGTCCTCAACTAATCTTTAGCAGCTAACTATTAGTTCTAGGGATCCAAACAAGCCCTAGGAATACTAGGAGGTAAAGTCATCAATGGAGTTTCCACTTTAGAGGTTCCGCGTGTGTGTTAAGTGCCAAGTTAGTAAGTTGTGGCTTGTGGGGTGATTGTTGGCGGCAATGGCGATTGTGTCAGCATCGGTATGACATTAGGTGGTGAAAAAAATCTTGGAAGTGGGTCTTTTTTAGTTTTAGGAGTAATTTATTAGAAACTGTTAGTGACTAAGTTATTTTTTCTTTCTAATATTTAATGTAAACATTATAATACTAAATTTTTAGATTATTTTTTGGTACCATTGGAGGTACACCAATAAGTGAAGAGTAACGGATGGACAAAACGAAACGTTATAGTTACGATAACACATGAACATAAGGAGTGCGTCAGAGCAAGACTAATAATACAACTCATTTTTGGATGTACGTAAATTTATAGTCCACCTATTAGCTCACTCATATAATTAATGAGTTCATCTATCACCGCTTTGTTTGTCTTATAAAATTTATTAGTTTCCACTTACGAGGTTTGGGGTGTGTGTTAAGTGCCAAGTTGGTTAGTTGTGGCTGGTGGGGTGATTGTTGGCAGTAATGGCTATCTTGTCAACGTCGATATGACATTAGGTGGTGAAAGAATCTTGGAAGTGGTCTTTTTTTAGTTTTAGGAGTAAACCATTATAAACTTTTAGTGACTAAGTTTTTTTTCTTCTAATATTTATTGTAATAAACATTATAAACTAGATTTTTAGACTGTTTTTTTGGTACAGTTGGAGGTACTCCAATAAATGCAGAGTAACGGATGGACAAAACGTAAACGTTATAGTTACAATAATACATGAACGGAAGGCGTGCGTCAGAGCAAGATTAAAAATACAACCCATTGTTGGTTGTATATAAATTTACGGTCCCACCTATTAGCCCACTCATATAATTAATGAGTTCGTCTATGACCCCTTTGTTTGTCTTACAAATTTTATTTGCTCTTGTGGCGCGTAAGTTAACTAATAAGCTTATGACTCGTTTCTCTTCACTCTGGTCCCCTCTCTCTTCCACCACACCATAAAAATTCACTTACAACCTTATACTATATACTTGCTCCCATGACATTATCCGCGTGGCTACCTCTACCTAGCAAGTGGTCCACTTCACAAGATCCGTCCGATCAGATGTGATTGGTAGCCTTCTCCATTTTTTACATGTTGTTGTTATATTATAAGGTTTGTTTTAAGTCCAACATTCCTAACTTAACCATCAATTAAAAAAAAACTATATTGTTTCACAACATATACTAACTATATATTATAAAATTATTTTTCTTGTAAATGTAAAAATATAAATGTTACGATGATGATTAAAGCAGAACTATTTACTATAGAATGAACGTTAAAAAACAGAGGAAGTACTACAACACGGTCATTCAAACAAACGCCGCAGAGCAAAGGTTGCGTACGGTTGATTACCAAAGCCATCTCGGAGGCATACGTATACGCGGGGGCAGGCTACTAGGCGGGTAGTAGGAGTACTATCGTGCCCTTTGGTGCAGAAAAACACGCATCCCAGCCGGGACGAGAGGCGGGTGTGAAATCCGGTGACCCGAGGATTTCCCGCCGCTGCACTGCACCCAGGCTTTTTGATCCCTCCGAATCTTCCGTGCGAGCCCTCGTCTGCCTTCTCCACGCGCGGCATCGCTATCCACTTCGCTGCGCGGCGGGGCCCGAAGAGGTGGGGCCAGTAGGGACAGGAGCTGCGACCTGCGGGGACGGGTCTTATCCTAGGACGGAGGTGGGCCCCGCGGCAAGGGACAGGTCCGGGTCCACGCCGCACCCCCCCGGCCGTTCGAACTGAGGCGCGGTGAATTGTTGGGTCCCTCCGGGGATCCTCTGCGCCCAGTTGCTCTCTGTGTCCAGTCGTGTTGCTTCGTGCTAGTGCACTAGAGCACTTGTAGACCACTAGTATATATACTATTCCTAATTTTGGCTCATCTCTTATGCATTGTCATGGGTTAAACAGTTGCATTCGCTGTCTACATGCTTAACATTTAGCTCTAACATTCATGATGTCGAAACCATACGTTACTTGTAGATATCATATTCTATATAGCATCTCTAGGTATAGTGCTTATTATTTCTATAAATCATTAGAGCAAGAGAAGTATACAAAGAAAACACTTTAGCTAGTTTTCTCTTGTACTCGTGGCATAGGTGCACCAACACATATCAGAGAAGGTAACTAGTACCGATTATAGCAAAGTGTGGTAGAAGAAACTACCAGAAGATAAGATGGGGGTGCAATGCCTAAATTTCGTAAATTATAGCAATTATAGGACCATATGGTTTATTCTCGGAAATGCTTGTCATGCAAAACTTCCACACCAAGTTACCTAGTATTTCATTTAGTACTCAAGGCAATTATAGCTAGATATTTCCATGTTGAGTCACAACAACCGGCAAAGACGCATGGTCCACAAATATTCTAGTTAAGCGATTGCTCCCTCCCCCCACACCACCATGCAAATCTATCAATTCTAGGACATATATCAATTCTCAAGTTAATTTACCTAGATGCACCTAACATTTTTAGTGATTCCTTTGGTACTAATCCATGAGAAAGGATGCAACCTTCCCTAGATAACGGCAAGCACACATGATAATTTCGGATTACATGCATGCATGAGGGACATAACTAATGCTAATATCCCACCCATAAGCTACAATGTTACGTTTTATGGGGCAAAATTTAAATGCTACTATGATATACTTTTTTAAGAAGAGGGAACACGTTTCTCTGTGTTTGATAAAATAGCTATATATTTCATGAGCGATTTTAGCTGTTGCCACCAAAGGCCATGATTCGAAACGCAAGGCGTCATCTTTTGGCGCCATCAACTGATGACACTAATCCACATTTGTTAGGTATTATACGTGAAATATAATCACCTCATGACTACTAAATGGAATAAAATATGTTAATGTTCAACCATTCCAGGCGTGATAGATAGCATGTTGGTAGATCACTTGTGTCTTTGACATCGAGTCGAAGGGGAGAACGTCGACGGTTGTTAATTCGTATTTTTTTTAAATAACGTGAGACAAGAGACTGCAATTAACACATGAAAAACTAAAGCGTGGGAGATAAGTTGCCAAAAGATAAGGGATAATAACTCTGGGATTAGCTAATAACAACCAAAAAGATAGGGTCACCGTCCATTTTAGGCAACGTGCTTATTACACACAATAATTTAGGAGAACTCATAAAACTTATGCACCACGAAACTTATCGCGTATTCTAGGCAATTTTTAGATGAAAGAAGCTAGAGCTCCGGAAACAAGATGGTAAATAAACACAGGTATGCATTTCTATTTTTATCCACTACTACGACGAGTGCTCCGCAAGACTTGCGGTTGATGAGTAGTCTACATTTCCTTTCACATAAGATGGAGCCGAGTAGGTACCAGTTCTAAAAAAAAAAGTAGTCCAGCCACTACCAATGGCCACAAAAGAAGGTGATCTGAATATCGACTTTTAATACTACAATTTGCAATAAAAACCGAACGATGAATCCTGAACTGTTAGAGGAACATACGAATCTTCCATACTGGTGCACAGAGACCGAGCAAAGCATGGGTTGAAAGTACTGTTGTCAGCCAAAGACAGCAATTAAAATGAGAAAAGCATCCTAATGCAAGCAGCGAGTCAGAGAAGATATCTATAGCTGCAGCTATACCTCCGGCGCAAACAAGCAAGGCACGCCCGAGGCCGCCGATGGATCGATGCCTTGTCCTCTCCTAACCAACTCAGCCCAAAGCCGTCGCCTCCCCCAACTCCCACCACCCAAATTTAAACCCACCTCCCACCAGTGCACCGCTCTCTCCCCTGGATCCCACTGCGGTGCTGGTCCCACCCGTCTCTTCAGTAACTGACAGGGAAGCCCGCATAGACGTGGGCCACATCTCGTCAGTTTCAGGTGGTAGCTCCATGCCCCGGGGCCGCCGCACGCGCCGCGGTCCCGTGCTCCGCGGTTGCGGTCACCGGGCGTCACCGCGGGGTCCGGTATAAAGGGCGTTCCCCCCGAGTCTCGCCGCCCGCATTTGGGTAGGCAGTTGCTGTTCTCCCCTGTCCCTGAGGCCCGCGTCTCCGCTTCGTCTCACCACCCACCACCTCCTCCTCGCCGGGGACCCCTCGCCGGAGCCGGCAAAGCTTCCGGCGAAGAAATCCGGCGGGCACACCACAAGGGGGCGGAGCAAGGGGACGGGGGCGAGCGCCGGAATGGGGGCCAGCGGCCGGGGGCTCGCCGTCGTCGTCGCTGGTGTCGCGTCGCTCTAGGGTTAGGTAGGTGTCCGTAGCTTTCTCCTTCGCTCCCGCGGCCAGGGCTGCGCAGCCCCGGCGTCGCATTGGGGTCCCCGGCCGACCGTCAGGCCGCGTGATCCACCCGTGCTCGAGCTCCGAGAGGGTCCCGGTTGCGTGGCATGGGGGCATCTCTTCCGCCTGCTGCCGCTGCCCGCGAATTCGGCACCATTTTTGAGCTCTGAGGAGGAGGAGGTGGCAGCAGGCGCCGATCTGGTGAGCCCCCACTCGCTTCCCGTTGCTGGTTTTTTTCTCGGGGATGTTTCAATTTCGGGAATTTTTGGAAACTCTCCTCGTATCCTTGCTTGTTTTGTTTTGTGGGTGTCCTTTGCATGCTGTATGTGATCTGAGCTTGAATTCGGGGGCTGACAATTAATTTCGGCTGTGCTCCTCGGAATTCCTCGTTTTGTTTTGATGGTTACCTTTGATCACAAGGGACTTGCTTGTTTGGAGCTCGTAGAGCCCGAGGCGCATTAAATTCCACATCTTATGTGCTGTTTTATTGGGGGAATTAAACATTTCTCTCACAAGTTTTGTGGGATTCGCACTCGGTTTGTCAAATCTACTGGTTCTGATTCAGAAATGTTGACTTTGGAAGCTCACACGAACTAAATTCCGCTTTTTTCTCTGCCGCCCCTTGGCTCGGTTGTCATGGATGCACAGATTTCTGCGCGTAAAATTGCTCTGATTCGTCATGTTTACCCCCTCGACGCTTCATCTTTTCCGCAAAATTCTCAATTTTGCCTTGATCCCGGGCAGTTGAGGTACGGTGCTGTTGTCAAGGTTTGTGCCTAACACGTTATTTGGTCTGGACGCCTGCAGGATGCCATCTCAAGTCATGGATCCGAGGCGCCACCTCCCCCAGTTCAGCAATCTAACCGTGGCTGCGTCCTCCTTCTCTGAGGAGCAGCTTCGCCTTCCCACAGAGGTAATAATCTGCAATTGCAGAACTGTTGCCCCAGTTATTGTTTTTCTGTTTTTGTTAGTTTATTTATGCTAGGGCCAGTGATGTCTTTATTGTTTTAGTCCATGTTTGACACCTATCATTTTTCACTTGATCATCTTTCTTGAGTCTTGACTATGGCATGCACTATTTTTTTATATCTTTGCAGAGGCTGGTCGGATTTTGGAAGCAGGAGTCGTTGCATCACATTGGTGAGTACCGAATTTGATTCAATCTCCCTTAGCTTTTTGCTCATTTCCATGCAAAGGATGCCTTTTGGCTGCAAAAATTCACGTGTTATTGGGGGCCATTTTGTGCATTTAATGAGACACAACATTTTATGCATGACTAGGCTCTGTTCGCTTGGCTGAAAAGCCATGGCTGAAAGTACTGGTCGTTGATTTGTTGTGAGAGAAAAACATCGTTCGCTGAAATAGTACGGCTCATAAGACAAGCGAACAGGGCCTAAATAACATAAATAATTTGTTTTCATGGGATGAATATGATTTTAGCTTACCCAAACTTCAAGGCTTTGTATTTGTTGTCGTCATGGTGGACATGATTTATTGCACTTTTCATTTGTTGTTTCTGTAGTTAGGTGAAGCCATTGTTTTGTGTTCACCTTGTTTTGCAAAGGATTTTTGACATATTTGATGTCCAGATTATCCTTTGATTAACAATCGGTTGCTGCTAGTTTCTACCTTATTATTCCTTTTTATTTCTTTGGTGCTCGTGTCATATTCTCTCTTTGTTATCACAATGCCTCATGCATTTTGTTGATCATTATCAAGATGTCTTCTCAAAACAAGATGTTTCTATTGTTGTCAGGAAGCAAGTCAGTTGCATCTTCTCCAATTGAAAAGCCCCAACCCATTGGGACAAAAACTGTGGCTCGGATAGATCCACAACCATACAAGCTGAGAGACCAGAAGACTGCATTTAGCCTTGAGCACAAGACTTTTGGTCAAGAGAGACATGTTAACTTGCCATCATCTCTGTGGAGAGCTGATCAAGACCCTAACCTCCAATCTGATTCATCTTTATTTCCCGATGGAAGGACTAATCCAAATGAGGCCTACAATGAGAATGGGCTTTTCTCAAGCTCCCTGTCAGAAATTTTTGACAGAAAATGTGAGACAGTTTACTCTGGCACTTTCATCATCTTAATTAGAGCGATTGATTGTACTGTGCAGTGAGCCTGAACCATGTGAACCATTCTCTTCATCATAGAAAATGCATTGAACTGTATCACATATTCCATAGCATGTATTGTGTATGGGTGCACCTTGAAATCAATAGAAAGGAATAAAAAGTACAACAAAGGATATCAGTGAGTTTGAAAGGAAGAACAAATAAAAAAACTTTCATCTTTTTTTTAGCATTTTTGCATCTTATTTTCGAAGGAATCTACCTGCTTTAATTTTCTTTGGCCTAAGAATCCTTTCACTTTAGTTTGGTATCGTTATCCTTTTATTTTCAGTCACATCTTTTGCAAGATTTGTGCAGTCAGACACTCCAATTAAATCATTGCTATTGTAGTAAGCAATATATTGTTCCTATTTATTGCTTCCTAACCAGTTTTATGCTTCAATCTGTAGTGGGACTGAGATCCAAGGATGTGCTTCTACGTCAGCCAGTTGAAAAGGTTGTTCCAACTCATGTAGATGATGAACCCTTTGAGTTAACGGAGGAAATCGAAGCGCAAATAATAGGAAACATACTTCCTGATGATGATGACCTACTATCAGGTGTTCTTGATGTTGGGTACACATCCCATGCTAACAATGGTGATGATGTCGATGATGATATATTCTACACTGGAGGCGGGATGGAACTGGAAACCGATGAAAATAAAAAAAATACAGAAACTAATGGTGGAGCTAATGATGGTCTTGGGTCGCTTAATGGCACAATGAATGGTGAACATCCATATGGGGAACACCCTTCAAGAACTCTTTTCGTCCGAAACATTAATAGCAATGTTGAGGATTCTGAATTAAGGCTCCTATTTGAGGCATGTTGCTTTTTACCGTTTTTTGCTCAAACCTATTGTTTTTGTACAGAACATTTGTTTCTGAAAATCATTTACTCTTTACCCACAGCATTATGGAGAAATCAGCAACCTTTACACTGCCTGCAAACATCGTGGTTTTGTGATGATATCTTACTATGACATAAGATCAGCATGGAATGCCATGAGGGCACTTCAAAACAAGCCACTCAGACGTAGAAAACTTGACATACATTACTCCATTCCGAAGGTATTCACAACTCTATGTCTTACTGGCTTGATTTGTAGACATATTTTGCCCAAGGATGCCAGTGTGTATGTAGTTTGCAGTTTTTAGTCTTGTGTAGTGCTTGTGCTAATTGTCACCTTTTTTCCCTTTAGGACAATCCTTCGGAGAAGGATATTAACCAGGGGATGCTTGTTGTATTTAATGTTGACCCGTCTGTAACAAATAATGATATCCATCAGATATTTAGCGACTATGGTGAAATAAAAGAGGTATGCTATGCTCTTACATTAACTACCTACTACTCCATTATAACTAGGACTTTAATGTCTTAAATTAATTGCAGATTCGTGATGCACCGCAAAAGGGCCATCACAAAATTATAGAATTTTACGATGTCAGAGCAGCCGAAGGTGCAGTTCGTGCTTTAAACAGGAGTGATCTTGCTGGCAAGAAAATAAAATTGGAGACTGGCCGTCTGAGTGCTGCTAGACGGTATGTATTTCAAATGTTAATCTTGCTGTCCATTCTTGTATTTCATCAGCAATACTTCCTTTATTACTTTTGGACACTCCGTATTTAATCGTTGATCATTTGATCACAGCTTTAGTGAACCTTAGGTTATTCTTTAGCAAGCTGAATGATTCTTGCTTAGGCATCACTGGTATATAGTGGCATCACTTATTCTCTATGACGGTACCTGTGGATAGTATGCACATTAGTTATATGCTCTGGATTTTTATATTCTTTTCTCAAGTGGAAAATCTCTTCCTGGAGCTGTAAACATTGCACTGTTTTTATTTGTCATGTATAGATAGTTACTTAATCTTTGTTTGTTTATTTCTGTGTATGGGCTCTCATGTCCTAAACAAAACATATTTTTGTTTGTTCTTTCATATGGTATTCCTAATTCTTTGTATTGTATTTAGGTGTATTGATATATACTTAGTATGTTAGTTATTTAATTCATCCAGAAAAAGAGTAATTATTATGTGATGCAGCATTCTGATTTTGATTCTATGGTACAAACTTTTGAACATGGTGGTGTAAACACATAGGTGTTGTTCACTGCTCTAACATTGATTTTAATGTTGTTTTATAACAGTTTAACACAGCACATGTCCAAAGAGTTGGGGCAGGAAGAATTTGGTGTATGCAAACTGGGCAGTCCAAGCACAAATAGCCCTCCGTTGGCTTCATTGGGTATGATGTTTATTTTTTCATCTTTATTGTATGTCATGTCAATAGCTGCATTTCCTGACATGGAGGATTATTCTTTAAGGTTCATCTAATATGGCAGCAATGACATCTTCTGGCCGTGAAAATGGGAGTATTCATGGTTTGCATTCTGGACTTCTCACATCAATGACCCCGTTCAGAGAGGCTTCTTTTCCGGGTCTATCGTCTACCATACCACAGAGCCTGTCCTCTCCCATTGGAATTGCATCTGCTGCAACTCATAGTAATCAGGCTTCCCTTGGTGAGCTTAGCCACTCACTTAGTCGGATGAATGGGCATATGAATTATGGTTTTCAAGGCATGGGCACTCTTCATCCTCATTCCCTTCCTGAAGTTCACAATGGAGCAAGTAACGGCACCCCTTACAATCTTAACACGATGGCACCAGTTGGTGTCAATAGCAACTTGAGAACAGCTGAAGCAGTTGACAGCAGACATCTTCATAAAGTGGGTTCTGGTAACCTCACTGGGCACTCATTTGATCGTGCCGGTGAAGGAGGTTAGTTTGTAAATTTGGACATCCTAATCTCCATTTTTATTTTTGACCCTATTCTCTCTCATTTCCATTCCTTAAGCATGTGTTTTCTAATAAAGCTGTTTGGTTTATCAGGATTGTGACAGCTAACTGTCAAAAGTTGATCAATTAATGTATGTTATTTAATTGTTCCCTGCATGACTGCACGTGTACCAATTTTTGCAGCTATGGGATTTTCAAGAAGTGGAAGCGGTCCTGTCCGTGGTCACCAGTTAATGTGGAATAATTCAAATAACTTCCACCGTCCTCCCAATTCCCCTGTGCTGTGGCAAAATCTGGGATCATTTGTAAACAATGTACCGTCTCGCCCCCCAGCACAAATGCATGGAGTTCCAAGAGCACCATCACACATGATTGAGAATGTTCTTCCAATGCATCATCATCACGTGGGCTCTGCGCCAGCAATCAATCCGTCACTTTGGGACAGGCGGCATGGTTATGCAGGGGAATTGACAGAAGCATCAAGTTTTCATCCTGGCAGTGTTGGGAGCATGGGATTTCCTGGTAGCCCTCAGCTTCATGGTTTGGAGCTAAATAGCATATTTTCTCACACTGGTGGGAATCGCATGGATCCAACCATGTCTTCAGCTCAGATCAGCGCACCATCTCAACAAAGAGGTCCTATGTTCCATGGAAGGAATCCTATGGTTCCCCTTTCATCATTTGATTCACCTGGTGAGCGGATGAGAAGCCGGAGAAATGACTCAGGTGCTAACCAATCTGATAATAAACGGCAGTACGAGCTTGATGTTGACCGCATAATGCGGGGGGAAGACTCACGAACTACACTGATGATAAAGAATATCCCAAATAAGTATGTTTTGAGATCACCCAATTTTATGCTACATTTATGTTCTGTCTGAATAATATATATATTTTTTGTTCTGGTTGTCTCTTTCGGGTTCCAGGTATACCTCCAAGATGCTCTTGGCTGCTATTGATGAAAGTCATAAGGGCACTTATGATTTTATTTACTTGCCGATTGATTTTAAGGTAGTTTGAATTTAACTCGTAAGCGACCAGTTCCTCGTATTTGTTGGGACTGTACTTGTCTGTTCATGTTACTAAATGAAATCAATCTCCTTTTCAGAATAAATGTAATGTTGGCTATGCTTTCATCAACATGACCAATCCTCAGCATATCATCCCGTTTTACCAGGTGAGAAAATTATTCAGTTGACGAAGTGCTACTGCAATGATGCAATTATGGCTATTTTGGCCTTTGATCAACTTGTATGGCTTGCCAAATTCGTACTTTTATAAAATATCCAGCTTGAACATTGATGTGCTATCCTGAACCATTTTGTCATCCTTTTCAGACTTTTAATGGTAAAAAGTGGGAGAAGTTTAACAGTGAGAAGGTGGCATCACTTGCTTATGCCAGAATCCAAGGGAAAACAGCCCTGATTGCTCATTTCCAGAACTCTAGTTTGATGAATGAGGACAAACGCTGCCGCCCCATACTCTTCCACTCAGAAGGTCCTAATGCTGGAGATCAGGTATGCTTGTCTTTTTTTTCCTGGGTAGTTTCCCTGCTATCTTGTTCTCCAGTAGTCCAGTTACATTATGTATCGCTGCCCTGTGACAAGTCTTCTCTATATCATCTTAGTCTTTGTGCAAAAAAAAGGTGTGAGGTAAATTTACACCTGCCATTTTTGCTGCATTAACTGCCCTGTGACAAGTCTTCCTATAGTCATCCATAGATTCCTTGAATCCTTGATGGGCTGATGGCAGCTAAAAACATAGGTTTTGTGCAAATAAAAAGGTGGGAGTTAAATGCCCACCTGCCATTTTTGCTGCATTAACTGCCTAACTAGTAATGAGTCCACAATTATAGAAAATGTAACGTCTGTGGATACCTTTTTCATCTGCACTTTCATACTGTGCACCAATGAACTAAGATACATACATTTCACAAGTGGGGTAACATTCTTTGAACACTGTATCATTCTCACTGTTTTCAAAGCAAGTTTGGTACATAGTTTGCAATCGTACCATACTTATATGGTCCCAGTGTCTGCGTAATAATTTCAGAACTTGCTCTATTATTGTGCCTGCAGTGTTTTTAAGCATATGGTTGCAATTTTGACATTTTGTTGTGATCTTTCTCAGGAACCTTTCCCTATGGGTACAAACATCCGGGCCAGGTCTGGGAGATCCCGGACTTCCTCCGGTGAAGAAAATCACCATGATATCCTGACAGTCTTGACCAACGGTGACACTTCTTCCAATGGAGCTGACGCTTCAGGTCCCACCAAGGACACTGAGTAGCTGAGCTGCAGCTTGCTGCATCGCTAACCACAAAGGCCCAAGCTATAACTTTTTGCAAACCCATTTTCAGTCCTAGTTTCCCCCCCTTTCCCATTTTGGTTTTGTTTGGTAAGTCTCCCGATCTGTATTTATTAACTTCCATGATGCGGGTCACCGAAGACTTAGGTTGCTGCAAAAATTTTGTCTCTGGCGAGAAGCTATATGCAAGAGGGTGCTACCGAGTTCCCCAGAATCTATGTGCTTGTTAACCTGAAGGCCGAGAAAGGTGAAAGGTGCAGGGAGAGCCTCCAGATTTTGGTCGCTGTAAGAATTAACCCCTTGTTGTACAGCAGGTCCCAGTAACTTGTGCTGAGTCATCAGTTTTTTAGTGGTGGTGTGTGTGGAGAAGAAGAGTTTTGCCTGCATTTTCTTTTGGAACCTTCTCTTGTGCCTTCACCTGTGTTGCATTTTGAGTCGAGGGCTTCTCTTAAATTGTGTGCAGAGGGGCTCGATTTTATTAACCGGAACAAGGCGCATTTGCGTCTGGATCAACCCCGGTCTTGTTTTCAGGGCACTGTCGCCGTATTTACCAACCTTATGTACATCTCCATCTATATATACTATGAGTTTTGATGTCTATCTATTTTGTGGCTTTCGTCTCACAAGGTTATTTATCTATATCAACGCGTCTGTTATGCTTGGTTGCTCACTATGTAAGCATGAATACAAGCTCTTTGAGTGCGTTATCCTTGTTCAAATCCTTTCAAGAGTATAGTAGAATATAAGTGTTTGACTGTTTGCTTTCTCCACGTGATGGGTCTGTTCGTCTGGCTGCCAATGGACCCATAACCGAGGGTAATTCTCTATTGTTCCTAATATACTCCTGTTTTACCATATTTGACCACGCCTCGGGGCAAAACTTTCACAATACTAGTTTCAACAAAAAAAAAAAAAACTTTCACAATACTATTTTATCCTCTCTTTTTTGCGATCGTCAAAGAGAGAACTTTATTTATCACCGAGGAATAGAATTGCAATATTGAGTATGCAGGGGCTGAGCTTCAGCTAGGCCAAAGAGGACATGGCCCCTCAATCTCCGTACCTTTTGAGTTTATCTTGGCCCCCTTCTATATTAGTCACCAAGCTCCGTCACTAGATGTATGTTTTGCCATTTGCAGCTCATCAGCGACCTTATTTTGTCCTCTCCCTATATACTCTAGAATTTCACCTCCGACAACGCTCACTAAGCTCGCGACACCCCTTCAACAGATACATAAGACGGGATCTCTGTTGTATGAGTTTTGAGCGCGTATGAGTTATATGTAGTCCGGCTTCACAATTGCCTTGCGTAGTCTTCTGCTAACTTGCTAAGCCCAATCCCTCCTGTAAGCCAAAGCTCAACCCCTTCTGCGTTCGTGGCAACGACATGTCCAATATCATCCCTGATGATCACGCTAATCCCTACTCACCTTGACTCTTGCTCGAAAGCACCATCAGTATTTACCTTAACCCAGCCTGTTCGGGCTGCTTTTTCAGACAGCCATGCAGCTGCATATTTTCACTGTTAGTACGGTGTTTTGTGACATTCATCGTCAGCAGCACTGTAAAGACTAGCAGCTGAACAGTAGGTTTCACCTCATAGCCAAGGATGATCTGACAATAGGTTTCTTCCCGTTCCCCTCTCTCGGTTAGGCTGTAATATGCAGTTCATGACAGTAATGCTCCAGGAAAATCACCGAAGCTAGGCACCTATCCCTGTTCGCTTGAACTTATCAGCAATGGTACAACAAATCAGCCAACAGTACTTTTCAGCCTGACTTTTCACATGCTCACGGGCTAACAAGTTGGATAAATATGGATGTGAACTACCATTCTTTTTTCACGCTATGTTTTTTTAGTTGCTCTTAAATGACCCCCCCCCCCCCCCCCCCCCCCCCCCCCCCCCCCACACACACACACACACACACACATTGTAATTCAGTGCAAAAAATGGGGTTTAAGGAGACAACATAATCCTCTACATCTTGAATTAACAACTTTCCCATATGGTATTATGAAAATACAGGTGGTCAAGGCGTCTAGCTTAGCAAATTCTATGTAAATACACCCTGTAAATATTGAATTGGTTGTACGTTCCTCTTGGCCATACTTAAAAGGTTAAAGGAGGCTTATCTGGAAGGTTGCACTTTGGCCTTTGCCTATGTGCCCCTGCCTCTGCCTTGACGAGGCTTACAGGTGCCTTGATTGTCCATTGATACTTTGATCAGAAAGCTGAACTAACGACCTATGCTCATAGGATCATATGCCATTCCATGGTTCTGGTGGTTCTTGCAATAACCATTTGGCTTCAGAGAATGAAATGCTGGCATTGCAGCGGTGTTCGTCGCATCCAACTCTTGACTCTTGACGTGTTTGCTTCTGTGGCGCCGCTAACTGTGACTCGTGTTGATGGATCATCAAGAGTTACTGCACTTTGATACTCTTCCCATGTTTGTTTAAGTCCATGGGTGCTGTGCGTTGTTTGTAAGCAAATGCAGTCCTCAAGTATTCTAAAAAAATGCAGTCCTTAAGTTGCTTCATCCTTTTTAACCTGAAATGGTCCATCCATTTGTGCAGGTAACAGATGCATGGACATATGAGCCAAATTTCAAGCGTCAACAGAACTAAAGCAGCTAGACCATGCATTAGTATTAAGAACCCTTTAACCCATGTTCTGATGAACAAAACACAAGGACAAGCAGCACAAGTCAAATTTATAAGAAGAGTCAAGTACTCCCCGCTCACACAAGGATACTGAAGACACGACCAAATTTGAAATTATAGAGATACACATGAACAAGTCTTCATGGAAATTAACCAATACAGTCTACTGGTCAACATGAACTTACTAAATAACGGTTGCACAAAAGCTTACAACTTGTTTGTAAGTAGTTGCTGTCCTGAAGGAATTAATTTCAAAAGTCTATAATTTGCTTCCTAACAGAAATGTAGCTGAGACGTAGAGTACATGAGAACCAATGAAGGCTTCAAATAGCAACAGGCACAGTATGTCAAAATTCCCCGTTCGGCTTACCTTAAATCCGGCTTGTTTGGCTTTTTTTTTTTCATCCGGAATAGTATTTTTCTCTCACAACATTTCAGCCAGAACAGTATTTTTCAGCCAAGTTTCAGCGAGTCGAACGGGGCCGACATACAAGTCCACAATGCTTGCAAAAACAAAGGTGCAATTCAGCACTTAACTGTGATGGAATTCATTACACACATACTCAACAATTGCTTAGAACACCACCTCCAAAATTTGTGGATCAGGATCATGAAATAAAGTGGAAAAAATAAAAAGAAATACTTTACAACCAGATAATTCACTGAAGTCCAAGAATTGCTAGTTAAATCTTCAGCTTCAAATGTGCAATGCAAGATTCAGAAATCACGTAAGTAATCATTATGACAACTTGGTGATCAGCTCTTGAAAATAAAAAACCACCCAGTCGGCTTCTACTGCGACTGGCTCCCTCATTTGAACACCGGCATAACAGATGAACAAGCAAGTCTGCCCCGCCAGGTTGCCGAGCCTGCAAAGACATGGGCTAATTAATCTAGCTGTATAACATTTTATTGTGCTACAGCATTATTGTTAAATTGCTATATACTGATATATCAGAAAAGTCTGGTACCATTAAGCTGCACTGCATACACTCAGTTATATCTCTCTGAACTATTCACTAACTAAAGAATAACAGCGATATGTCAATAGCCTTAAACCAATTTCTTTCAACAGGCCTTAAGCAAAACAAACTCTTTGACCCACTCTTTGTTACATCATGCTAAATTATATTTTTGCTGAAGTTCAGTCACCTATTATTTCTATCTCATGCTACATGAACAAGAGAAACAAAGTTACAAGATTTGAGTGGAACACAAACAGTGAGAAAGGTTTGCATGACTCAACAATCAAATCAGCCAGGAAGCATGACCATATCATTACAAAAATCAAGTCAGTATCGATAACTGCCCTTTACCCAATAAGACATATCATCCTTGTGCATATCTATTGTCAGGAATTCAGGATAGAAGTTTCAAAGGCGTTATGCAGTCATATACCTCAAGATCAGCTGCGCCATCACCAATCATAACGACTGCCTTGTAGCCATGGTCCTGAACACAAAGAAAGGTCAGCACAATGGTCAGAAGTAAAGAGTGCAACCAAAAGATATACAGTTTAACTAGACCTGTTTTATTTGCAGCACTGCTTTTGCTTTACCCCCACTGCGTGAAGTGGGCTCTGTGGGATCAAATCCAGCGTACTCCCCCGAAGTGCCAAAGAGCAGATGGTTTGCAATGATGTTTTCAGGAGGAATACCAAGCTCAAGTGCCACAGGCTGGAAACAAGGAAAACATTTAAGTGATGATTTTGAGCCAATAAATGATAACCCATTATATATATGTGAGCAACCACTTTCGCACTGTATATATTAAGCAAATTTACAACTGAACTAAAGTGTAGTTAAAATAAATTGTACCTTTTAGTTTGCTCCAACAACTGGAATATAACGAACATACAAATTTGAGTATGAGACAGCCGAAATGAACCATGGTATGATATTACAGGACCTACCTTGATCATTTGTCGGAAGCCTCCTGACACAAGGAATACATCAATATTATTAGCTTTTAGCTTCTTAACCAAATCAGCCATTCCAGGAGAAATCCTGCAAACAAAAAAAGCAGTGCTATTGATAATCCTTTAAATTGGACCAAGAAAATGAACAATCCTTGTTTGTAAGTTGAAACACAGTGCTTAATTCTGTTGCAGTGCGGGGAAAACAATGCTGAGTGATTTCTCTCTTTGTTTTATACTGTATTTAAAGAAATCTTAGAGCACTGCTACGAAAGGCATAAGGCAAACTTGCCAAAACGATAATGATGTAGTTGTCTGTACAGATTTTAAATATAACTACACATTTTTTTTCTTGCTGTGAAAAGAGAAACCCGGTCAATCAATTATCATTACTAAGCACTTTCTGTTCTATACAGAGTTACATATAAGGGGGGAACAGACAAGGGATAAACACCCATACCCATTATTTCCAAAAGGTAAATAGCAGTGGTGCTGAATCCAAATAGTTAAAAAAGGATGGAAACCAAGGACACTAAAATACCAGCTACCATATAGATTAACATGAGGTTTAGAATAAGGCGAGGTTACCTAAAAAAAAGGATGGAAACCAAGGACACCAAAATACCAGCTACTATATATATTAACATGAAGTTTAGAATAGGCGAGGTTACCTTGGTGGCCTCTTCTTCAGGCACTCCTCCACCTGGGAGAGAGATGGCTTGATTAAAGACAGCCTGGCTGACAGCGCCTCCTCAAATGGAACAGTCCCAGTCATGGCTCTAAGAATATTAAGCCATGGTTAGTTCTTCCCGCAAAATCCACAGTCCAGATGAACCAATTTACACAACGGAACATTTACTTTGATGTCCATTCAGCAACAGCTTTCCCTGCCCCACAGAAATCAGCAAGCTCGTCAATACCCTCATCCAGGATGACGGTGCTATCGACGTCGAAACATACTGCATCAGCATTGCGCAATGTCTCAATAACCCCTGTAAACATGCAGGCAAGCAATGTGCAAGTTACTCCCAACTTACAGCGCAGTCAAGGACTCTGACATGGACATTGATCAGCCGCTTGGTAGACTGACCTAAACAGCCTCTAGAAGGCTTCCAATAAGAAAATTAAAGAACCTTTGGGAGGCTGGCTATTCGCCAGAACTGCCGAGGACCCATCCTTGGATACATCCAGTGCTGCTACCAGTAAAGCACGGCTCTCACGAATGTTAGCAGAATGAAATAGCGGGCTTGGAAACCAAGCCGCCACTTGTAAAGCCGGAGGTGTCCGAGCGAACGACGACCGAGGAACTGACGGCAAACTCCTCAGACTGGCACACAACCTGATCAGGCCGGCCATAACATGTGTACCTGCAAATCAGACAATGGAACATGGGATTCAGGGCTGACCCAGTAAAGAACATGGGTGTACCGTGTACACATATACTTCCTTCATCCTGTAATACAATGCATTCCAAAAATGTAAGACAACTTAAGGGACTAATCAAATGGCCTACTCATGGATTTTTTTTTTCGTGAACGTGCAATTTTGCCCTACTCATGGATTAAATCCAATTAAATAGTTTCTCGTCAAATTATGGTTTCCTTTTTAACAAACTTTGACCAATCTGAGCATATAGGCACCACATAGAATGTCTTATATTTCAGTACAAGTTTTATAAGTCATGATGTCCTGTATTCCAGGACGGGCGTACACCCGATAATTTTTGTTAAAAAACAGAGAATCGAATTGTAGGCATAACATGTGCATATTACACTTGTGATTGGATCAGATCAGATCGAATTGTAGGCATAACATGTGTATATTACACTAGTGATTGGATCAGATCAGATAAGATCCGAATACAAACAGCTTAGGCTAGGGTTTGGGTGCTCGGGTTCGTACAGAAGGAACGGGAGAGAAGGGGTGGGCGTACCTGGTGGTGCTCGTCGCCGGCGAAGGCGCCGAAGATGAAGGCCTGGCCGTGGGCACCTGGCGTCGGCGCCGCCGCCGCTAGAGACAGTCACAATCTCACAGAGAGCGCACGTGAGTAGGCGGGTACGCCACTGGTCTCTTTGGACAGTGCCACTACACACAGTGTACTGCCTTATTTACTTATTTAACGAATGGTCAAGTATCGAGAAGGACAAGGATAATGTTCTTCTGGATATGTACTGAGTGCGTGTTTAGTTCGCTAAATTTAGAAATTTGGCTATCGTAGTACTTTCGTTTTTATTTGATAATTAGTATTTAATCATAGACTAATTAGGCTCAAAACGTTCGTCTCGCGATTTCCAACCAAACTGTGCAATTAGTTTTTTTTCGTCTATATTTAATGCTCCATGTACGTATCACAAGATTCGATGTAGTGACTGCTATATCACTTTATGGGAAACTTTTCGGGAACTAAACACAGCCTGACTCAGTTTTATCAAAGATGTTTGTGCGCTGCGGTTGTGCAGGCCAGTCGTTCGGGTTCGATGCCTAGTACCGGCACCGCTGTCTCACCGGAAATAGTGTAATAATTTCAGTTGCCTCGCACAGATATGTCACCACTGCTATATTTTTTTAGCCTTAGATATAGGCTGTAGGTCTAGCTTGCACACTAGGAGTGTGTGTGAGTACGGGTGTCTCGTCGGGAATAGTGTTTTCCTTAATAATTTCAGTTGCCTCGCACGGATGTGCTACCACTGTCATATCTTTTAGCCATGTTCTCTTAGCCTTAGATATAGGTTGTAGGTCTAGTTTGCGCACTAGGGGTGTGTGTGAGTATGTTAGGGTGTATGCGTGTGGTGTGAGTTAGTACGTGAGTTCAGATACTACAGCTTGTAATCAAAGGTTGAGGCAATCAACGAAGCTACATAGAGATTAGAGAGTATAAATGTACATTTTTATAGAAATAGTGATTATATCTAAAATTTCATTGTGTATGCATCCTTGTGGCATATATCCATACACCTTACAAGGCAAATGTGTTATCCTCTAATTTGCTCTAACTTCGGTACATTCAGCCTGTTCATTTGACTGTGGCTTGTTGTAAACGATCGTAAATTTCCAGCCGGAACAGTATTTTTCTCTTACACAAATCAGCCAGCAGTACTTTTTCACGAACCAGCAACGATACGAACCAGCCAACTGAACAAGCTGATTAAGGTGTATCTGGACTTTTGCCGAGCTCAATATTTCATAAATTCTTATAGTAGCAGGAAGTGCGTGCTATCCATAGGGAGGTGTATATAGTGACTCGTCAATATCAAAACCTCACAATCCAGTCTCACATAAGTGCTCATAAAATAGCATGTGTGTAGATATATGTATAGAAGGTAAGTGTACATGTATGTACACGAGCGTTTTATATTGTGATAAGTAGAAAGTGACACAAGAATCTCTATTTATTTTAACAATACATCTGATCGTACCCTGTCTTTTTAGATTATATACTCCATTCATTCTAAAATTATAAGACATTTTGGCTTATTAGATACGTAGTTTTTATTATGCACTTAGATATACACTATGTCTAAATACGTATTAAAACAATGTATATACAAGTGCCAAAACATCTTATAATTTGAAATATACGAATTATCACTTTAATTTTGTTCTAAGTCAAATCAAATTATATACCATTTTAATCTTGCTCCAAGTCAAACTTATTCAACTTAGACTAAATTTTACTAGTTTAAATAAATGCAAAATCATTATATATTTTGTGGTGAATTTAGTAAAAAATACTTTGATATTGTGGTATTGTTGTATTTCCAATTTGACCAAAGTTAGAAAAGTTCAAGAGAAAAAGAGGAAGAATGCCAAAGTGGACACATGACTCGCATATCGGACGCTCCTTGGTTAGAAAAGCCGAAAGCGTGTCGTTTAAGGTTGAGTGCAGTCAATACCCTTAAATTTGTCAATCAATATCTCTTTGAATATTTTGCTTCAACTTTTGAAAACATATATATTTGTCCTGGAAAATAGGGTTGGTGATATAAGATAAGGCCCTGTCAGGAAAGCTGAAAAGACCCAGCATACAGGAGCTGCCGAAAGTTACCCGGCGTCCTCAGCAGTCAGCACCACTCGCAAGCATACCAAAAAATGCCAAAAAGGCTGAGGCTGTGACATCATAGGAACTGACTGCAACTACAGTTTACCAACCAAACATCTGAGGTTGTCATACAAATTCACCAGAAAACACAATGATAGGCTGATAGCTAGAGAGGATAGAAAAATAATTACAAAGTGAATAAAAAAAGAACTAACAAATGCAAGCTCGTCAGAACTCAGAACAGAACTAATCACAAAAAGGAAAATGCACAAGAAAGATTTAGTCTGTACACATACCAAATGATTATGAGGCAAAGTTACCACAGGAACCTAGTTAAGAAAACGTGATCACAATTCACAAAAAGAATCAAAATCAATGTACCAAGTCGAGACTTTAATCGAGCTACAGAACAAAGATTTCAGCCCTGTCAGAGACAAAGGAGGAGCAACTACTGATCATCCACAATCCTATTGGCGCCAGCAGTTTGTGCCAACAGGATAAAGAATCCAGAAGTATATGCCTATCTATCTCTCGTCAGTGTATGCATAATTCTCGATCTATAGCTTCTCTCAACAAATGCTCATCATACTCATGGTCAGAGACGAACCTAACTTTCCAGCTCCGCAGTGTGTTAATCTGATTCTGATTTCTCACCAGTGGAGGTGGAGCCCTCTACCCGGTGAATCTGTTGATTTGATGTCTCACCACTGCAGCTACCCGTCTGGTGTTGACTTGGACTCTTAGCGGCCTGGCTCTCTGTCTTGTCAGACCGCTGACCAGAGCTCTCACCAGAAGTCACAGGACCATCAGGATGGTATGGGTGTATGATGTCATAGTGCTCCTGCGTGTGTAGCACGGTCACACGGGGAACTTCATGATCAGGGGGTACTTGATGATGATGACGAGGCCAACACGTGCTTCTTGGCATATCATCTTGGGGATCTTGGCCAATGTAGAGGTCTTGACCAGCTTCTTGAAAGAGGTACTCCACTCGCAGAGGCACCCGAAGCGCCCTGACTAGTGCTGTTATCTGAATATGATCTGTAAAGACCCTACGCTGGATAACTTCTTGAAAGCACCACTGTTTTCAATAAAGAAAGGTGTGAGGATAGAATGAGTGTCATGTTTTCTGGAAAAAGATGCACTGGGTGGTTCAGAACTAAGTAATCCAAGAACCCAAGGTAAACTGGCGGTGATACTTACTTCGGTGAGAGTGATACCTTCATTGAGCTCAGGTATAAGTGGTACAAACTCTTCTCTGTGCGAGCATATCCAGATAGCTGCTACCAATCTGAGGAAAGCAAAAACTGACCAACAAAATGTGTTAAAGATGAACTAGGAATTAGGATACAAGTGGAGGAAGGGTAGCTTGGTTCAGGGGGGTGTATTACTCACTGTCGTCTGTCCCCTTATAATCGTTGAAGAACTCAAGAAGTTTCCCTATGCGGTAGCTGAAAAATGGCACATACTCAATACATCATGTGAAATGCATTGGCAGCAACACTATGATGGAATTGCTGGGAAGAAACATATTAGAAACCTGTCAATTGTTGGTACATGGTTCCACCGTCCGTGTGTCTTCCATCTCATTACTTTCTTTATCAGCTTCTTAAATGCCTAAATGAATCAGATAATCACTATATTTTCTTGCAATAAGGCTTACACACTGACTATTATAACAAGGTACGAAAAGATATAAGCAACATAAGATTTGCCTGCGCAGCTTCTACCAGTAAACAACAACTATAAGATAGTAGTTGAGAAAGAAAATATTTTATAAGCAAGTAGGAGAAACAAAACATTAGTAATTTGATCAGATGACCACACAAAGCAGCATGGGCGCATTATCTTGGTGTAAGGAAGAAGCATGATCTCTTTTATCTCTCTACAATGATATCTCATTATTGCTGTTCTGTGAAAGTGAACTTATGTGAACATGTATTTTTTATTAGCATTAGATTGTTATGTTTCAAATAAAATCAAATTTGAACCCATGTCAACAGGTTGTAATGTTGTGATGGCATGCCCCTATGCCACTACAGTGAAACAATGGTGCATATCCTGCAAACGATAAAAGAAAAAAAAAGGAAAGTGAGATGCCAGATGCTTGCACCTTGATGTTAGTTGAAGAAATGATCTATTAATTAAACATGTTTATCTCAGAAATGGTAAACTTGGAGGTGAGCTTACTTTGTGGCTCCTGGAAAATTCGGAGGCCCACCCAAGGCGTGCATGTTGCCTAGCCACTCCTTTAATAGCAGCAAGAAGACGGTGTTCCTCATGTGTATCCTGCCTATGAAGGACTTGCTCCTGTTTTAGAGTGGCGCATACTAGGGTGTTAACCACAAAACGTAAATCTTATCAAAGGAAAAGGGAGGACACTTACGAGGTAGGAAAATATGAAGCTCCGGTAGAAACACTCTCCATCTCCATGCACTGGCCTAAATTCAGAATAGGCATTGCGAAGGTTCAGAGCATGTGAATGAAATAACACTCCTTGTCCAGCAACCATTTCAAGGAGATTGTAATGCCTAATGAGCTCGGTTATGTGGAGTTTCTGCACAAAAACAAGAGCAAAGGAATTCAAATCAAAATGATCTGAACCAGGAAGCAGCAGTTCTAATATGGGATTATAATTTGTTAAGTTTTCAGGTTTCCACATTATAAGAAAACCTTAAGCCACTAATAAATGCAATGTTTTTGCTGATATTGATTTGTTCGACGAATAAAGAAAGAAAGAACATATACTGCATTTCTTGAATTCAATACAAACTCAAAGCCGATTAAGGTCCCATCACAAACCAATAATATCAATTAGAAGAGGCACGTAAACAGTGTATGGAGTCAAACCTGGTAGCTCACATGAGGTATTGTGTAATTTCGGTTGGAGATTCCTATCCTGTCCAAAAACTATTCCACATAAAATGGGTTAAAAATTCCACAATTTTTGCCAGAATAAGAAGCAATTGTAAATAATTAATGCCAAGATCAATCCAATAGTTCACAGAAGGAAACAATGAAGAAGGCAATGGAACTTTTTAAAATATTACTACAGAAATATCCAAGATCTTATGTATCTGACAATTGTCTCTTTTGCTAATCATATAATAACTTCAATTATTAGACCATTCATCAACATCAGATACCTGTATGTTTATCTTCAGAATTCCTTGGAAACACGTCAACAAGGACAATTTGTGGTACGATGAAGAGTAAGACATAAATACTGACCGTTAATAATATCAGTGTAAGCAATAACACTTTTTACAGTTTTTAAAATTATGAAAACATCACAACAGCATTGTTTTTCCCCTTGAAATTCCATATCAGATCACAATAGTAATCAAGAATCATCTAATCTTGGCAGAACAGAAACTATAACATTTGCCATTGCTTTCATCTCTATGCTACACCCATTTGAACATGATCTCCTGCCAGAATAAATTTTATGATCTCAATATTTCATATAAGCATGGAGAGAACAAAGACTGAACATCCATCTCAAACACAAAAATTGGCACAAGAGTGCTCACACCAGTTACCAATCACAACCAAAGATGTAAGAAATATTCAGGTCATATTGTTCCTTTCTCCAGAGCGGTTTCTTGCCTTTTTTGGGCCAAAGTGCTGGTGAGTCCACCTGTTCCAAAATTAACGTCGAAAGTCAAATATTCAAACAAGGGAGCAGTGATAACAAAATCGACACTTATCGAGTCTCTTCTCAGCTATTCAAAATATGATTATGCTTTAGGCAAGAAATCAGCCATGCAAGGGCTAAAACCAGCAATGCATGTAATCCGCCAATGATCTAAAGAAACTACATTGGTTTATGCTATCTCAAATAAACATAGAGATTGGCCCTGACATTTGACGGTGAAATGAAAGCATGACATCAAACTGAACAGAAATATCGATCATAACAGCGCAAGAACATGCACCTACAGAAGTCTCTGCAAGATCGTTGGCTTGCCACTCTAAGAAACCAAGAAAGAGAAATTGGCCCCCCAACATCTGCCGAAGGATTCCACCCCTACTCTAGGATGCCGTACAATTTCTTAGGTCCAGACTCCAGTATCCAAAATCCTCCCCCAAGATCCCCAAGAACGGCAGGATTCGATATCCCAAAGGCCAAATCACAAGCAAACAGGAATCGCTCAAGAACGTAGTCGAAATATCCAGGAAACAACACCTGCTCATTCTGTTGCCTCGGCGTTCCCTCAGCCTCGGCTTTCTGGTCCGTTTCCCCGCTCCTCTCCCTCTGGCACTCCAGCATCAGTTCATCGAACACGTTCTTCAAATCGAACGCGGCGCTCGGACCTCCGGCTCTCGAGAAGGAGGGAGGGCCCACTCTCGAGAAGGAGGGAGGGCGTGGAGGAACAGGGGGCTTGCCGCCAGCGGAGCCCCAGGCCGCCCAGAAAAGAGACACGGTCTCCTCGCCCTTCTGCTCGGCCGCCGCAGCTGTGGCGGTGGCGGCGGAGGGGTTCTGGCCTCCGGCTTCCGGTGGCCCATGGACCTCTTCCTCTTCTTCGATGATCTCTAACCGCGGAGCGGAGGGCGGCGGCGTTGGACTCCTCGCGCTGGCGCAGCGAATCGACCGGTTCTTTGGTTTCGTTGTCGTCTGGGTTCTTTCCTGAACCGGAGGCCATCGTGGCGGGAAGAAAAGCCTGAAGGGAAGGGGGTGCGGAGGGTCTGCTTCGCGAAATCTGGGAGAGCGAGGGGGCGGAGGGGAAATACGTGGAGGGCGTCGTTGTTAATGGTAGAGATGATGGGGGGATATTTATAAATTTATAAAGGCCGTAATGGTCGGTACCCTGGAGGAGATACGGTAATGGGGGGCACGAGGGATTTGGGCAGTTTGGTTCTTGGATGATTTTCCTGCTGTTATATCAGAGGAGAAACTAGATTTAAGTTATGTACATACTCTGTGTTCTTGCATACTCTCCTAAAAGTATTGTATGTTTTGTTCTTTATCATGTTAGTGTTTCTATTGGCTTTTCACCAAGTTTTCCTTGAGCACTTTAGACCTTGTATTTTGACCAATGTTGCACCCCCTCTTAATAGTAATACATACATATGCTCAATCAAAGATATACAATATATAAGTCGCCTCTTGAGCTTCTATATATTCAATCGATGCCACTACAATCAAAGATATACAATAAGTCGTCTCTTGAGCTTTCTATATGTTCAATCGATGCCACCACATGGTCAATCTGAACCTGAGGGCTTTCAACTTCGCATGTGGGTAAATCTCCCTTGAACTAATGACTTGCACACCATGTGATCAAGACTTCACTTTCATCCGTATAAGTCACCACAACATATGATTCAACAATTACTTGCTACTTCACACTGCATGGCTCATCATGGATTGATTAGTTCCTCGGAGTTAGCACATGTACTTGCTTCTGCACCTAGCCTTGCATTGGTTCGTTGGTTCTCAAGCCATTGCTTGCCCTTTACCTTCGTTTTGTACCTTAAAGACATAGCTTGATTTAACCATTCACCCCTATTTTGTATCATCAACAACATCAACTTGAAATCCATTTTTCCTATATCCAATTTATGCAAATCATCAATAACGATGATTATGCATAAGCTACAATTTTCATTCATTTGCTAGGTGATATAATCTTAATTATCCAACCATCTTGTAAATGAGCTTCCAACTAATGAGGCCAGGGAAATACATATGGTGTCTCTTCTCTCTTTTCAACTCTATACAGTGGTAGAGGACGGATATAAATTGAGGTGTGGCACAACTATACCAATAAAGCTCCATGGCTCAATTTATAGTAAAGACATAGGAAAAAAACCCAGAAAGAGGAGAAGATGAAGAAGAAAAAGGTATGGCAGAGGTCCTCCCTAGCCATATTGAGTCACTCTATACTTGTCATTTGATTATTTATAACACATCTTGTTAGGACCAATCATTTGACCAAATTTGAACCCCAAATACCAATGCTCCTGATTTGATGGACAAGCTAGCCATTCATGTGAGACAAACTTATCTTGATTCATGTCTTCTTTTAATTAATTTTTAAACTTTGCTTGTCACCTAATCATTGAATCTTTTGGATTTATCTCATTTGAATGACATTTTCTTCTCACAAGTCCATATACATAAATCATCATGGGAGTAAACACATGATCATATATCATCAAAACATGTTAGTCTCTTAATTGTATTGTCATTTAATATACCAAAGCCGGAACTTGCACCTGTCCAGTTGTTTTTCTGCAAAGTTTTCTCTTGTTATTTTTAACATCATATATATGGTGGATACGGTTAGAGTTGCTTGTTCTATGGTGATAGGGGCAAAGGAGGCACACGTGGTGACCTCGTTCCTGCTACCCAAACATCTAATTTGTTAAGTAGAATTTTAAAAATTTCAGTGAAAGTTTTATCAACTTAACGACCCCTCTTCCTCTGCCTTTTGGTTCTGGCTGCGATGGCCTGGATGCAGAGCAACATGGGCGGGACATGCTAGCTATTTTGTTTCGCACTGATTATATATGAATGAATACTGCACCAATAAGTTCATGCAAGGCAAGTATCTTTCATCAGAACCATACAAGTTCATCTAATATTTGTGTTCTGTTATCATCTCATCAGGCCAAACGACAACTGAGATTCTGAGGTTGCCATACAAGTTCAGGCAGACGACATCATAAGCTGATAGCTAGAGAATACAGAAAAAAGATTTACAAATGAGATAGAAAATGCAAGCTCGTCAGAAAGAATAACCGTAAGAGAATGCACAAGAACGATTTTCCTTCTATATACACCAAAATATTATGAGGATATTTCAGAGATATGATAACAATTCGCAAATGAATCAATATATCAGATTAACTGACCGACTGATCATCCAATTTGCACCAGCAGCTTGTACCAACGTAAGAAAAAAAGTCCAGAATATTATCTATCTCATCAGTGTATGCCTAATTCTCTACCCATTGCTTCACTCAGCAATGCTCTTATGCTCATCATACTCATGGGCACCAGTAGAAGTTAACTTTAGCCCTACATGTTGATCTGGATTCTCACCAGTGGAGATCTCCTCCAGGGCAATATGTTGACTTGAACTCTCACCACTGCAGCTATCTCTCTGCCTCTCTGGGCAATTTGTTGACTTGAACTCTCACCACTGCAGCTATCTCTCTGGGCAATTTGTTGACCTGAACTCTCAGCAGTTGGCCCCTGTACCTGCGCAGTCTGGTGACTACAGCTCTCAACAATAGAAGGAACATGACCATCGCGGGGGTAGATGATGTCATAGTGAATGTTTGTGTAGAGCACGGTCACATGGGGGACTACATGAGCATGGGGTAGTTGACGACGATGATTAGGCCAACATGTACTTCTTCGCGTATCGTCTTGGGAATCCTCCAGGCCGCGAGTGTAGAGGTCTTGACCATCTCCTTGTAAGAGGTACTCCACTCGCAGTGGCACCCCAAGAGCGGTGACTAATGCTGTCATCTGAACATGATCTGTGAAAACCTTATACCTGATAACTTCGTGAAGGCACCACTGTTTTTAAAGAGAGAAGAGCAGGCAGAATGAGTCTTAGATTTTCTGGAACGGATGCATTATTGGCAGTTCAGAACTAAATAATGCAAGGGTCCAAGGGAAAGCGACAAAGATACTTACTTCTCTGAGAGTGCCATATTCATTAAGCTCAGGTATACGTGGTTCAAACTCTTCACTGTGTGAACATATCCAGATAGCTGCTACCAATCTGAGGAAAGCAAAAACTGACCAACAAAATGTATTGGAACAATGTATTAGGACGAAGTGGAGGAAGGAATGCTTGGTTCAAGAGGGGTGTTTCACTCACTGTTGTCTGTCCTGCCATAACTGCTGAAGAACTTGAGAAGTTTCTGTTTGTGGTAGCTGGAAAATGACACATGTTCAATAAAATACTGAAAATGCATTGCCAGCAACACATCGATGGAATCACAGAAAATCAAATATATCAGAAACCTGTCGGTTGTTGGTACATTCTTCCATCTGTTGTGTCTTTTCCATCTCATTACTTTCTTTATCAGTGTCTTAAATGCCTGAAAGAATCAGATTATTATTACTATATACTGCAATAATGCTTACACAATACCGACCATTTATAACAAAGGTATGAACAAGTATGATCATGATAACACTTGTCTGAGAACCTTCAGACAGAGTACACCGATTACAAGATAAGTACTTAAGAAAGAAAATGTTTTTGATAGAGAAGCACCAAAGAAAACATTTGTGATTGCAACTTGATGTAACTTGAAGAAAATCATCCCTCAAGCATGTTTATCTCAGAAATGCCAAATGTGGATAAGGTGTGAGCTTACTTTGTATCTCCAGGAAAATTCAGAGGTCCAACCAAGGCGTGCATGATGCCTAGCCACTCCTCTAACAGCAGCAAGAAGACGGTGTTCCTCGTGTGTATCCTGCCTATCAAGAACTTGCTCCTGTTTTACAGTTGCACAAACTAGGGTGTTAACCCCCTAAACATGAAGCTTGTTCTAAGGAAAAAGGAGGACACTTACGAGGTAGGAAAATATGAAGCTCCTGTAGAAACACTCTCCATCTCCATGCACTGGCCTAAATTCAGAATAGGCACGACGAAGGTTCAGTGCATTTGAATGAAATATTTCTCCTTGTCCAGCACCCATTTCGATGAGGTTGTAATGCTCAATGATCCCGGTCGTAGGAATTGTCTGCATGAAACACAAGCGCAAAGGAATTCAAACCATAATGATCTGAACCAGAGAGCAGCAGAACTAAAAATGGATTGGTATGTTAGTTATGCTTTTCAGGTTTCCACATTTTAATGCCCTGTTCGCTTGGGCTTGTTTGGCTTATAAGCCGTACTTTTTCAGCCTTTTCTCTCACACCAAATCAGCCAACAGTACTTTCAGCCATGGCTTATCAGCCAAACAAGTCCAAACGAACAGGGCGTAAGAAAATGACTATACTACTTGTTTCTCAGCTGATATTTAGTGGTTGTTATTCAGTGAAATAAGAAATTAAGGCTGATAAGGTCCCATCACAATCTGACTGTATCAATTAGAAAAAGGCACATAAATAGTATATGGAGTCAAACCTGATGATTCACATGGGGTATGATTACTGTAGATTCTGGATTGTAGTTGTACATTTGCCTTCCTATCCTCTCCAAAAACTATTTCCATAGAAAATGGGTTAAAATTTCACATTTTTTTGCAAGAATTAGCACCAATGAATTAACACCAAGGTCAAATATACAAGGAAATAATGGAAAAGATAACAGAGCTTGTTAAAATAATAGTACGGAAATATCAAAGGACCTATGTATTGTCTTTGCTTCCAATATTATAGTAACATCTCCTATTAGGCCATCCATCAATGCTAAACCCCTGCACATTTGGCTTCAGGATTTCTTACCAACACTAAAGCCTTCATTATATCAGTATTTTACAGTACAGTGAATAATAAACCATCACAGTGAAAACCAAATAATAAAATCAATGGAAACAGCTACCTCTCACATTTTAAAAAAATTCAACGCATGACGACGACAACATTACTTTTCACAGAATACCATACATCTTATCACAATTGGACTTATAAGTGATCCGGAACCATCTAATCTAGGCAAAAACAGAAACCAAGTTTCCATAACAATTGCCAATAACTGAGTTTCCGTAACATTTTCCAATACTTTCATCTCTAGTCTTGGATGCTATGCTACACCATTTTTAACAAGATTTGTTGCCATACTTACACTTAGTCATCTCAAGATCTCATATGAGCAAACAAAAGCACAGAGATCCCAATACCACATGTCAAACACAGAAGTTGGCACAAGAATGCCCACACTAGCCACCAATCACAAGTAAGAAACAAAGGAATATTCAGGACATACCACGTTTGCCATGCCACCTTTGAATTTGCTCCAGAGAGATTCTGCTGCGCCTACACAGAATTAACATCAAAGCCAGATATTCAAACAATGGAGCAGCAACCACCAACATACAAAAATGAGAAAGGAATCGCTCATCAAAACATGATCCCAATATTTATACGAATTCAATAGTAAATTGTAAAACATGCAATCACAATCAAGATAAAATGCAAGCATCTAAACTGCTGCAAGATCGTTGAAAAACAGAAAGACAAATTTCCCCACGGATTCTGCACCTACAATAGGACGCCGCACAATTTCTTGCTTCCGGTACCCTAAATCGTCCCCAGTAACCCACAAGAACGATAGGATTCCAGCTCCCAAATCACAAGAAAGCAGTTTCGACTCAAGAATGCGCTCCAAAGATCCAAGAAACCTTACAAGTTGCCACTGTTGCATTTCCATCTCCTCCGCCAGGGCCCATTGCTGCTCCAGCGACAAGTTGTCGAACGCCGACTTCACATCCATAGCCCTCGTCACCTTCGGCACCTCCATCGTCGACTCCACCAGCGGGTCCTTCCACGACACCCCCAACCTCCTGTCGCCATCCGCTACCGTGTTGGAGGAGCTCGACTCTCCGGCTCCCTTGTCGGAGACGATGTCGAACGATGCCGGGGAGCTGGCGCCCTCGGACTCGGAGCGCGTCGGGGAAGGTAACGGGGATGGAGCCAAGACCCCCTTCCCCTTCCGTGCGGCGGCGGCGGCCGCAGAGGGGCTCCCGCCTTGGGCTCCCGATGGACCATGGGGCCGTTCTTGGGGAACGTTGGAGGGCGAAGCGGGTGGAGGCGCCTCTGCAGCTGCAGCTGCGGCGGCGGTGTTGGACTCATCGCGGTGCCTATCGCCCGGTTCCCGGATTCGGATGCCGCCTGGGGCCCTTCCTGGACCGGAGGCCATCCTGGCGGGAAAAGCCTCATGGGAAGGGGATCGGCGGGGATTGATTCGTGAATTCTGAGAGAACACAAGGGGGCGGAGGAGAAAAGCACTGAGGGTGTCGTTGTTAGATCTGGAAGGACGGGAGAGTTTATTTTATGAAATGTTGGGGCCTTGGGGGGGGGGGGGGGGGGGGGGGGGCGGCGCGCGCAGGTGATATGTTTTTTGAATTGCGATGGTTTGGTTTTTTTTCCCCATACTATGGTTTGGTTTGTTTGTTTTTTTGGATAAACGATGGCTTGGTAATTGGTCGTCCTATAGTTTTGTGCTTGTGCGATATGAGACACTAGGTCAGTAGGCGCGCTTCGCCGCGCCCGGATTCTTGAACGCGCATGAGGCAAGTAGGCGTGCTTCGCCGTGCCCATGCACGGTGGCAAAGTGTTCAGTAGAGCTAAGCTATTCAACTTAAATGTAAACAATAGAGTGAAGTGATGCTTTATATCAACTCAAATGTACATACATTTGTTAAGTCAGACATTGCCACACAAATGTACATGCTTTTAGAGGAGAGGAAAATAGTTATAAACATTATGGAAAGAGAGGTAGTCATTTTGTTGTGACACTGTTGACACCCAAAATTGTCCAGAGTGTATAATGGACTTCATCATCATGTTTCTATCATCAAGACGGTCAGCTTGGATCATTGCATTTGGCGCTTGGGGCGAAGAAAACGACTTTTCGGGAGCTAGAGTCGGCTTAGCCGACTCTCTAAATCGGCTAAACTGACTAGACCAACTTCCTCAAATGCAAGAATGGACTTCACATTGCGTTCCTCTCGTTGAGATGATCGAAAAACATATATGGATCGCCTCGTTTGGAGTTCGAATAAATTAATTATGAATTTCGAAAGCTTTTCACCCGGAATTTCTAGTAGCCCGTCGGCTTAGCCGAGTCCCCAGTCGGCTAAGCTGACTCCCCTTGTTTTTAGCCCAGAAACAGCGTCCTGGACCCGTGGAAGCCGACTTCTCTACTGTTTTCGAGCTGATTTGACCCCCAAGTCGGATTTGGACGTGGGAAACTTGGAGATTATGTTTGGGATCTATTTTCTACTGGGATAGGACCACCCCCTCTATATATACGAGAGGATCATGGTCGATTGAGTTTCCAACTATCCAATCATCAAACAAACCAATCTACTCCAATCCTTTTACCTTCTTCACCAATCTCCATGCTGTTCATCCCTTGATCCATAACCAAGGATGGTGTCCTCGGTTTGCTGGCTGACCTAGGGTAACCTGGCGATGTCCTTGCCCTGACGGGGTCCCTCCTGGGCGAGAGCTTCGATGGTTTTTTGCTAGTTTGCCTGAAAACTAGCTGGTTCTTCGTCACACAAGCACGTTGGTTATCCTTTGGTGGTTTGCTTGTAAACCTCTCTGTTTTTCATCACGAAAGAGTGATATCCTTGCTACATTCTTCGGTCCATGGTGGCCTGGGCGTCCAATGCCCTTGCCGGTGTGTGATTTGGACATCCAACATCAACACACTTTTTGGTGACTTCACTGGGGAAGAATTTGCTTTGGCTCTACATTGTAGCCGAATCTTCTTGCCCTAGCCCTACTACTCACTGATTTATCTTCTTGTGCTCACCATTACCGTTGCATCTGGCCCAAAAGGTCGATCGTATCTAGTTTTGACCCCTTGTGATCTTGTTTGCAATTTTGCAACAAATTACGCTGCTTATTGGAAAATTCAGCAAGGCGATCAAGTTCTAAATCATGGAGTACCAAGGGGTTGTATCACGAAACTACTACAATCACCCTAAGGCATAGCTTGCAAATCCATCTTATGATTCTAATAGTTATTTTACAAGTTTTATGAACTCTCATGTTGATGTTGCTAGTCATAATGATGCTAGATATGTTACATCGGCTAATACTTTTGTTAATGCTCCTCATAATACACATCATGATTATAAATATTATGGTCAAGAGCCAATGCCAATTGTAATTTCTTTAAGTTTTGATGCTACTAGCAACATACAACATGCAAATCTTTATTCATCGGCTATAAGTTCAAAATATGTGGTTCCACCACAAGACATACCGATGAATGAGAGAATTGGCTATGACAATGCTAATTATTTAGCCAATTGCTCTCAAAATTTAGCATCATATGCCAATGCTCATATTCATAATTTGGCTTCACATGTTGTAGGGTTGAGATGATGGACTAGAGGGGGGGGGGAGGGGTGAATAGTCCTTTCTAAAATTTAATCGCGCCAGCTAATCGAAATAAATGCGAAATTAAAACTATTGGTCTAGCCAAGACTACACCCCTCTATCTAAGTTCACAAGCACCTTATAAAGATCATAATTAGGCAATAAAGGTGCTGGACTAGCTAGAGCTCACCTAATCAATTCTAGAGCAAGGTCACACAAACCTATGCACTAGTACTTTGGCAACTGGGAGAGCAACTACACAGTCTAGTAAGCAAAAGCACAAAATTCCTAAGTTCACTAGCAAAGCTCAATAACAAGGCCACACAAGTCAAATTATAGAGCGCAAAATACTTAGCTACACAAACTAAGCAATGTGACTAACAAGGTTACTAAAATCAAATTAGCCACGTAAAGGAGCTACTTCTATGCTACACAAGCAAGAAGGCAACTAGCAAGCTACTAAAGCTAAACTAGTCACAAGTGCAACTACACAAGCACAATATAAATAAAAGTAATACAAGCTTGTGTTTCATGGAAAGCAAACCACCGAGAAGATAATGAAGACAATGTTGACACGTTGATTTTCTCCTGAGATTCACTTGGTTGCCACCAAGCTACGTCCCTATTCTATCAACTGCTCACTTGGTGTTTTGATGGCTAATTAGCATCACCCATCAAGCCCACACATCGAGCACCTCAAGAACCTACCCAAAAAGTTAGGGTAGCTCAATGACACGCTCAACTAGAGTTGCTCTTCATGATCCTCATGGGGTGAGCACAATCCCCCTTATAAATCCTTCTCCAGAGCACCGCACAATCTTCTCGCATGTTTCAACGGAGTCATAAGCCACCAAGCCATCTAGGAGGTGGCAACCTCCAAGAGTAACAAGCACCATTGGCTTGCAACACGGTCACCTAGTGCCACTCAATGCAACCTCACGGTGCAACACAGTAGAATCACACTCAATCACAATCGGATGACACTCTTGCAAGCACAAGTGAGTTAGAGGACATCCAAGCACACATACACAAGCCACCAAGGCTTAAGGGTGCTTAGCTCCCAGCCCAAGACTGGCCAAAGGGGTATTTATAAGCCCCACATGAAATAGAGCTGTTGCTCTAAAGATTCCTTTCTCTACGTGGTCACCGAATAGGTTGGTGCCTGGGACTGGATAGGGCAGTGCCCCGCTCCAACGGTCACTTCAACAACTAGTTGGATCAATCCTGGGCACTGGACAGGGGTGGCGATGACCACCTAGGCCAATCCCACGAAACCCTTGCCCTAAAAAAATAGGGCGGTGCACCACCCTAGTCATGGCGGTGACCAAGCCCTGCTCCCTCGCTTTCTGTTGAAAAGTAGCGGTGGCACCAAACAACACTTGGCGGTGCATCGTCCTCACCATGGCGGTGTACACCGTCACTTCTGGTGACCACTTTGGCTCCTATTGCGCTTGGCCAAGTCCAGATGGGCACTGCCTTAGGGGTGGCGGTGCCACTAGACAACCAGTGGTGGTGCCCTCAGGGCAACACACTGCTCTCGGCCTCCTAGCCGGTCACTGTCACTAGGGTGGCGGTGCACCGGATAGCTAGGGGTGGTTCCCCTAGGGCAGTAGCCGAAGCCCAGTTTTGCCTCCTTTCTTCGCCTTTCGACTTCTCCTTTGCAAATGTGCCAACACCACCAAGTGAACAACACCTTATGGATGTGTGTTAACTTTTTACAAACACTTTTCGAAAGGATTAGCACTCTTTTTACCATGCCACTCGATCCTAACATATATGC